>NC_046262.2:27187068-27492901 GCF_009819885.2 Catharus ustulatus
TGTTTGTTAAATAGACAGGAGATTAACAAATGAAAGGCCTTGAACAGAGTTACTTACTACACAGGATAAAATAAAAGAGCTACTAATAGATTACATAAAACAGTGCATGACATAACGGTATCTATATATTACTTAGTAAAGAAATAGTATTGATTACAAGTCAATGTCCCTTACCACCAAATTGATGATGGGGTACACAGAGACCTTTCATTCAACTCGAGAGAGAGTAACTCAAGACAGGTGTCTCAAGCCTTGAAGTGAGATCCCTACTCATTATCAGGGAATGTGCAGAAGATGTCTGGCTCATGAAAGTATGGTTGGTGCAGCTTTTATAGTTTGTAAAGTGAAGTGTCAGTCAGTCAGAAATTCAGACTTATCTTCCTATAGTCTTGTTCTCAAGGCAAGATGTTTATTGTCAGCTGGGAATGTCACCTCAATGGTGCTGAAATAACTTGCTGCAAGACAAGCTGTCCTGATTGAGTTATTTCAGCAATTAGCAAATGTATGTGAGGTGGAAGATGCCCTGAGCTACTGCATCAGTTGATAGATAACAGATATGCCCTCCTAGGGCAGGGGGGCATCCTGCCACAACTTATTAAAAAATGTCATTATGGAGATACCAGTCACAATTCAATAGACAAGCTTTCAAATGATACTTTTCTGGGGTGAACAGATTGATGGCTACATGCAAACTGGATCAGGACGCACCTGTATATGAGCAGTTGTAAAGATACATAGTGTATGTATGATTTGTCAGTAATCAAAAAATTATTTTATTTAAAGTTATAGGACTCACCTGTGCTATTCTCCCTCTCAGAAGCCTCAATGTCGCTCTTCTATTATAGGCCTCATACAACAAACATTTAAGCCATTAGAAACTTCATGCATATGAGTGAAAAACAGGTCTTGTGTGAGTTCTGCCTGACAGGTGCCGCAGATGACTATTTTTTCTAGGATGTGTTGTGGATTAACGTTGGTCAGCATGTCAGCCCCACACAACCAGTTTATCACTCCCCACTGTCAGGCAAGGAAAGAATAGGAAGGAAAAAAGCAAGAAAATCCAGGGGTTGAGTTAAAAATAGTTTAAAATGGGAAGGAATAGGGAGGAAGAAAAAAAACAACAATAAACAAGACTAAAACAAAATCAAGTGATGTGAAGAAGCCACTTACCTTCTACAAGCACACTGATACTGACATGTGGTTAGTCTCCAAGCAACTTCTACGTTAAAAAAAACCCCAAACTCTCTCCACACATTTTATTCTGTGGCATGGGATATCTTTTTAGTCAATTTGGGTCAACTGTCCTGGTTACATCCTCTCCCAATATCTCATGCTCCCCCAACCCTCTTGTTGCTGAGGCAGAGCTGGGAAAAGAAAAAGCCCTAATGCCATATAAGCTGTGCCACAAAAATGTGGCATCATCACTACTTTATCATAAACACAAAATGGAGCAGCATCTGGAAGAAAATTAACTCCATCACAGCCAGGCCCTGTATAACATTTATGTTTGTGTCTGTGCTTCCTATATTCAATTCTTACCAAGTATAGCATCTGACCCTGCATTCTGATAATGCAAAGCAGAGATGCACTGGTATATCCCTGCACTGCAAGGATAACACACTAGAGCAGCTTCTTATTGGACGATCAATGGGGAGTGAACATAAAAATACATTTTCTATTTCCTTAACCAGCTTTTTATGGGCATGGAACCTCCCTCTGAGGATTACTTTTCCCACAGCTAAAACAGACAAATATTTAGACTGTTTGACATTCAAAATCATGGTTTTGCAGTTTTCCTCACATTTCCAGTTTTCTCTCAGGAGAAAGGAATGCCAGCTTCCTTGAAACATGAAATCCACAAATGGGCAGTAAAACTTTCAGGCTGGAAAAAACACAATGGTTTGAAACAAGCAAGAAAAGTACTATTAGCAGTCTTCATCTTTCTTGATAGAAGCCTCAGGGTGGCTGCTGTTTAAAGGCTGTCTCATCAGATACCACCATTGACTAGGAAAGACGAAGACAAGACAAGGACTGAAGCGATTCAGAGGCACTGCCTCACTTCACAGGGTGCTCTCCAGAAAATGCGAGGAATTTCTCTGCCTGTTCAATGATCCTTGCTTCCATGGACTTTAGAGCACAAAACTGTTCTACAAAAAGCTTCAATTCTGTTAATTCATGGATTTTAGACACACACCTAGAGAGTTGTTCTGAAAACTGATATTTATATGAGTTAGGCTAAACTGTTGTGGGCACCTAAGCACCACACAGACACTTGCTTCCTTCCCTACCGCCAAAGACAGTTTTATGGGGAAAGATAAAAGGAAAGAGAAAATTCCAGAAAATTCATGGGTCAAGGTAAGTTCAACAGGCAATGGAAAAGTGAAAGAAGATATAGAGAAAAAAAAAACAGAGCTCACGATACAAGGACAATCACTAATCACCTCCCATTGTAGACTGATGCCCCATCAACTCCCAAGCAATAGATTGCTAACCTACCTAATTCCACTCTTCCCTCTCTTTTATTCCTGATAATGACACTGTAGGGCATGGAAAATCTCTTTGGTCATTTTGGGTCATACGCCTAGTTATGTCCTCTCCCTACTTCTCACACACTCCAATCTATTCACTGAGTGAGAGTGAGAAGAGAATGCTTTCATGCTGCACAAATGGTGTTCAGCAGTATCTGAAATGTTGATATGTTATCACAGGAGCACCACAGAGTTGTTATGGTGAAAATGACCTTCGTCCAAGTCAGACCTAGTGCAAAGGCTTCAGATCAGTAACTGACAGACAATCCTAACTCTGACCAATCTGGCAAACCCATGAGTGCTTTCAGTCTGGCCTTTGGCATCCCCCTTGCTTTTCACTGTTATGTTACATTTTCAGAACAAAGACAAATGCCTCTCGCCCTCTAGTTCTAGTGGCTCCAAGACAAATTGCTTTTGCAATGAACAGATGTAAATTGCTTGAGATTAATTTTTCTAATATAGCCTGGTCCTGCTTCCCTGGTCAGTATTTCATGTTTGTAATGGAAGCTCTCTATAGGAATTTACCTGTAGTGTAGCCATGCCCAACTTTTACAGTAAAATTAGATTGCCTTATTGTCTTCAGTTCACTGCTCATAGCTATGACAAGTAGGTTTAACTTGTACAGTTAAGTTCTATCCAAAAGCTTCTAAGTAATTTGTACTTCATGGAAATTATTTCACTGTCACTGAAACAGTGATTTTAGTGAGGGTAACAGTGGGACAAATGCTTTTGAAGTCACTGGAGTGCAGTTGATCACATCAGGCTTACTGCAACCTCTAATGGAACTAAAGCCTCAGGAGCTCTGGGCAATGGGATGGCTCAGGGGCTTGGGTTGCTATCTGTCTGCTTGTAAAGTGACAGTTGCCATGGTATCAGAACACCTCTGGGAAGACAGCTTGTTCCTGCAGGCCTACAAACAGCATCCAGCCCAACTGAGCTCTTAAAAGTACTATCATGCTAGGGCTGATCAACAGCATGTATGCAGTGACTCAAAAAGAAAATTAATTAATTTGAACTTGGGTTCTCTGAAAACTGTGATTTTGAACTTCCTGAAATTGTAGAAGCCCAAGAAACCGGGTTCCTTGTTTGCTGAGCAAGTCCTGTTGCGAGAAAAGAAAAGAAAAGAAAAGAAAAGAAAAGAAAAGAAAAGAAAAGAAAAGAAAAGAAAAGAAAAGAAAAGAAAAGAAAAGAAAAGAAAAGAAAAGAAAAGAAAAGAAAAGAAAAGAAAAGAAAAGAAAAGAAAAGAAAAGAAAAGAAAAGAAAAGAAAAGAAAAGAAAAGAAAAGAAAAGAAAAGAAAAGAAAAGAAAAGAAAAGAAAAGAAAAGAAAAGAAAAGAAAAGAAAAGAAAAGAAAAGAAAAGAAAAGAAAAGAAAAGAAAAGAAAAGAAAAGAAAAGAAAAGAAAAGAAAAGAGGAAAAAAGAAAAAAAAAGTTAGGACTGCCAGCTGTATTTCAGAGTGAAAATTATCACAGCTGCTCTCTTGTGGGACGATTCATGGACGGCAGTACACATTCAGGTGCATGCTAAAAACACAGTTACAGCATTGTATCCCTTTGGAGCTGTAGGCACAGCATAACTTATCAAAGAACCTCCGAGCAGGCTCAGGCATGACCTGAAAAGTCGTCCTCAGACCTGTCAAGCCAGCTGCAGCCTAGACATGGATACATACCTAGAGTACCTTACAATGAAAACTCAGGTGCCTAAACACTTGAAAGGTCTACGTACAAGCTGGACATACACGAGTCTGCCACACAGTGGGGCTACACACAGGGGCTTAATAGTTGAAGAGCAATTTGTCAGAAAATGTGCCAGAGGTCCAAATTGACAGCAAGCTACCACGAGCCAGATGTGTGCTCCTGAGGAAAAAAAAAGGCCTGTGGTACTCTGTGTTGCTTTAGGAAGAGCACTGCCAGTAAGTCAAGTGATGAGATCCTGCCTCACTGCTCAGTACTGGTGATGCAGATGTTAGGTCCAAGTCTGGGCCACACAACATCCTGGAGTGAGTCCGATGACAGACCACAAACACAATGGAGGGATCTTTTACAGAAAGAGAGGCTGGAACTGTTCCATCTGAAGAGGAGAAGTCTCAGGAGGGTCTTATAAATGTGTATAAACACCCAACAGAAGAGAACAAAGAAAATGGAGTCAGACTCTTCCCAGTAATATTCAATAAATGAAGAAATCTAACCAATGTTCCATTTAACCATGAGGGAAAAAATTACTGTGAGGGTTCAAACACAAGAACAGGTTTTCCAGAGAGCCTGGTAGTCTCTGTCCCTAGAGATATTCAAACCAAACAGACACAGCACAGAGCAACCTGCTATACCTGATTCAGATATAAACACCCACCAGCCTCAGTGACAAGGTTTGGTTACCCTCATGGGTTCCATGCTTACACTTAGTTTCTCAGTGCCTAAACTCTTCCATGTTAAATGACTTAACAATTCTGTCCTGACTGCCAGCCTCCAAAACAAGGACAATACTTGCTCTTTTTCAAAAAATTATAAAGGGAAAATGCTAATTAATATCATATACACCCTGTGACTTAAATTTTACAACGTAATGAAATTAAAATTCTTCAAATATTTGCAAAAGTTAAGAAAAATACAGCATACAAAACTAAGTGTAGCACAGAGTTATACTATGTCCCATAATCAGAGACGCAGGAAGTTGGATATACTTTCTAAAATGAAGGTTTGTAACAGAAAAGGTTGAACAGTAGCTGAAGCAAATTCTCACTTTTCAGCATTACAAGAAAAATAACCTCTTGTAAATCTAAGGACTGTGGAAAACATTGTTACAGCAGTGGTGAAGAACTTGTAGGAAAGGAAAAATGGCTGAGTTTCATCTAAATTTACTTAATACATTTCAATTAACCAAAACTAATTAATGCATTTTCCCTATTGAGAGTAGGGAATTACTAGTTAGCACATTTAATTTCAGTTTCAGTGGATACAGGTTAATATTTAGAGAAAGTTTAACAAGTCTAGCATCTGTATCACTTCTTTCAAAAACCTTAGACATCTTGAAAAATATCTCTGAGACAAACATCTACAAAGATTGTTTTTCTCTGTTGAGGGAGCATCATTTCAGCATGATGTATGCTCAATTTTCAGCACTTGCAGACTTGCCAATATTTTACCTTAGAGCTTGTTTATACATGCACCTTCCTCCAGGCACCACCCAATCTGTCATAAACAATGGAAATAAGATGAAAGTCTGCCTGTTTTCGTCTACTCAGTTTGCCAGCTCAATTTAAATCACTCTGCAGGAGGGAAACCTTAAACAATCAACAAAATTGGGAACACCTGAGTTTTGGTCAGTTTTGAATCTGCTTCAAGAGCTTCTAAAGAAACTGTTCATTTAAGCCCAAGTATCTCCCTCATGACTGAAGAAGGTAAAATGAGATTTTTTTGTCTGCATCTGTGAATGGATAATAATTTAACTGGAGCTCCAACATAAGAACGCGGACCTGTTGAAGCAGGTCCAGAGGAAGGCCACAAATATGATCAGAGGGATGGAACACCACTCCTGTGAGAACATCCTGAGAGAGCTGGACTTACTCAGCCTGGAGAAGAGAAGTCTATGGGGAGACATTAAAGCAGTCTTCCAGTATGTAAGGGAGCTCTAGAAGAAGGCTAGAGGGACTTCTTACAAGGGCTTCTACTGGCGGACAATGGGGAATGGCTTCAAACTAAAAGAGAGTAGATTCAAGTAAGATATTAGAAAGAAATCCTTCCTGCTGAGGTACAGAAACAGGTTGCCCAGAGAAGCTGTAGATGCCCCATGCATGGAAGTATTCAAGGCCAGTTTGGATGGAGCTCCAAGCAACCTGGTCTAGTGAAAGCTGTCCCTTCCCATGGCAATGAGTCTGGAATGGAAGGATCATTAAGGTCCCTTCTAACATAAACCATTCTTAACCACACAAACCATGCTTAATGCCTTCTTTGCCTCAGTGCCTCAGTCTTTAGTGGGAAGATGGCTTGTCCGCAGAACAGTTATCCTCCTGGGTTGGCAGATGGTGTCAGGGAGCAGAATGGTCCCCCTGTTATCCGGAAGGAGGCAGTCAACGAACTGGTAAGATGCTTGCATATTCATAAACCTATTCATGGCACCAGATGGGATCTGCCCCAGGGTGATGAGGGTGCTGGCAGATGAGCTTGCAAAGCCTCTCTCCATCATTCACCAGCAGTCCTGGCTCACTGGGGAGGTTCCAGATGACTGGAAGCTGGCCAATGTGACACCCATTCACAAAAAGGGTAAGAAGGAGGATCCTGGTAACTACAGGCCAGTCAGCCTGACCTCAGCACCTGGTAAGGTAATGGAACAGTTTATAGTGACTGTCATCACACAGCCCTTACAGGATGGCCAGGGTGTCAGACCCAGCCAGCAGGGGTTTAGGAGGGGCAGGTCGTGTTTGACCAGCCTGGTCTCCTTTTATGACCAGATGACCCACCTGGTGGATGTGGGAAGGGCTGTGGATGTTGTATACCTGGACTCCAGCAAAGCCTTTGACACTGTCTGCTACAGCACACTCCTGGAAAAGCTGCAGCCCACAGCTTGGACAGGAGCACTGTGTTCTGGGTTAAGAACTGCCTGGATGGAAAAGTTTTTCATGGAAAGTAAAGTATTGGAATGCTTTGTATGGGGAGGTGGTGGAGTCACCATCCCTGGATGTGTTTAAAAAAGACTGGATGTGGCACTTGGTGCCATGGTCTAGTTGAGATGTTAGGGCATGGGTTGGACTTAATGATCTTGAAGATCGCTTCCAACCTTGTGATTTGTGATTCTGTGATTCTATGATTCTTATATTTACTCTGGTGAGCACTGTTAGTGGAGTCAAAAAAACTCTCTGTGTGTGAAAGATTGTAAGATTAGGCCCCATATTTCTGTAATTAGTAGTTTGCACTTTTAAAAATGTTGACCTTGATTATCATTACTAAGGAGCTGGTCTTACTTGCTTATTTAGGAATTGCTGTTGAGCACATGATCATGCATTCAACAGATTTCTCACAAAAAAGAATGGGCCTTATTAGACTCATTAGACAATATTCCTTCCTTTCATTTATTTCCAGATGGTTTTTCATGCTCTGGCCTTCAGGGTTCTGCAGAATTAAAAATACATTTTAAAAACACTGCTACATCTCCATGCTGTGCCTAAGCAAGATGTGGTACTGAAGTGTTCAGACACTTACCCTCGGGAAAAAGCTACCAAGACATACTAGAAGAGCTTTAAACTACAATTAGCAGAGAAAGAGGATGCTCTACTGGATTATTAGAAAGGAACAAAGAAAGCAACACTGTAGGGAACAGCAGGGAAATACCTGCAAATCATCCCAAAAGAATTAGAGAGGGCTCTTCCCAGAAGATGAAGAGGTGGATAGTCCAGCTGTAGTGCCTCTACACCAATTCATGCAGCACAGGTAACAAGACACAGGAGCTGGAAAACATGGTGCAGTTAGAAATCTATGACTTAATTGCTATCACAGAAACATGGGACATGAGTTATATGACTGGTGCACAGCAGCTGAGTTTAGAGCACAACTTCCTGGTACAGGTATCAGACAAACTAACCAGGGATGAGACATTACTGGACCTGGTACTCACCAATGCAGTGGATGAGCACATCAAAGGAGTTAAGATCAGACGCAGCCTCAGCTGTTACAATCATCCTGATTGTGCTCATGATCTCAAGGAGTTTGGGCCTGGCAAGCAGCAAAAACAAGACCCTGAACTTTCCAAGAGTGGAATTCCAACTGTTGGAAAAAATTGATGAATGAGGTCCCGTAGGTATCTTTCCTCAAGAATAGAGGGGCTGATCAGAGCTCTCTTAGAGGACAAGAGTTCATTACCCCAGTATGTAGGAAATCATGGAAGGCAGGCTGGAAACTGGCATGGCTGAGCAAGTATCTGCTCATCAGACTGAAGAGTAAGAAAGAAATGTAGAGCCTATGGAAGCAGGGACAGGAAATCTGGGGATAGTACTGGGATATAATTTGGATGTGTAAGGATCAAGAAAGTCAAGTCAAAGCTGGAACAGGTCTTGGCAAAAAGGTATGAAGAACAACAAGAAGAGACTTTATAAGAACACAGAAAAAAAATACCGAGTGCATCCACCCTAGTAAGTGAGAAGGGTGAACTGGTGGTAACTGGAAGGCTGAGCTATTCACTGAGTTCTTTGGCTCCGTCTTCACTGACAGGCAGGCTTCCCACTTCTCTCAAGTCCCTGGTCCTATCTGTGGGTGTTGAAAGAGCAAAGTCCTTTACCCTATCAGCAAAGAATTGGTCTGGAATCACTTGGTGAAGTTGAATAGCCACAAGTCTACGGGATCTGATGAGATTCACTTCCAGGTCCTGAGGAAAGTGGCTGATGTTGCAAAGCCATTCTGCATCATCTTTGAAAAGTCCTGCCAGACAAGCGGAGAGATTGGGAAGAGGGAAACATCACTCCCATTTTTAAAAATTGGAGAAAGGAAGATCTGTTGAACTATAGACCACTGAGCCTCACTTACATGTTCGGAAAGATTATGGAGTAAATCTTCCTTGTAGATATGCAGAGGCACAGAAAAGACAAAGAGGAGATGATCTGAGTCAGCCAGCAAATTTTACTGAGGCAAATCATGCCTGACCAATCTGGTGGTCTTCTATGATGTAATGACAGCAATGATTGACAAGGGAAGATCAACAGATGTCTCCTGTCTCCTTCTGCAAGGCCTTTACGGTCCCTTGTGACATCCTTATCTCCAAATTGGAGAGGCATGGCTATGATGGATGTATTATTCAGTGAATAAGGAATTTACTGGATGGACACAGCCAGAGAGTTGTGGTCAATGGCTCTTGTGGACCCTCCTGGTGGAGGCTGATGAGGAGACAGAGGTCTGGGGACTGGTGCTCTTCAGTACCTTCACCAATGACATCAAGAGTGACATTAGGCGCACTCTCAGCAGGTTTATAGAGGACACGAAGCTGAAACACTGAAAAGACAGGATCCTTTCCAGAGGGACCTGGACAAGCTTGAGCAGTGGGCCCATGGGAATCTCAGGAGGTTCAACAAGTCCAAGTGTGAAGTGCTGCCCTCTTTGTCAGGGCAGTCCCAGATATGAGTACAGACACAGACTGGGAGAACTTGTTGAGAGCAGCCCTGTGGAGAAGAGCCTGGGGGTTCTCCTGGATGAAAAGCTGGACACGACCCAGCAGTGTGTGCTCACAGCCCAAAAGCCAATTTTGTCCTGGGCTGCACCGTAAGGGAGGCGGCCAGCAGGGTGAGGGAGGGGATTCTCTCTCTTAATTTTGCCCTTGTGAGATCCCACCGTCTGCATAAGCTCAGAAAAGACACATGCCTGTCAGAGCAGATTCAGATGAGAGCCATGAAGATGATCAGACAGCTGGAGCACTTCTGTTGTGAAGACATGCTGAAAGACCAAGCTTACTCATCCAGGAGAAAAATCTCTGAGGAGACCTCTTTGTAGTCTTTCATCATCTTAAGGGGGCTTATAATAAAGAAGGAGAGAGACTTTTTATATGGGGAGATAGTGACAAGGGACAATAGTTTTAAACTGAAAGAGAGCATGTTAAGACTACCTATTAGGAAGAAATTCTTTACTGTATGAGTAGTGATGCTACCACCTGTACTATTTGGACACAAAGTGCTCATTTTTTAATATCTTGTCAAATATTAAGAATTGTTAGGGGATTTTTGCTTAGTTTTCATCCTCATTTTTAAACCTATGATTGTTAAAGTAAAATCCATGAATTTTTCAGAAAAGAAACTAGCCCACAGAGGAATACTTCTGGTAGTTGGAACTGTGGAAACAGAAATCTCAGTCTGATAAAATTATTTTGTTGCCTTTTTTCATTGACTTCTTCTGAGCAACTTGTAGAGGTGTTCAATATCATTAATACCCAAAGCTTTGTGCAAATCAGTTTTCTTTGCTGTAATCATACTAGGTTACATCTCCAACCAGAAAGCTGAGTAGGAAAAAAAAAGACTTGCCCCAGCTGTGAAAACTTATTTTTCCTTTGCAATGGTAGATGCATCAGAAAAAGCTAAATGACACAGATGATCAAAAGGTATTAAGAATGTTAAGTTCTTCCCCTCTGTCATAATGCCTAGGAAAATGTTACAGCAAAAATGCTAAGAAATTACTGAAATTAGGGAAAACCAGTCTAATCACATTCTAATTATATCTGGAGGTGTAGATATACCTGGAAGTTGAAAAATATTTTTCTCTGAAAACATCTTTGTTCTAAAAGCTTTCTAAAAAGCTCTGAGAAATGCGTAACACAACACATAGCCAGCCTTTTACAGGCTATGTTTTTACAGGAGTGAAAATCCATCTTTTGGAAAAAAAAATGGAATTACAGTTTCTGGACAAAAAACGAACCTGTTATGGGCAAACCACTTGCAACAGCTGTGATGCAATACAGGTATTTACATTAAAGAGCCACTTGCAAGTCATTGTGGTAAAGCAGCAATACACCGCTTTCCACCAATGACACTCAGAGTAGAGTGGATCACCAAAACTCTGAAGGAACAATTTCTGCCTGCTACCAAACTTGTTGTAAGGTGAAGAAGCCAGAATACAAAATTATAATTTTATTATTATTATATACAATACATATTATAGCTAAGCTATAAATATTTATTATATAAATCCAGTTCCTAGAGGGTTCAAAAAGCTATACAAGCACTTGCTAGATTTCAGACGCATCTTTGAGTTTCAGCTGGCATTTTAAAGCATACCTTGCTGTTTTTCTTACTTCAAACCATAATGAAGATTAAAAGAGACAGATTCTGGCACTTCTTTTAACATCCAACTCTTCCCAATTTTTTGTGGCATACTATCTTGGAATCTCAGAACTACAGGAAGTTACAGGAATGACTAAGTGACTGGATTGCAAAACTATCAAAGAATCAAATAATTTTAACATCCAGGATATAATAAAAACATTTAAAATTTATTCTTTTGTGTTAATATTGCTATTGACATCAAAGCTGATATAAATTCCTAAATCAAGTTACATGAGATTGTAAAGCATCCAGGCAACTTAAAGAGTACTGCACCTTCATTCAAGCTACATAGACACTGCTTTTTACATTAACCTGATTTAAGAAAAAATAAGAATGAAGCAGCTCTTCCATAACTTTCCCAAGAAATGAGGAGAACTTCCCAAGCAATTTCACATGCATTGTTTGTGGTCTGTAAGCTAGGAAATGGAATGTTCTTGCTTAGAAAGAGGATCTGGTCTTCTCTGTCACTTCTATGAGCTAGAAAGATTAGGCTGAAATATCAATTTATTTATTCTTATTCTTAGAGAAATTGTGAGACTGTACAAGCAACAAATGAAAGGAAAAGCCTATGAACAACTAGACTATCCTTTAAGGGAACAGTACGCATTTCCAGCAGAACGAAAATTTTCAGATGGTGCTAAATTCCATTTTTTCTGAAAGGTCAAATACACATTTATCCTTAGAGAAAAACAGGGTTTTTTTATGCATACCTGATATATATACATTACATTCATCCAATATCATTCTGCACTGCAGAATTCAGAGAAGCATTTTTATTAGGAATTCCAGGATCTTTTTACTACATATGATTCAAGGAACTTTTCTGCATGTATTCTGCAATGTGTGATAAATCACTCTGCAAGAGATTAGAGTGACCCTACCACTATGATGTCAGTCATAGACCCCAGTAATGATCATGTAAAAGTGTCATCTCATTTCCTAAGAGTTCCTAACATGTCCTCATAATTCCTGGCTGCAATTCATGCATCAGGGGGTCTTCTCAATGAGCAGCTGATAAGAGGGATGTTAGTAAGAGACTGAAGGGTCTTTCTCAAAGCACTTGCCTGAAACAAGACCTTTTGGGAATTACAGTCCTGTGTCATCAATACACACCTTCACAAACATGTTTTGTGTTAACAAAGGTTGGCAATTTACTGTAGCCTCAACTTTGAAAGATTGAAATTCAGATGATTATAAGCTGAAATGGAATCAGTGCAGGACAGGGTTCACCTCCAATCTAGCAGCTGCCAGATAAGAGAGGAGGAACTGTTGAGAGGGAAGCATGGAGGTGTGCTGCACATGATCATCTCGTGACTCCTTCTCCCAGCCAAAGGGAGAAGGCTATCTTTGCAGGAGCAGACTTTTTGTTTAAACATATAAAGAAAAGCCAATCAAGCTTGAAGGGAAGAAACCTTTACAATCACATCCTGGGTTTCACTTGTATTTCCTAGTGGGCATTAAACAAAGAGGAGATCACTCTTCCAAGGAGGATCACTGTAGGGAAATCATTTACCAGTGGACCAACAAAGAAGTTGCCATGGTAAGAAGTGGACTGGCTGCATTTATAGCATACTGAAGTTTATACTAGCAGATTAATGCAAATCTCTGTCTCTAATGGTTGTATTTGGACAAATTTTACTGGGAAGATATGGGCATAGCTCAACTGCAGCTGCTGCTAAGGAAAACAATTTATTTCTACATTAAATGCATGTAAAAGAATGAAAAACTGAGAGCAATTATATTTATGTTTCAAAATAATAGCATTAAGGTATTTTATAAACCTACTACAGCAAGACATCTCACATTCAGAAATTTCTTAAACTTTGGAACAGAGTTGCAAAAACCTACAGATATTTCCTAATCTTAAACATAAATATTTGCTGAATAACATGATTTGACTTTCATTACAGAGTATCACACTATCCTGCTTACTCCCTAAATGGATATGTATTCCTACTGAAGCTTTTTCCAAATTAAGAGGAGAGAATGACCTCGTCCAGCAGTATTAAAAACTAGAGTCTGTATGCAATATATTTTATGTTTAAATTAATTTTTTAAAAAGCTCAGCCAGCCGTATTAATTAGCTAATCACACACCTGCTCTATTTAGGCTTCAAGATGGAAATCTGTAAACATAAGGAGTGTTAAATTCTGCAGGCAATGCTGCTGAAACACAAAGATATTCCTGTGTGAGCAGTAGTTCAACAGGGGCTTGTCTAAGGCTGTAAGACTGCTTCCACTTGCAAATTTGGGTGGATGGGGTAATATACAACAAAAGAAATCAAACTGCAACAGAAATATTTGGAAATGAGAGTTTCAAATATCTTATTAATGTAAACTGTTGACCCCAGATGACAGTTCTGTTTCTTGGGGCAGGGGTATGTCTGTGTTTTAATATACAGTCTCTGTCTTAGTTATGGCTAAGACTGTAACTAACTGGAAGGAGAATTTTCTTTGCTTTTTTTCTTTTTTTTGAGAGGTGATTTTTCAGATTTGACAAAGTTTGTCAGCTTCAAGACAAAGACAGACTCCCATAAATTCACACTTACAAAAAAAATTCAGCAAAAAGCCCCTGTACTTTCTAATGCAACAGTCAGAAAACCAACATAGCACACTTTATTGATAGGTCAGACCTCCAAGTATCTGCAAATAGGAATATGAGACATTGCTTCCTTTCCCCCAGTTCAGTGGGACTTCTCAAACACTTTCAAAAATCATATTGCTATTCAAGTGGACAAAGAATTCCAAAGCTTTATTTCTCTTTACTGAAAGGCAGTAACTGCAACGTATATTATCATACTGAATCAGATGAACCCTTGTGGTACCTAGACACATGAAATTGGCCATTTGCCTTAGTTTTATGATTTCCAGTTAATCCACCAAAGAAATAAAAAAAAAAAAACCAAACAAAAACAAGCAAAAAACCAAAACAAACAAAAAAAACCAAAAAAAACCAAAAAAACCCAAACAAACCAAAAAAAAAACCCCAAGAAATTTCCAGGGACAAATGTTCCAAAAATGGAAGAATTTGGAATGGACTCACTATAAACAAATAGTTGATTAAACACAACTTTCTTAGATTAAAGAATACTTGAAAGCAAGTAAGGGGTTCTTTATGCAGACTTTCTGTTCCTTGTTTTAGAAGGAGAAAAACTACTCTCAGAAAAAATAGTCTAGTGAAATAAAAAAAACTTAAAAAAAAAAACCCACAAAAAAATCCTTACAGCAAACTTAACATTAATTTTCATCTTTTTTGATTCACCAATAGAGTTTCATGACCATTTTCAAAAGAAAATATTTCAGGAAGGTAGTTTTTTGTGTATTTGTTGCAATTTTTTACAATAACATATTCTAAAGCATAGTTGAAGCTTGTTGGTATTCACCAACAAATTAAGCAACCTTTGAAATGTGTAGAACACTTCAAGAAAGAAGATCTTAAGTGCAAGAACATTTGCTACTATAGAATTTCGCTTGAAACATGAGGAGATTTAAACCTCTTCCTCTTCATTAGATCTGAAAAGCATGTTGTTTTTCAAATGGATCTGCAGATGAGTGCAACACCAGTAAAAACGCCTGGCTGGAGCTGCTATGAAAGGCAAGCAGACTGCTGGAAAGATTTTATTAATTTTATGTTCTTGGATGAGTAAGAGACATTTCAAGAGTTAAAGCAGAGTAGCCATTAAGATTACAGCTGAGACATGATTAGTTTTCCCCTTGCTGTCACCTGTGCTAGTCTGTCACCCTTCCCTCTGACCTGTTTCTATTCTCATTTCCTCAGCACTCTGTGGACCAAATTTGTATTGGTGACATCAGTGATGCTGAGATCAGAAATTGGCTCCTTGCCCCTATTTTTCCCTTACCTTCTCTTTAATTTGCCTTTCCCTGTGTTCTCTTCAAAGATGCTTTGCTGCAGCTGTCTGTGCTTTGCAGGTATCCTTGACTACAGCTGACATTCCCATTCTCTGGCCAGCTGGAGCAGGTCTGGATATAATCCAGATCAAAAGCAGGTGGCTAATCAGCAAACAAGCAACTTGTTAGCACACAACAGAAGTGACTCAGTCACTATTGGGTCCCCTCTTCCCAATCTTAAATTTGGCCAAAAAGTAGTTGTGGGTGGTAGATCTCGAAGAAAGCGGATTGTGAATCATATTGCAAAAAAATCCCAAACCCCACAACCACAAAATGGCTCTTTTGGAACTGAGCAGTCACACATACCCAGCCAGCAAGCAGCTACAAGGCAAACCAGCAAGGCCCAATGCTGCAGCACACTTGTAATGTGCTTTTTTAGATAGCACTGAAGACACCACCAAAATAACTTTGTAATACAAAAATCTGTGATTGAATGGATAGCAGAACTTCTACAGTATTAGAAAGAAAACTGCAAAGTCTTTTAGCAAAGTTTTAAAGATATTTATTGCAAAATAATGTAACTCTTCCATGAGATTTATAATATATAAACCACCTAGCGTAGGTTCTAGGAGCAAACAAAGCTGCCATGTGCACAGTGATTTGAGTATGTTTACAAAGCCCTGCTTGTATTTGAAATCAAACTACATCCTCCTACAAACACTTCTACCTCCTGAAGTTACTCAGCAAATTACAAGGGTAAGATAAGTCACTATTTATTTTCTAAATGAAAATAAATGTGATATTATTATAGATAGTCTAGTGACTATCTATTTTTAGATGGCTTGTTTTCTAGAGAATTTTTATTAAAGAGAACCCAAGTTTAACACTACAAGTATTTAAACCTATCAGTCAAGATTCTTCTTGTCCATGGTTATTTTACAGCATGCCTTCAAAATATCCCTCTTCTTCCCATCAAGTAATTAATGCAAATTATTGAGCTGTTTTGGGGGTTGGGGGAGTTTTTACTCTTTCCCTGGGTGGAGAAATTTTTCCCATTATCATGTTAAAGAAACCTGGCCAGGCAACTCCCTTGGCTTCTGATCGCTCAAGACAAAAGAGAGGGTGGGGATGGATGGCTTTGTCCTTCCAAGTGGACACTTGCTCTCACCAGCCCAAACGCAGAGGAGAGAGGTTCTTTTTCTCTGTGGTGGGACCTGCCCTGCACTCCAGCACTGCTAAAGCTTCCTGCTTCTGAGAACAGCACTGAGAACCAGGACGCAAACGGTGAGCGGAGGTTTTTTCCTTCACCCTTCTCCCACCTGGGGACCGCCCTGCCGCCTCGCTCCCCTGCTCCAGCAGCTGCTGTGACTGAGAGGAGGCCGCCCCGCTCCACCGGGACCATGCAGAGGAGGAGGGCATCTGTGACTAGGAAAAAAGGACTGAGACCAAGTTTCATTCTGTTTTGTCACTGATTTTTCATAGCTGATGTTGTTCTTGTTTGTATGTAGATTTATCAGTAAAGAACTGTTATTCCTAAACCCATACCTTTGTGCCTGAGAGCCCCCTTAATTTCCAAAATTATAGTAAACTGGGAGGGAGGGGATTTTCACTCTCCATTTTGGAAAAAAAGCTCTTGCCTTTTTTTCCTGGCAATACTGTCCTCTAAACCAGGACAAGCTGAAAGAGGAAATTCACTCTATTGACACAGATTCAACATTTCTGCCACCTAGATCATGGGATAAAGAGCTGACCTCTACATGCTGTCCATATATCTGCCACTAATTTATTCTTTCTTTCAGGGATTTGCATGCTGTCATTGTGCTTTCAACATGGGGTTTATCTAACTGGCAAGAATTTAGGTGTTTGGCCAAATTACATTTTCAGCACAGCATAATTGCAGATGTGTAAAAGGAAACACTGGGGAAGAAAATGGACCACCATGGCATGCTTAGCTGGAAATTCTATCATCACATTTTAACACAGCTTCATATGCCAGAAGTGCATAATAACAAGGCCAATATAAAGGATCTCAACAGAAGTATCAATACAATCTACTAAGTTTAGCTTCCAATGCAATTTAATGCCACTTTCTTCAAGCAATGGTATAAAAAAAACCACTGAAGGCAGTATTTGTCAGGACAAGAAAATATGGTAGCTATCTGCAGCATAGTTCCATAATGTCTTGGCAGCAATTTACTTGCTGTTATCTGAGTTAAAAATAAAAGAACTTCCAAAGAGGAACAAACCCGGATCACAGGTGTACTTTCAGAAACAAAGTAGGAAAAGTTCCATCTATGACATTTCAAGTCCCATCTGCACTAACATCTTCGCTAATTCTTGAAAACAGTGCTCTGATTTTCCAGAAGGCCTCTGGCAAAGTCTGACCATTACATAAAAACTTCAATATAACTGCAAACCTCCATTCCTAAACTGATGTCAGATTGTATGGTCTGTTGCACGGCTTGTGGTAACTATCACAATCACAGTGCTATTAACAACAAATTTTCTACTCGTCAGTGTCTACTAACAGCCAGGCTGTTTCTTGAGTAAAATTACACAACAATGTAATCCTTGAAATCAATAAGCTATTGCCTGGAAAAAAACACTTTCATAATGACTGAAATTTGAGATCTCTGAAGGTGGATTACCTTAACCCTCACTCACCCTCTCCACAATTATAGCAGCATTAGCACACTTGTTTCTTAAATCGGTATAACAGTCCTTTAATCATAACAATAAATAATAGCATACATGAGCCATGGTAGCATGATAAAAATGTCACTCGTTTACAATCTCTACTAAGTCTTCTTTATCCCTAAGATCATCCTCTAACCAACAACAGTCATAATTGCTTCTGTGTGAAGTTGCTTATACAGGGTGTTCCAAGTATGCCTATCGGATGAAACAAAGCATAGAAGTTAGTTTTGAAGTTATATGCCAGCTACCAGAAAAAGCTGCAGCAGCAATTAAGAGGCAAAAGAACTGTCTCAGTTAAACATGCTTCCTACTGACTGCCATGAAGCTCCCTTTCACATTCCTTGGCCTGAGTTTTTCCCCATAAAGTAGTTTTAACTTGGTTTGTTTCTTAGTCTCTTAATCTTACCTTCTCTTGTGCTTCATCAGTTCCTCTCTCATGTAAGAAAAAAGCCATTTTTCTCCTAGGCAGACTCTGCATTCCAGCTAGGAACAAATACACAAGTAATCAGGTTTCATGTCTATTTAAAGGCAGATTTACAAAAAAAAAATAAAAAATAAAACAAACAACAAACAAACAAAACCAGGGACAAAATGCCCACAAAACAAATAAAATAAAACCATCCACTCTAACCCACAGGAACCAGGTAAAGGAAAGAGAATGAGTACGTAAAAGGAGCAATATTTTGGGGGCATCCTTTATTCTTCAAAGCGGCCAAAATTTTGCATGTTTAATGGGTGATGTACAAGAAGCAAGGAAGAGCAATGGATACATCAGTGATGCTGATAATAGAATGTCATCTCTAGATTTTCCAGAGTAATACAGTTTCAAATCCTAACAGTGTTATTCTCTGTGGATGCTGACTATGTAGAGCGAAAATCACAGTCTCCAGTGCATTTGGGTTGTTCTTCAACACTAGAAGTTTTTGATAACTCGGCTGGTATGACAACTTGCTGCTAATTGCCCTTACTCATACATTTAGTCCAACTCCTTTATTTAAAAATTCTATGCTGTGACAAACACAGATTTTGTAGTTCAATTTCCCAGGCACAAGACTAACTAGAAGTCTGTACAACTAGCCAATCAGTTTCTAAGTGGACAATTTCTACTTAACTTTTGGGATGGTTTCTGAATTTAGCATGCTGCTAGTGCATTTAGGGTTAACCTTCCAGTCTGGATCTGCCTTGTGCAAGGATTTGTGCCACACCTTTGCTCTCAGGGGTTGTTCTGGAAGGTCCTCCCTCTGTGCAGTGGCTTCAGAAACAGACATGCCTATGCAATTTCTATGTAAATTGCTCTGAACATAGCTCTTTCCTAGGTTCTAAAACGCAGCCTGTTCAGAATCTCATAAGTGAAAAAAGAATAGCTTTCGGCCCAGGCAAAGCAGGAAGCACCTTAGAAGAGCAGACTAGCTGCTTTATTTGGGACAAGACAGCAATCAGTTGTTTCAGCAACCTATACAACCTGAAAAGTCAGTTTTACTTTCCACTTGCATAACCTTGGCTTCTGAGGAAAGAGTTGGAGGGACACAATGCAGCAGCAGAAGCAAACAGGATTAACCAAGTTTTTTCTTCTCCTGGCTGTGCTATGCCATGGCAGAAGTAACAAGCTCAGTCTCTTGCAAGTCCTCCTGAACAGGCAGGGCAATGGCTGACTATAGTGGGAGTGATGTGGGAAGAATTGCTGAAAGAGGGGAGAAACATAACTCTCATAATTTCTTCAAAACAATTTTCCTATTGCAAGAACCGTTATTACCTCTTCCACAAACAAGACAATTTATGATAATAAATTCCAATTAATTCATTACCAATAATGCCCCTAATAATTTTCTAATGACAAAAAAATAGTGTGTTCTTTTTACAGTGGTGCAGAATAATGCATGCTTTGCAAGAGATTTCTCCGTGATTCATACCTGTTTCAGCCCTTACACAACTGCATTTCCAACTAAACTGTTGTTAGCCTGGGCGTTCTTTTGTTACTGTATCCCTTACATCTAGGGCTATATTAGCTTATTTTTTGTAACTGATCATATTTGTTTTCATGTACCTGAGGTTTTCTTACACAGCATTCCAGTATTTCTTTCCAGTTAACTTTTAAATGTCACTTTATTTGGTCACTGGGGGATGGTTGTCTTATTACAGTAATTTCACGATTACAAGCCGCACTGATTATAAGCCGCACTTCCAGGGTGTCAGCAACATTTCGGTTTTCCTCCACACATAAGCTGCACTGGATTATTAGCTGCACTTTTGTTCCCAGCGAGGATCCGCGTGCAACTTTCACAAAGTTGCCAATTAGTAACAGAATCATGTGATCACGGGGTTTACTGGCTCGGCCCTGCTCGGGGCAGCCACCAGGGAGTGGCCCCAGCCCTGCTCACTGCTGCCACTGGGAGGCAGGGGAGTGGTGTGCCTGGCCGGTGTCACCGGGAAGCAGGAGAGGGGCTTGCCCAGCCAGTGCTGCTGGGAAGAGGGAGAGGGGCATGCCCAGCCGGTGCCATTGCCGGGCCCCCCCAGGGCCGGGTGGTGCTACCGCTGCGCTGCTGCCCTGCCACCTGGGGCCGGGCGGGCTCCACCTCGGCTCAGGGCTGCTGCTGGCTCAGACTTCCGGGTTGGGAAATTTCCAAAATTTGTTCATATATTGGCCGCTCCTGAATGTAAGCTGCACTTCCGCTTTGGGAGCAAAATTTTAGTCAAAATGGTGCTTGTATCTACCCATTCACAAATTTGTTTTCTTACTTGTTAATTACTCTTAATGCATACAGTCTTAACAGAGGTTCAATAGTTCACAAGCAGAATGGAGGTTCTCTGCATTTTTGGAAAGACTCTTGAGAAAGTTTATTACAATTATGCACCTGTGCTGCTTACCAGTCTGTACACCATACTAACACATACTAACATGAACCTAAATATCAACGTACACTTAAACACAGGCATACCACACCAACAGCCTGCTTTGCTTGATAATTTATTCACAATACTGGGCCTGGTGAAAAGGCAGATGGTAGTCAGGGGCAAAAGCTGCACAGACATTATCCTTAATGTTATTGTTAGTACACATTAGAATGCATGAGGGCAATAGTGAGGCAGAGGATTGTACCCCTGAAAAATCCATTTGCCCTGCTGAAAAGGAAGTAAATACAATGGGCCAATAAATAATAAAATTGACAGAATTCTAAGCCTTATGGACAACATCATAATAACAGCAATATATCAATCTAGTTTCATCACCCAGAATATTAATATCAAGCCCTTTGTAACTAAAGACTGTATGTTTACCTAACTCATTGGCTTCCCTGGAGTGGAATCACTTTGCTTTCCAAAGCTTCTAATCAGAGAAGACCCATTTATATGCATCCCTTTACATTTACTGAAATTAGCAAGTGCACTAGAGTTAAACCCCTGTTAGACAAACACTTCTCCAATACAAATCCATAGTTGTGTGATGGCTCATTTTCCTTGATACTTTCATCTTTTATCCTGAACAAATGAACTCTGAGGTACTAAACTTACCTACTTTCTTCCAGATAATAGTATGTTAAGATTTAGTTGCATCTTTCTCCTCATTGTCTAATATTAATACTCTTCAAGTACAGTAATTTCACGATTACAAGCCGCACCTGATTATAAGCCGCACTTCTGGGGTGTTGGCAACATTTCGTTATTTGTCCATATATAAGCTGTACCGGATTATTAACCGCACTTTCATTCGCAGCAAGGATCCGTGTGCAACTTTCACAAAGTTGCCAATTAGTAACAGAATCATGGAATCATGGGGTTTACTGGCTCAGTGCGGGGCTGGGCAGCCTCGGGCTGCTCGGGGCTGCCAATGGGGCTGGGTGGCCCAGTTTGGCGCTGCCGCTCGGCGGGGCCGCTCGGGGCCGGCCAGGCGGCGCTGCCACCGCTGCTGGGCTCGCTCGCCCCTGCCCGATGCCTGCACTGCCGCTGCTGCCTCTGCCAGGCTTCCCCGACTCTGCCGGCCCCACCGCCTCTCCGGGGTCGGCTGGGCTCCAGTTCAGCTTGGGGCTGCTGCAGGGTCTCACTTCTGGGTTGGCAACTTTCAGAACATTGTTCATATATAAGCCACTCTGGATTACAAGCCGCACTTCCGGTTCAGACCAAAATTTTAGTCAAAACGGTGCGGCTTATAATCGTGAAATTACTGTACTTTTATGTCATTTAAGACACTTTATAACACCTCTACAATTAGGTAGGTAACAAGTGATGACAACTTTTTGCCAGATTCCCACTCTCTGCTGCAGGGATTAACCTGACAGTTGTTTTGCTCTATTTTGTTATTGCTCTGAGCAAGTCATTCTATAGAAAATTTATAGTGGAAAAAGTCCTCATTAATTTTGCAGAAAAGTCCCAAGTATTTTCAGTAAGTTGTCAATTTTTGGAAACTCAGAATGGCTGGTTGACTGCATATATTTTGTACACTCCAGAGGAAGTGAAAGGAGGAAAACAATTTCTGTTTCATGACAGCTGATAACAGAAATATTTGAAAACCATTGATAGGTTCTGTGTAACACGCTTCTAATTCATCTGAGTATCTTCTTATCAGAAATGGGTTATTTTTACACTGTTCAAAAGTAGTATCCAATTTTGCTCCTTCAGTTACAAAAACCATTAAAAACAAAGATTATAACCATACTAACAGTTTTTCATTAAAATATAATTGTGATTATTTTCTATTTTAGGAAAATAATTGTAAACCATGATGCTAGATACACATACATTTGAGGCAGTTAAAGGCTTTCAGACTGATAAAGGCTTTTAAAATTAAAAATCAGTCAGGTGGACCAGAACACAATGTTTTGATTGTGGTAAGAGTCTCACACATATATTGTACTGCACCTGAGTACTAAAGAGTGCAGCAGTTAGACATTACACTGTTAGACATACAGACCATTCTGCCTTCTGCCAGCCAGGACAATGGAGTGTCTCATGATGTAAAGTGTCTTCAGCAGGCTATATTTTCTCTTGATGGAAAGTGCGGGGTGACTTTGTGAAGTTGGCAGCGACAGAGTGGCCAAATCCCTAGACATTCACAAACCCCCGGAGCAAACACACTGCATGATTTTGACTTGAGAAGCAGTGCCATGCCCACACCTCATCTATCACAGGGTAAACTGAAACAGCACTATCAAAGTTAGACCTGGTAGTTTTATCTCCACAATCATTTAAGAATCTAATAGGCCAATTCCAGGAATGTGTTTTCTGATTAATGGGAGAGGAAGACTACCCAAGTGGTAGTCCTATTAAAATATTTTATTTCAAACTACTAAAATTTCTGTCAGAGCTGGAATGAGACGAGCACTATGAGCCTAGTAGAACCTTGAAGAGTTTATTAATTTTTCGTAGCAAAGCTAGTGAGAATAATCTGTGCTGAGCCTCACAATTTCATCTACTGACAGACTTTTTATACCTAAGTTTCTGAATGTATAAAGATTTTCCAAGTTATGAGGACAGTATTTAGTTACAGCTATTCTGAGAATTTTCTTCACCAGAGGCTAACTCCTACTTGTCTCAGTTAATTTACCATTTATTGCACAAGACAAACTGGACAGTAGGTATCATCACCATTATCCTACCCAGAGATGTCAAGCACATGATTGCAAGTTAACTCAAGTACATTTCACATCTAGATTAAAATACCATGTATTAAAATAATCCTGCGTAACTGTTGTTAAATTTAACATGTACAGGTCACTGAACAAGATGGCAAAGGCCAAACAGCCTATAGCTCTGAGACAGACAGCAGGCAAAGTTGCATCAACAACGAACACAAAACTCTTGCAAGCTAAGTAGCAGAATTTATATCCAATAAAATAAGAAACATGTAAAAAGGCTGAACAACTCAATGGGATTTCTAAAGGAACACAGATATCCTTCTTAAAACAGAAATGTTCCTGGCTAAGATAGACTATGTGAACTTAATTTTTTTTCACAATTATTAATCCCTCATATGATATCCTGTTTATGACTGGATTTTTTTTTCTGGAATCGCCTGTTTTGATTAAAAGTTGCCTTCACCTATCACATTTCTTGTGAAGAATGAAGTACTCTTTAATATGTCAAAAACACAGCCTGAAGAGCATTACTTTGCCAAAATGCAATGGCTTGGCTCACATCATAAAATCATAGAACAGCCTGGATTGAAATGAGACTTAAAAATTATTTAGTTCCTACACCCACCATGGGCAGCACCACCTTTCAGTAGACCAGGGTCCTTAGAGTCACATCCAAACTCACAATGAACACTTCCAGGGATGGAAAATCAACATCTACTGTGTGTAACCTGTTCTAATGCCTCACTATCTAATCTAAACCTCCTGTCTCTCAGTTGGAAACCATTCCCCTTTATCCTGTCACTACCTGCTCTTGTTAAGAGTCTCTCCACACCTTTCTTGCAGACTCCTTTCAGGTACTGGAAGGCTGCAATGAGGTCATTTCAAAGCCTTCTCTTCTCCAGGCTGAACAAACCAAACTCTCTCAGCCCTCTCTACCAAGAGAGCTGGTCCATTCCTCTGATCATCTTGGTGGCCTCCTCTGGACAGCTCCAACAGGTCCATGTCCTTCCTGTGCTGGGACCCCAGAGCTGGGTGCAGCACTGCAGGTGGGGTCTTACCAGAGCAGAGGGGGAGGCTTCTCCCTACTGGCCACACTACTTTGCATACAGTTCAGCACACATTTGGCTTTCTGGGCTGCGAGTGCACATTTCTAGGTCACATCTAGCACACCCAATTTATCTTACCAGTCAAAATTAACCTGAATTTCTGTGTTAAAAGTGGTAATAAGAATTGCTGTGTCAGCAGATCACTAGAAGCAGCGACTAATGTAAACAGTTGCAGAAAGTTGACGTCTACTTCTGCCATTACATTACAGAATAGCCTGTCCTGTACACCATCCCACAATGAAGGATTTATTTTGGCTTCAAGATCAGTTGTTCAAAGCTAAACAGAAGTAAGTTATTCTTATATCCAGACTGTGAACACTAAATTAGAAAAAGTCTGCATATTGACAAGACCAGCTGAAAACAAAACCCCACATCGTAAATTGCATACCTTCCTTCTTGAGTAGATGTGTTTCATGTTCATGCACTTGATTTAGTAAGGAAGAAGCATAAATAGAAAATAAAAATATCTCCAGAGCCCTACTTACCTATAGCAGTTAGCAATGAGCTCATAGGGGAGCACAGACAGAACACCCTTAAGGCTTTATCTTGTCATTACTCTCCAAGCTGAGTAGCAGCAGAGATGGCTCCAATTTATCCAGGCATTTGATAGCCTCTAGAAAAGCTTACTCATCCCAGATCTGCTATTTGCCTTTGGTACTACTGATCAAATTGTGCAACTGAGTAGATAGCAGTCACTCACCTGCACCCTCTGTTAGGGTACACAAAAAATTGCCCTTACACACTTAGAACATATTTAACAAAATACTGGAACGATTATTTCTTAGCAGACCGTCTCCCTCCCCATCTTACTGTTGTTTTCCCTTATCACCATACTCACCAGTTGATTTTTGATAAAATGTGTTTTTGAGATAAGAAGGCTAATGAGACATTCCAGAACTTGTCTCAAATGTTACATGTTCAGGCAAGAGAGAATCTTAAAATATTCCGCTACTTCATACAGTGCACTGATTTATAAAATTTACCAGTATGTTCTAATTGTATTTGCTATTATAATATGTGAAAACAGATAGCATGACTGAGAAGTTGCAAATACATTCTATTGCTTGAGAATTAAAAAAAAAAAAAAATATAACCTTTGCTGTGCTTGTGGATTCAGAATCTTGTAATCTGAAAACTACTCACACATAAAATAGGAAACAGGACCCAGAAAAATACTGTGAAAACAAAACAATCTCTACATTTTCTCTTCAGAGAATGAGAATTAGAGTTACTTTTTCTTTCTGTGTTATTTAATTTTTTCCCCTGATTGTCAGGACAAATATATCCCCTTTCATTTGATAAAGTTAAGTATGACAAAAAACACATATTTAGGGAGGATGAAAGTCATGTTAATAGCAGTTAGAAAATTTTTGTCAAATTCAGCTTAGATTCCACTAAGATGTCTTAAATTCCACATAAGTATGTCTTAAACATGTTTGCATCTGGGCAAAACCAAAGTCCGTAGTTAAGAACACAATAAAGTAGTCATAATTGGTTCTCAAACATTGTTTAAATGTGAGTAGCAGCTTATAAAAATGAGTATTTTTTAAGTAGTGTAATTCCACCTTGTAGTCACTATGTGTAATGCTGGCACAAACAGCACCGATGAAGGAAAAGAATTTTGGAAGAAAACATAAAGCAAATGAAAAAAAGAGGTAAGTGTAAAAAAGGAAGCAGGAAAGTGCAAAGATAAACATTTGAGAGAGAAGAAAAAAAGAGAGGAAAACAAAATTGATTGGAGGAAAGAAAGTGGAGGAGAAAAAAAACAAGTTATTGGAAATTCTACTAATGGAACAGTCGTAAGATTTTCCTGGTGTGCAGCTATGATTTACACAGAATTTTCAAAGCAAGTCATGTTTTTCAAAGGCCCCAAATATTCACTGCCTAAACAGATTTCCTTTCTAACCTAACAGCATATTCCAAATTAGAACATACATTACATGTAGGTGATATACGCCATTCTTTAAATAGTGGCTTGACTTGAGCCTTGTTTGAAGAAAAAAACCCATTGTTCTCCATACTTGTTTTTCAGTTGGACTAAACTGAATTACCATAATCTTTGCAATCATACAGCAAAGAATTTATTTTTCCCAATTTAGTACGTTCAAAGTTCTACAGTTGTAGTTTTTCTCATGTATTCTAACACAGCCCTGTAATCAGCACAATTCTAAAAAGGAACACCAGAATAAGGTAATAATGATAGATTTTACTTGTATGCTGTACTTAAGAGGCAGACTCACAGAATGTCTAAAGATGGGGAAATTCACATTTGACATAGGAGCACTATTACCACAGGAAGAACAGCAAAATGGATTCTCTAAGAAATCAGGCTTCAGTTCAGAATTCTGGATTTGCTCCACTGAACAAAAAGATGTTTGACCACTTCCAGTAAGCTGTGTTGCAGGCCAGGAAGAGCCAGAACTAGAAAACAAATCATCTTACTACAGGCACACAAGAAGATAACAGGATGCCAGAATGACAACAGGTCAACACCCCAGAATGAATGCTTAATAACTGAGGACACTTCAGAGTACCAGAGAAATCCATTCTGGGCATGGTTATTTTCAACAGTCTTTTGAATCTCTTCACTAATGGGTTTGTTTACAAAATCTGCAGCTGACACAAAGCTAGTGGGAGTTGGTGAGCACCACAGAAGAAAGGATTGGAACTGAAATGGATGTTAAGAAATTGCAGAGGCTCAGAAACTACTAAGATAAAATTTAAAAAAATCAAGTGTAGTGTGTTATTCTTGTAAAAAAAAATACAAACAGAACTGGGATTATTTGCTTGGAAAGTAGAATGGTAGCCTGAAAAGAACAAAGGGAGAAAGAGATAACATAGTGTGCTTCTCTTCTCCTCTAAAATATGACATCAAACCAAACTTCAGAACTATCCCCTGGGGCATGGTAGTCAGAATTTCGTCTAGACTGCTTTTGGGTCCTTCAGGGAAACTTCACAACTGCTCTGGGCAGCCTGCTCCCATGCTGAATTAGTAGAGAATTTCTTCCTCATGTTCAAGTAGATGTTTCTATGTTCCAGTTTCTGCCCATTACTGAGCATTACTACGAAGAACTTGGCTCTGTCCTTGTGACATCCACTCATCAGATATTTTTACATAGTGATCTTCTCTCAGTCTTCTCTTCTCCAGACTGAATGGGCACTGTCCTTCACCCTTTTTGCATAATTGGGATGTTCAGCCCCTAACTATGCTCCCCTCTGTCACACATGCTCCAGGAGCTACATGCCTCTCCTGCCCGGAGGAGCCCAGAATTGGACACATGAACTTCAGACAGTTCCTCTCTGCACACCTCTTCAACCCGTTGTAGTCCTTCTGGAGGGTTGCACAGCACAGCTGAGGCACCAGCCCCTCCTTCCAACCTGTCAATGAACTTGCTGAGGAGGCATCTACCCCTTCATCCAAGTCACTGACAAACAAGTTATTGCACCAGTACTGAACCCTTGGGGACACCACTAGAGACAGGCCTCCAATGAGACCCTGTGCTACTGATTACAACCCTCAGGGATCTGCGGTTTAAGCTCAGGAAATATGGGCTGCATGAGTGCACAGTAAGGTACCAGTTCTAACTGCAACACACCCTGAGGTTGCCCACAAAAATAACACTGGAGACAGCGTCAAAAGTCTTGCTCTAAGAGTCCAGGTAAACATTCACTTCTCTGTCATCCTCCCAGGTAGTTGTCTCAGCATAGAGGGCAATCAGGTTGGTTGAGCACGCTGACGGATCTTCATTCTCTTTGTGTCTACCACATGTGTGGAGGTGACTTCCAGGATGAAAAGTTTCATTACCTTTTCAGGGATTAAGATGAGACCAATTGGTGCGTAGCTCCCTGGGATCTCCTTCTTGCCCCCGTTGAATACCAGGGTGGCACTTGCTTTCCTCCAGTATTGTGGCACCCCTCCACACTGCCATGACCTTTCAAAGATCTGAGAGAGGCCTAGCAATCATGTCTGCTAGTTCCTTCAGCACTCATAGGTATGAAAGAACCCATCAGAGCCCATGGACTTGTGGATGGCAAGTTCACTTCTTTATGATTTCTCTGGACACATGAAAAAAACATTTTTCTCCTGTTTTGGTTTTTATGCTCAGAATGTTCTAGTTTTAGCCCTTTTTCACTGGCCACCCAGGCTAAAGCAGCTGGGTTCTGTTAAGAACTGGCTGGAATACTAAATAATAATATTTTCTGCTATTTCTGTTGCAGTGAGTGCAATTGTTTCTGGCAGACAATTGGTAGCAAACACAGAAATAGCACCATTAATTGTTACAGCAGGGGCTTTAATGGGGTAATGGTGAGGTTGCTGTAAACATCTGCAACTCCCTGATGGAAATGACCTCCTTTTGGTAGAAGTGTCTCTGCAAGAGTACCACTGATACATCAGTTTCTAAACAGACTTACTATGTTGGTATAATTCTTCACATAAACAAGCTTTAGTTCCACAACAACATATCTATCTAGTCAAAGACATACCTCTTTTTGTAGTGGTACCTTAACTAGTTTGAAAATTTTACATGCTATTTTACCGTTAATGGCTGCATCCAAACAATTAATTCAAGTTAAGGGCCCACATATTTTCTTCTTTTTGCTATGCTAAATACAGTAATTTCACGAATACAAGCCGCAGCAATTTGACAAAAATTTTGGTGGAAACCCGGAAGTGCGGCTAATAGTCGGGGGCAGCTAATATGTGAATAATTTTCTGACATTTACAACCCCAGACGTGCCAGCCAGGGCGCCGAGCCAAGCACCGGCCAGTAAAAGTCGGCATTCCATGATTGTTACAGTGTTACTGTGTTGCCCTGGCTCCCTGCAGGCAGCACGGGGGGGCAGGGAGAGAGGCGGGAGAGCTCTCTTTCCTCCTCTGCCGCGGTTCGGGGAGGATGGGGCGGGGGGGCGCGCCGCCATTGCCGCAGCCCGGGGAGCCGACGGGGGCCCTGCGCCGCCATTGCCGCGGCTCGGGGAGCCGACGGGAGCCCCGCGCCGCCATTGCCGCGGCTCGGGGAGGAGGCGGGGTGCTTTGTCCGTGCCCGCCGCCGGCGCCACGGGTGCGGGAAAGCTCCGTCCCCGCCCGCCGCCGCTGCCGTAGGAGCAGGGGAAGCTCCGTCCCTGCCTGCCACCGCGGGGCAGCGCCGACCCGGGGTGACTGAGCCCAGTGGCAGCGGCGGCCGGCCCCGAGCGGCAGCACCGGGCTGGGCCACCTGGCCCTGTCGGCAGCCCCTAGCGGGCCGAGCCTGCACAGCCTTAGCTCAGCCAGTAAACCCCGCCCTCCCACGGTTCTGTTACTAATTGCACGCGGGTCCTCGCTGCGAACGACAAAGCAGCTTATATTCAGGTGCGGCTTATTTATGGACAAAAACCGAAATATTTACCAACACCCAGAGATGCGGCTTATACTCAGTGCGGCTTGTATTCGTGAATTTACTGTAAATTAATAGGGGGAAACAAATTTCTCCTATGGCGTGTGATTATTCATCACGTTTACATATTCATTATGCACAAAGCTTCAGCGATTTAGGTTTCATATAGGGAAGCCTTACTGACCCTTCCAAGTGAGGTTTTCCTGTCAGCTGAGCATGCCTCCCTTGACAAAAAAACCCCCATGTTTCCCATCCTCTCAGTATAGATTACAATGAGATTCGATGGTACTTCATCAAAACACAAAAAGCCTTCAGACTGACATTAGCAACAGACATGTTCACAGTCTCACAAAATGAAATCAGCTGCTGCAATCTTCCCAAAATAATCATTAACTAACTATAGCTGCATCTATTCCAGAGTCAAGACAATCTTTTAGGCAAAAGAAAAAAGTTAACTTATTTCTTTTTCTTCTCTGTATGCTTTCTAACAAAAAAGAATGGCTTGACCTGGTTTAGAATGGTTTGAGTGTTGCTGAATCCAGAAAACAGTTGTGCTCTCTTGAAAGAAAGCTTCCCCTCCATTATTTAATGTTTGTTTTCTCTTCTGCAGAGAGAAAAGGCAAACAGTCCTCAGATTTACGCTGGGGGATGGAGGAGGAAAAACAAACCACAAACGCAAATGACTGCCTAAATGAGAGTTTCAGTATCAAGAAAAAAAAATAAAAAAGGATCTCTTTACTCATTTCATTTCCATCAGCATAATTTTCCAAGAATGTTAAGTACATTCTTTTATCTCTTAGACACCAGTTTTCTGCTAAAGACAAAGCTAAAACCAAAACTATAAATTACGAGTGGATCAAAAGACTTACATAATGACACAAGTTATTTTGTACATTAACATTTGAATGATCTAATTTCTTTGATTTTGTTCCAAGTAAATATTCTTCAATGACAATGGAGAACTTAAAATATAGCCTTTAAAGCTTACTTTATTGATATTAAGTGTTGTCTGGTTAGCACTGATTCTTACAAACTTGTCTTTTGGCATTTTGGTCATTTACATAAAAAAATAAGATGAAGCGAACAATTAAGCTGGAAAACTGCAGGAACAGTAGTAACTAGCATTGTATTGCCAGCATCATAAATCGGTGATTTGAACAACAAAAAGAGCTCCACAATACCGGTCACTTTAAGACCACAAGGTGCATTCGGTGCTCCCAGCAGTGCTTCAGTTCTTTAACTACCCCACCTGACCACAGCAGAGGAACTTCACATAAACTTGGTCACCTGAGCCTCCGCGGTAGCTACTGATTTTACTTAGGTGCCTACGAACATTCTTATTCCACGGTACAAAGTGAAATTTTACTTCCAGAATGGCAAATACCGCCCATGTGACATGATCTTAAAAAAATGTAGCCACACATAACATCACGTATGGTAGTCTGGGTGTATTTTTTTTTCTCTTTACAACACGCATGCAAGAAAAAAACCCAAACCCTCAGAGAGGCGAGCCCATTATTTTAATGAAGTACTTAGTCGCCTGTTACACGAACAGCTAGTACAGAAAACACGAGAGCTCTGCAGCCCCTGCAAACCGGGTTAACCAAACTAAAGCATTACATCTTTTCTAAAAACAAAACCCAAAAAACCCAAACCAAAACAACAACAACAAAAAAAACCCACCCCAAAACCGACACCAGCATACGGAACTGCAGAACGTACTTCCAAACCAACTTTAAAAAAACCTACTCGAACGGAAGCAAGCAAGACGGAACAAACATAACTGCGCTATTTTCCCTCCCAATCCCGCAGAAACAAGAGCTCCACCGCGGTTCTTCCCCCGGGTTCGGTCTATCCGCCGGTGCCTCAGCAGCCGCCCCGGCCCTGCACCGTGAGGCGCTGCGGGCAGCCCCGGCGCCGCCGCCGGAGCCTGCCTGACAGGCCGGCTCTGCTGAACGTTCTCAGCAGCCTGCTCTCGTCCACGAGAGCACCCTCTGCTACCGGAGAGAGGGGACGGCGCCTAAGTTCCCTCCACAACCCCGTTTTGTTTTTGTTTTTTTTTAAGGGGAGGGAGACACCCGCCCTGGGCACACACACACGCACGCACGCTCACACACACTCACTCCAAACAGCCAGACACAGCTGATCCCAGGCCTGTCAGGCTGGCTCCTCCCCGCCCCTCCAAGCGGGGCAGAGGTACGGCGCAGCTCCAGCACCTTCTTCACCTCTTCCCAAACTACTCCCGCGAGTGCCGCCCGCGCAGGGAAAGAGGTCCTGCCCCTCACTCCTTGCCGCAGAGGCGAGCTGGGAGGGGCGCAGCAGCGGCACCCGACGGGATCGCAAGCTGCCCGTCGCTGCACGGCCAGCCCGGGAACCGAACGCTCGCCCTGCGCACGGCGCCGCGGAGCGGAGCGCAGCGCAGCGCAGCGCACCCCGCCCCGCGCGCGCCTGCACACCTCCGTCCCCCCACGGTCTCCCGGTGAGTGACAGCCCCCCGGGCCAATAGAACCGCCCTTTCTACGCAAGGGGGCGGGCACTCCCTTCCCGGCGGGCCAATGGAAACACCGCTGCCTGAGCAGTGGCGTCCGCGAAGGGGGGGCCGGAGGAGGGGCAGGAGTTTAGGAAGAGGAGGGAATGGCTGTCATCAATGAAGTCATGTTCGTAATCTAGTCCCTCGCTCCGGTTCTGGACTCGGGTGACTCACTGAGGGGGGAGAGGAGCGACAGTCAGCACGGCGCTCCGCCCGGGCGGAAGGTAAATACAACTTGCAACTCGGTCCAACCCCGCCAGCTCCCCGTGCCCGGCACCGTCCTTTATTGTCAGCGGCTGTGCCGGCTCGCACCGTGCCCACCTTCCCTCTCTCCATCGCTCCAATTCCTCGAGCACGGCCCCGCCGGTCCCAGCCGCCACCGTACCACCTGCTTCCTCTCCCCACCTTTCCCGGCGCCCGGCCCTCCCGAATATTTATATCCCCTGGTGGGTGGAGAGAAGAAAGTTTTGATCCGGTATTATTCTGGAATAATCACGATGCGGATCTCCGGAGTGGGAGCGACAGAACCCCCACGGAGTCGCCGGTGGCTGACTCGTGAGTCAGCGGCACTCTCGGTCCTGCCGCCCGGCGAGCGGGCTGCGGGCGAAGCGGCCCCGGGAGAAATAGCTCCTTGGGGAGAGACAGCCCACACGGACGGGCTGTGGGCAGCTCCGCCGCAGCTGCCGGGGGTCGCCGGGTGAAGTTCAGGCTGTTCGGAGGCAGCAGAGCGCGGTGCGGTGGGGCTGTTTTCTCCGCCGTGGCACACGCTGGCGCAGACCCAGCCGAGCAAGGGGAAGTGGGGAGGCATGGGGAGGGAGGAACATGGTGCATGGGGGAGCGGTCTCGCCTCCGAGGAGAGTAGCGGCATTCCCCGGGCAGAGCCAGGGAGGCCATGATCCGGATCATCTCGCTGCCTGCCTGTCACAAACATTGCACACACTGGGGAGGGGGAAGAAGCGGGGCTGGGACTTAAGCCCAACGGGCTGCGGCTCCTGTTGCTTTTCGGTCTCTTGTTTTTAAGTGTGCAGTCACTCCTGTTGTAAAGGTGTCGCGTTTTACTTCCCAAAATAGCTTGCATGTCGTCGTACTCCTCCCGTTTTCCCTGCAGAAATTCTCCCCCCTCCTCCCACCCACCTCCAAGCAGAGTAGCACAAAACATGCGCTTACAATTTTGGAATCGCCTGCCAAGCAAAAAAGCGTTTTATTTCCGGTGTGCGCGGAATTTTTTTTTTTTTAACCCGGCCGGGCGGGAGCGAGGATGTACACGCGCGCGGATGCTCAGGTAGCTGCGGCTCGTCTGTCCCTATGTCGGGAGAGGGGACGGCGGTGTTTGGCACCTGGAAAAGTTCTGTGCCCAGCCAGAGGCGGGGGTGGGCGGCAGAGCGCTGCCGCAGCCAGCTGTCGGGCGGGGCCGGAGGGCAGCGGAGCCCGTCCCCGGGCCGCTGCGGGGCAGAGGCGGGCGGCGGCGGCGGGGGGAGGATAGGAGGGTGGGTGGCCTTTCTCGTCCCTCCGCCTGTGCAAGCGGCGGCGGATCAGGAAGTCACCGCCGCCACACACAGGCGCACAGATATGTTTGGTCGGCGTGACATGGTGGCGGTGGGAAGGAGAGGCGGGGAGACGGGCCCAGCCCAACCCTGAGGCATGACCCGGCTGCTCGCCCGGCCGCCCGCCTGCCTGCGGCCGAGGTACGGGGCCGTGCGCGGGCAGCGCCGTCAGCAGCGCACCCGCAGCTTCGTGGAGGGGCGGGGGCAAGCGGCAGCGGGCCCGCATTTCCAGGCAGGGACGTTTTACAGCCTGTCGGCCGGGGAGAAAACTTTCCAGAAAGGCTGGAGGGGGAAAACAGGGCCCTGTTGGTTGTGCGCGCCCGCCCCGGCGCCTTCGCGGGGGAGGCGGCGGGCGCCCCGGCGCCGAGGCCTGCGCGCCGCCCGTCCTGCAGGGCCCGAGCGCCCGGGGGCAGAGCGGGGCTGCTGCCGAGGGAGGCAGGGAGCTCGGGAGCGGCCGCCCTTGCCCCGCCGCCCCCCGGGGCTCCCGGGTCGGGGGTCCTCCTCCGCGGCTCTTCCTTGTGTCTGCGGTGCGTGCAGAAATGGAGTTTCATATGTTGTCTCCTCCCCTCTTAAATTTATAATGGTGGAACTACAAACTGCGCACGGCTGGAAAAGTTACAGCTCTTCTAAACTCGATCTGAAGTTACAGTTTAACGATTGGCTTTGGTTGTTTTGTGTTTTGTGGTTTTGTTTTTGGTTTTGTTTTTTTTTTTTTGTCCTGAGCGTGCGTAATGGTCAAGTAAAAGGAGTGTAAAAGTGTCTGCAGATAACGTACAAAGTACCGAATTTGTTTTTTCTTGCTATCTGCTTCTTATGTCTGATATTCAGACTTACCAAACTTTACATTACCGCTGTTCTGAGTATTTATATGAGTATGAATATGCAAGTAAATAACCAGCTGAAGTATTGAAGATAAAAATTGTTGTTTTTTCGGCGTTTTGTTTGGTCGGGTTTTTTACGGCTTTAAGTATTCTGCATGGTTTCAGTGAAGAATTGATCGGGGGTTTTGTTCCGTTTGCATTCTCTCCTGTTTTGCTTTAACTTTCTGAAGTGTTAAGTGGTTTGAACGTCCCTAAGACTCAAACGAAAAGCCAGAATTTAATTCCTTTGGTAGTATACTAGTGTACTAGTTTCTTGTTCGGGGTGGGGCAGTCTCCTCTGTGCAAGTTACTATTGTTGTGCAAATACAGGCACACTTTCTTTTTGGGAACCTAATTGCCCTATTATTGTCTCTGACTTTGTTTCTTTTGTCCTTTTGTGATTATAAGGAAAAAAAAGTATTGTGCCAGAGGGATAGGCTTGCCTCAAGGCAGGTTTTTATGTATGTGTATGTATGTATGTATATATATATATAAGTAATAGAAGGCAAAAAGACTGCATGGATAGTAAGCTTTTAAAATTTAGAGTGGATCACACAGAATATGTGGACTTGCCAGAGGTGAGGGTAAATCTTCATTAAAAATACTAGTTATGTTTCAGCTTTAAGACTGGTATTTCTGTGGTGTTGCATGGAATATATGCCAAAAGAGTGTGTTCAAAGCAGTCTTAGATCTTTTCTTTTGTTCATTTCTGAAGCAGTCTATGAACTTTTCTTGTCAAGTTTGAGAAGCGCTTTTACCAACACATGAGGCTTGAAAAAGTCCTTCAGCGGCATACTTATGTTATATATATATATATTTGTGACAGAGGTGTATTTGAAATTACTATCTACAGGTATATTTTCTTAGTTTTTGTTGGACTTTTGAAGCTAAGGTCAGAATATGCACAGTAGCAACTCAAAAAATGTGTGCATTTTACCTCTGGTTTTTTTCATCCTGATGAGGCATATTGCTTTGAACTACAAGTGATCCCTTTCAGAAGGAAACTTCTCATTCTTTGTATGATTTAGAACATTTTTGCAAATTACTCATCAAAATGTGTATTACGTTTCTGTGTGTTTCCTGCTACAAGCATAGTTCTTTGTGTGTAATAGATGTTTTCTGGACCTCCAACGCTTTCGGACTTTACCAGATTAGGTTTCGGGTTTTTTTGATTCCCTAGTGGAATAGTAAACACAACATTATGGCATAAAGATCACTTGTCATAAAGTTGACGTTTGAGAAAAGCTCTAATTGGCATTAGAGAAAGGCTCTTGTTTCCAAGATAAAATAAAGAAGGGTGAATAAGGGAAGGAAGTAAACCTTTTCTAAACACAGCTTTAATAGTTTGTAAATACAGTAGAATAAGAAAATTAACACTGAAATTTGTGTTCTTTGTTTCTGACACTTGTAAAGTCATTACTTATTAGGCATTAACATTTTCCTTTTTGTCTTCAGTTGGCAGAGAATATTTCCTATTTATGACTTCAGAGTTTGAGCACCCAGGTTGGTCATTTAGTGATAGGACATTGGAGAAAATTTTAAAAATAAGTTTGTTTTTACAGAAAATATGCGGTTTTCATATATATTTTCACTGATATTTTACCGTGAGTAACTTGTATTTAAAACAGTCTTCTCCCTTCTTCCTCCTCTTCTTCCCTGTTTAAGTGATGCTGAGGCCTGTCAGTGATACGGTGCATTCCTTTCCTTCTACCTGCAGCTCCCATGGCTTTTTATTTAGAAATGAATGAGAAGAAAATGTTCAATAACTATGATTAATACCTATAGTAAAGCTCACAGTATGAAAACTTAGTCCATGACCATTCAGTAGTGTCCTGTATCAGTTTTCTGTCCCTGAAGTTTAAGGTGGAATCTATATATGTAGCAAAGGTGGGATTGATCTTGGATATTGTCTGATGGCAGTTAAACTTTTGACTACAGCTATCTGCTCTTCAGTTTTCCTGAAGGTTCCTGTCTTTTGCAGCAAAGCATCAAAAAGGATCATACATCTGTGCTGTAGTGTCTTCACAGTAGTCTGGCAGCATAGCTTAGCCTAACTTGTGTGCACTCTGATTTGTAATTATGCCTTTTGACAGTCTGGAGTACTTTCAACTCCCAGCTGTTAACAAGTCATTTTTTTCTGCTGATGTTTTTCCTGAGAGGGTAGGCTGTAAGCTAGAGCAGTTGAAAAAAGTTGAACTTTGTGTAAAGCTGGAACATCTACACAGTAGGAGTAAGAACTTCTACGAGAATATTTCAAGGTGAGGAGGACTTACTATCACCCTGAAGTAAATTGTCTCTTATACTACATGACTCCACAATGAAGTTTCTGGTGTAAGCATTCCACCTGTTTTTTGAGCTCTGCAGGGATGCCTGCAACAGTTTCTGGTAGAGAGCTAGACACGAAGCTAGAGTAGTGTTGCAGAGGTTTTTTATTCTGGCCTAGATGTCTGGTTAAGTAATTAAGGTTCAGTGTTTCTGGTTCTGTGGTTTGTGTTTTAAACTACAAATTCCCTAGCAGAAGGTTTTCAAGTTACACTGACATTGCATACATGAGTATGCAAGGCTGGATCTCAGCTGTTAGCATGTTTGGCTTCTTTTACATGAATTAATAACTCTGGTATATATTAGTTGAACATTTGAGTCTTCTCCTGATTTTTTTGTTGTTTCATGTAAACCTGTTTATTGATTGAATTGTCATTTAATCGAACGGCAGTAGTTAAATCATGATAAAAGGTAATGCAGAGTGTCCTGTGAAGTTGTACAATACAAAACACTGCTTTGCTTTTAAGTACCATAAGTTACTTTGTGATGATGAGCTGCTATCATTACTAGTCCGCTCTTCTATTTTGAGCATGTTAATTTGATTATAGTTAGCAGATTATGTAATACAAATCACTGACAGTATTATTTCATGTTTTCTATGGCAGTATAATAAAGATAACTCCTTTAGCCTGTAGTGTATCACAGATTTACAGTTTATCTTTTCAAAGCCACCTGTGAATCATGACTGCTGTTGGAAATGTGTGGGGAGAAGTAGATTGTAACGATTTCTAGTGTGAAGACAAAGTTACAGTCAGCTTTGCAGTATCTATGTGGCTGTTGTGTGGGTCTATATTTCATCAGATCTAAGCGATATAGTTTCCTTACTTTCCACTGTATATCCAAGGCAGGAGTGAGGTCGCCGCCTGTCACAGTTAAGGGGTGGTCTAAGAGTTCTTATTTTGCAGGCAGGGCGCAGCAGGGCACGAAAGAAGACTCGAGAGCTGTTGTTCTGAGGTTTCCAAGGTCGTTTATTCTTCCTTATCCAAGGAATTTTCTGTCTACCTTACAGCGGTCCACTCTGCAACTCATCTAAGGCTGTACTCCTGCCCTCTGGGGCAGGACTTATCTTTTATACTCTAATTTACGTCTACTTTATTTACAATTAATTACCAATACTTTATACCCACTTTACACCGAGCAGTTTTCCCTTCACCAATCCCGAGTTGGCATCCCGACCCAGAAGATGGATGCTATGAAGAAGAAGAAGAATTTCTTACTACGCCACAAATCCTCCATCTTGTGTCCAAAAACCCCTTAATGTAAACAATCTTTAAAACCTTATTTTTCTACCTTCTAACACATCAATTTACACTCTACTTATTTCTGTGACTCTGTAATTCTGTATATAAAGATGGTAATTTCTCTCAGGGACTTAGATCGAACTCACAGAGATTTCTGGCACCTTGCCAAGGCTTCTGAGCCCCCTGTACAGGCTCTAGGGAAGCCAGGGGAATACCCTGGGTTCCCACACAGGAGATGTGGCCAAAACCTCCTGGCTGAGGTTCAATTTAAGTTGAGAGGGAAGGCAGAAGTTATATTGGATGGTGAAGGGAACTAGTTAGAAGAATTATAAATACTTACTCCTCCATCTGTTCTTAGACTTGGTGTGTGCCCTGTCAAAGCAGTCTGTAATCTGTGGATCTTTTTGGGTATACAGCTGGTCTTGAATTCCAAAGTAATGCAAATGTTTTTTTACCTGCTGTGTTTTCGTTTGGGATCTGCTAATACTTCCTCATGTGAAAAAAATCCCTGCCTTTTTTACCTTTGGGTTTATAGCAGGTTTATACCAAAATGTGTATGATAGAAACATTGATGTGATGGAGATTGTATTGTACAGTGAATTAGTTAATGTCTGCAAAACTTTCTAGTGTATGTAAAATGATATTGGGGAAACATTCATGCTTAGAGACTTATTTCAAATTATTTACAGTGCAGATATTTGCTACCCTAAACCGTTTGATCTAGAAATAGTTGAGCAGAGATCCTAAGTCTCTTTTAATCTTTGGCTCTTGGTTTTGTGACTCTTTTTTGTATTTGGATCTGGCTGAAGTTACTCTGACATACGATAAATGCCTTTTTTATTTCTCTGTCTTAGTTCTAGTTGTGTCCGGCAGAGGTGGAGAAGTTCTCTGAGACCACAGAAAGAACCATGTGATTTGCCATAACTAATTCAGTTGCCAACAGTTCATTTGGGGCTGTTCACAAAAGAGAATTGGTCATGTTGGTGTAAATAGATCTAAGAGATGGTACGGGATTATGGTTCAAGAAAAAAAAAAATCCTATTTGAAGTCATGTGAATAATACTACTCCAGTTAGTGTTTTGAGGGAATTGTAAGGTTGGACACTTGTAAAACAATTAAACAACATGTAATGTGCTCAAGAATCAGGGCCAAGAGCCTTATCGTTTGGAACAATGAGATGGTATTTTAAATTTTTTTTCATTTTACTATAGTCTTGTAATTTGTTGGAAACATTGCCTTTTTTTGGTTTTTTTGCCTGTCCTTCCCCATTGCTTTTTAATTCTAACAGGCACTACTCATTAAAAAGCAGTCCAGAGAAATAGGTCAACGCTGGCTTTTGGCAGGGAGTTGGCTTCATACTGATTTTTTCATTGTAGGCACCAGAATTTAGCCAAAATAATACCAGTACTATCTGCATGGAACTTGGCCACAGTTGGACCTGTTGTATTTTTGTAGATTTGTGCTTTGACTTTAATGAGACTTATAAGGGCCTAAATGAATTAGGTACCTAGCTTTTACTAAATTTTAATGAGAGAAGGGTGTCTAATTTCTGTGGGGGGTTTTTGATGCAGTCTCAGACTTAATAAATTAAAATTAAAGTATTTTTGAAACATGTTAAACTATAAACTTTTTAACAGGTCAGTTCTGAGAGGAGATACTTAATTGGGAGGGCCATACTGTGTTCTGGTTTAGGTCAGTTGCATTTTTAAACTTTTGTGGCCTACTATTGCCAGAGAAAATTGCTTTGTTTCTTTATTTCCATGACTGTCTTTGGACAGGATTTATTAGTTGCATTTAAGTAGTATTTTCAAATACTTTGTTCCCCATTTTAGATTTTATAGATTACTTTTTTTCCTTGTTCTTTGTCATACAAAATGTCTGAATACAAATCTGTTTCAGACAATTCCCAGTTTTGTGAGATGGTGTGAGTGTATCTTCGCTCAAAGAAAAGTGATGAAGGGACTTGGTCTGGTGTAAGTGATGCAGACATTCTCTCTAGTAGTTACTATTTTTCATGGTTTGGACACTTGCTATCCTATTTAAAAAAATTCTAAAATTTTCAAATTTGCATACAGAAGATGTTTAATGTATTTGTGAATGGCAATGTAACTAATGGATCTGAGACAGGAGCTAGTTTTTATGAGAACTGTGAGTTGAATTTGAAATAGGGTGAATAGGTGAATGGAGGGGAAGATTTTAATACCAATTTTAATGCATGGGTATAGGTAGATGTCTTTTGTGAAATAAGGTATTTTAGGATACTGTATACTGATAGCACTTTTGTAATTGAATGTGTTATGGTTCTGTATACACTCTTCTGCATGGTGGTTGTGCTGTTAGGTATTTGCTTTGTTAAATGGATTGAATTTTGCTTACAATGCACATAGCAACTCAGCTGTGAGTGTGTCAGATTTTGCAATTTAATGATTGACATATGTAAGAACTATTTGTTATGTGGAAATGAATGTCATCATACAAAACATAGACCTCTTAGAGGGAGCTATGGTGTTTGCAGTTGTGAACATTTGATAGCTTCATTGCTTTTGTGGTCATGTTGTAGGGTTGTACAGAACTAATTGGTCACTGTAGGGTTTTGAACTGAGAAGCTTCATAGGAATCTATGTGTTTTTACCTTGCAAGGAAACAGGATCCCAAGGTATTAGGCCATAGAATCACAGAATATCCTGAACTGGAAGTCACCTGAAGGGATAATTGAGTTCAGCTCCTGCCACTCCACAGGACATCTGGAGAACCTCACCATGTGCCAGAGAACTCTGTTGGTCTTGGTGGCATGACCACTTCCCTGGGGAGCCCACTCCAGTGCCCAACAACCCTCTGGGTGAAGATCTTCTCCTGATATCCAACCTTAAACTCTTGTGACAGAACTTCAGGTCATTCCCTTAGGTCCAGTCACTGGTCCCCACAGAGGAGAGATACAGTGATAATGTTTGCCCTTCGTCTTTACCGCATGAGGAAGTTGTAGACTGCAATGAGGTCTTCCCTCAGTCTTACCATCTCCAGGCTGGACAAGCCAAATTACCTCATCTGCTCCTTGGTGCTTCTGGTTGGGCCTTCTACCATCTTTGTGACCTTCCTTTGGACGCTCTCTAATAGCTTAATGTCTTTCTTAACGGATGGCACCCAGACTTACCCTCAGCACTCGAGGTGAGGCTGCCCCAGTGCAGAGCACAGCAGGACAGTCCCCTCCCCTGCCCTCCTGGTGATGCTGTCCCTGATGCCCCCAGGACACAGGTGGCCCTCCTGGCTGCCAGGGCAGTGCAGACTCATGTTCAACCTTCCCTTGACCAGAAGCTCCAGGTCCCTTTCTGTGGCATTGCTTGCCAGCATCTCATTCCCCGGTCTGTCTGTGCACCCAGGGTTGCCTCATCCCCAGGTGCAGAATTTGGCATTTGTCTTTTTTAAACTTCATATGGCTGGTGATTGTCTGGTCTTCCAGTTTTTCTAAGTTTCTCTGTAGGGCCTCTTTGCCTTTGAGGGAGTCAACAGCTTCTTCCGCTTTTGTACCATCTGCGAACTTAGTATCCTTTCAAGTCCTTCATCCAAATCTTTTAAGAAGGTAAGCCAGCAACATGCACTTCCAGCCCAGAAAGCCAACTGTTTTGTATCCTGTATTGAATCAAAAGAAATGTGGCCCACACAGTGAGAGAGGTGGTTCTTCCCCTCTACTCTTCCCTCATGAGACCCTACCTGGAGAACTGTGGGGTTCCCAGCACAAGTAAGACATGGACCTGTTGGAGTGGGTCCAGAAGGTGGCCCCCAAGAGGGTTAGAGTACCTCTCCTGTAAAGAAAGGCTGAGAGAATGGGTTTTCAGCATGGATAAGAGGATATTTCAGGGAAATGCCATTGTGGCCTTTGACTACCTGAAGGGGCCTTATAAAAATGAGGGAGAGGGACTTTTTGTATGGTCACACAGTGGCAGGACAAGGAGCAGTGGTTTTACACTTAAAGAAGGTATATTTAGATTAGTAGTTAGGAAGAAATTCTTTGTGGTGGGATTGGTGAACCACAGGAACAGGTTGACCAGAGAGGTTAAGATCTCTATCCGCGCAGGTGTTCAAAGCCAGGTTGAGCTGGGCTCTGAAAAACCTGATCCAGGGGAAGAGGTACCTGTGCATGGCAAGGGGGTTGCAACTAGACTTGCAAGTCCCTTCCAACTCACACCATTCTGTGGTACAGTGTGTAAGAGCACTGGTCCTAAAGAGAAGCCCTGTGGAGCCCCACTAGTGACAGGTTACCACCCTGATGCCACCCCATTCACTGTAACGCTTTGTGCTCAGCCCATCAGCCACCTGATCACCCATTTCATGGTGTGTTTACCCAGTTGTGTACTGGACATTTTGTCCACAGGAATACTGTAAGAGACAGTATTGAAATCTTTACTGAAATCCAAAAGGATGACATCAGCTGGCTTCCCTTGATCCAGTAAGTGGGTTACTCTGTCATAAAAGTAAGTTAATTTGGACAAGGAGGACTTGTCAATGAACCTGTATTGCCTGTGACTGGTGACTGCATTGTCCTTCAGGTGTTATTCAATAGCTCCCAGAATAATGTTCTCCACAGTTTTGCCAGTCACTGATGTGAGAATGCCAGGCCTGGAGTTTCCAGGCTCATCCTTCTTGCTCTTCTGGAAAATTGGGACATCAGCCAGGTTCCAGCCAACTGGGACCTATCTGGATTCCCAAGTTCATCCAAAAATCATTGAGAGAGGTCTCATGATGACATCAGCCAGCTCTTTGAGTATTCTCAGCTGAATTCCATTGGGCCCAATAGATTTACAGAGAACTGAGAGTTGATCATTGTCACAGCCACTGTCCTCCAGCTCAGGGCACTGGGACCCCTTAATCCATCATTGGCATTGAGGACAGAAGCAAAGAAAGCATTAAACATCTCTGCCATGTATGTCCATGTCCCTGTTTGTGAGGTGACTGTCCTCATCCTGTAACAGGACAATGTTATTTCTGCACTGTCTTTTGCCATCAATGCATTTGAAACCCCTCTTTTTTGCATCCCCCTCAATTGTGGCCAACTTCAACTCCAGCTGAGCTTCAGCCTGACAGATTTTCTCCCTGCAGTGGTGAGCAGCATCTCTGTATTCCTCCCATGTCACCTGATCTTGCTTCTGCTGAGCCTATCCCTTCCTTTTTTGCTCTACCTCCCAAAGAAGATTCCTGCTCAGTCAAGCCATCTTCTGCCTTGACTTCTGATATTTGGGAATTGTCTCCTCCTGTGCCCTTAGAAGATGGTGCTTAAAACATGACCAGCACTGACAGGCCCCAGCACCTGTGGAAGCATTTTCCTGGGGTACCTTACTCAGAACTCCCTGAGCAGTCTGAACTCTACTCTCCTCACATCCAGAGTTGAGGTTTTGCTGGCACTTTTTGTTCTCTCAGAGATTTTAAGCTTGATTACCTTGTGTACACTGAGGCCAGGAGTGCCACCAATCACCATGTCACTCAGGATACCCTCTCTGTTAGCAAGCGTGAAATCAAGGACTCTATCTTTCCTAGTTAGCTCTATTAGTTCTTGAACCATGAAGTTGCCTCCAGTTGGTTTAAGAATTTCCTGGAATTGATTGTGGCAGCTGTGTGGTGTCCCCAGTTAACATCTGGCAGATTGAATTACCCCATGTAGAGAAATTGGAAGGTGTCACTTAAGGAATTGATGTCGTTGTGCCTATATGATCTACTATAGCAACCTCTCATGATGACATCTTCATTATTTGTTTATACTAGAGGATCTCAATCCAGTTGTAAGTTCCATATGGTTTTGTCCCTCTGTTTTAAATGGTGCTGTACCCCTGCTTTGCCTGCACTGCCTATCCCTCCTGAAGAGCCTGTAAACATGAAACATGGCACGCCAGTCACAGGACTCATCCCACTGAGTTTTTTAATGCCAGTGATGTCATATTTCTGGCACTAGGCCAGAGCTTCCTCTTGCTCCTTTCTCATGCTGTGTAGTTCATTGTAGCCTGCACCTCATGGAGCAGATTGAGTGATCTCAGTTCCTCATGTTTTGGTGTGCCATCTCATTGCTTGTCACTGGTGAGCCTAGTTTTATCCCTTCCTGCTTTCCAATCTAGTTTAAAGCTCTGTCAATGAGCCCTGCTAGCTCTTGTGGTAGAACTAGAACCCTTTTTCCACTCTGCGAAAGGTACATCCCTTCAGGTATCAGTACATCAGCTGTTGTATAGACTATGCCATGATAAAAAAACCAAAAACCATCAGACCTGCTGATGACACCCAGTTTTGGAGCCATGTGCCCCTGGGAAGCAGCAGACTTCTCTGTGGATTGGGTCTGGTCTGTATAGCTGGCCTTCAGTTCCCTCAAGAGGGGAGTCACCTGTATCAACTACTCTTCCTTTTTAATTAACAGGGGCAGTTGTGATGAGGGTGGCAGGCTGTCTTGCCCCAGATGGTTCCCTCATCCCAGAAGGGCCTTTGTCTATCTCATCAGTTGGCTGTTCTGCCCATTCCAGGGCATCATACTTCTTGTAAATGGCACCAGTCCTATTTGTCAGCTTCAGATTTTGAGGAGGAAGAGTGTTCTGCCTAGTGTGGCCAGTGACCAGCTTCTAATGATGGTGTTCAAGAGACCTCTGCCTTACTGCTTGGTAGGGTTCTGAGTCCACCTGCATCTTCTCTTCAGTGGAGGTTTGAACTTCGGAGACTCTTTGAGAATAGCCTGTCAATCTCTCACTCATTCTCACAAGTACTGCAGCAGGCTGTTCACCTCACCCATAGCTCCTTAACCAGGCAATAGCTCACTTAAAATAACACATCTTCGGTGAGAAGTGATGTCTGCCCCAGCCTTACAGAGAGGCATTAGGCACTCCTGGCAGCCTGAATCCTGCAGACCTGCAGCTGCCGTTGAATAGTCTAGCTGGCTGGAGGCTTCTGACATGGCTGATGCCGTGACTTCAGGGGGAATGAGCTCTGTGGTGTGTCAAAACCATACCTGAGGGAGCATAAGATTATGCCCTTCTTCTCCAAGTACTGGGTCTGTACACTGCCTCTCTTGGCTGCTCCCAAATGGCAACTCCCAGCTGTCAGTGTGCCCTGGTCACATTCACTAGGACGCCATGTGAGAGCATGGGAGCAGCCCCCACCTAGCTGCACTCACATTCAGTCAGCTGCTCTAGAGCAAGATGTTGGTTCAGCTGGGTATCAGCACTCCCCTGCGGTTCCCCCAGCTTCAGGCCTGCTTGCTGCGGTCTCTGGCTTCACACTGGAGCTGTTTGCCTTGGCAAGGGGTGACTAGGGCCAGTTAGGCTGTGTTCCAACCTGTTGCTATCACTATTGGCTCTGCCTGTGCCCAGTCAGCCATTCCCAGGCAGGCTGGTGGCTCCATGTATGTCTCAGTGCTCTCAGGCCAGTGAAAAAATCCTTTTAATTCTTATTTCACTGTATTACCATGAATTTTACAAGTGCAAATTTCAGGCTAGTCACAGCTGTTTAAGGAAAGATTTTTTAACGCGTAGGTTATAGAGATGCCCAACTCTCTTTCCTGCTTTTAGTACAACTGTGCTGTGCTTGGCCCACATGACACATCTGGTGATAGCAAGTCAGTTCAACTGTTGTTTCTGGTAGATGTTTCTCATAGCACACCAACTGCTTTGTTCTGTGAGTATCATACAAATGTCCAGAAACAGATGGAATTATCAGGGTCCTTATCTTTCTAGTGAGTTTTTAGAAGGATGATCAAGCTAATGGGCAACATTAAGGATTGTATAAATATTTTCTGCTGATGACAGCTTGCATGTATATGTGTATATATATATGTGTGTGTGTGTGTAACAACTGCCAGTAGATTTTATTAAATTTTTTCCATGCCCCTAATGTCACATAGAAATTGTGGTTTTGTTTTTGTTTTGTTTTGTTTTTGTTATTAGAACTATTCTGCTAATTGAAAAGGAGACAGAAAATAGATGTCCACGCCTACAGACCCCGGCGCCATGCCTCATCCTGGTCCTTCCCCTGGACCAGGACCTTCACCTGGACCGATTCTGGGACCTAGCCCAGGACCAGGGCCATCTCCTGGCTCCGTTCACAGCATGATGGGGCCAAGTCCTGGTCCACCCAGTGTCCCACATCCAATGCCGACAATGGGGCCTACAGATTATCCACAAGAAGGCATGCATCAAATGCATAAGGTAATAGTTTATTACAAGTGAGCCTTTTTTCCCTATAGTTCTCTCCACTGATGAAAAGAGCTACTTAAACTATGTTTAGACCTGCCTAACTGCTCTTACATATCACCTGCAAAACTTCAACTACACTCTTACTTCTTTCTTTATTGCTACAGATTATTCATGTACCAGATTAAACACGGCTTCCTTAGTAGACTAAGTAGTTCTTAGTAGACTGCTTTGAACTATTAGTTAGTAATTTGGAAATGTTAATTTGTAAACTGTATTTTTTCAGTAAGACAGATGTTGCTAGGGAGAAAAAAAATTAATGATAGTGTTAAAAACTTTAAGGCACGCCATTCTAACCATTTCTTTTCTCTTTTTTCTTCTTCTTGTCTGTTTGGACATGGCATGTGTTTTTTTCAGGGGTGGTTTTTAATTTTGCATGAAATTGTTCTTTTTCTTAAAAAAAAACCAAAACAAACTTAAAGGATTTGTATTACTAATTTGTTTACTCTTACATATTTAAAATGTGGTTGAAAAATGTGGCTTTCAAGTTATTTTATAAGGTCTCTGTCTTACAAAGGAATATAAAACTATGTCATGTAGAACATGTCAATAATTGCGCTTCACTGGTTATTCTTATATACTTAAAATTGTATGTGTGCTTAGACTATCAATAATGTTTTTTACTTTGAGGAAATACTTGCCTGTGTGGAAATTCCTTTGTAAGCACAGCCTCTTTATGTATTGTCCTTTTTGTTTGGTTGTATACCGGAGATTTAGAACCCGGAATTGGTTGCACTGATGTTCTACTCAGAGCATATCTACTCTACAGAGCCAAGATATTGAAAACATTTTGGCAGCTATTGTTGATTTCAGTTGGAGTTGTTATATGCACACAGAGAAAAAAATTACAATAAAAAACTGTTTTAAAGTAATAGAATCATGTTTTAACTTTCCTCTTGAAATGAAATCTTCATTTTGACACTCTCACATATGGATCAGTTTTGTTCATTAAAGCAATATCCAGTCAGTAAGGACATGACATTACCATCTTTTACATGAAGAACTAAACCATTTTTTATAACACAAACACTAGCTGAAGTGAAGGAGGCTGTGATCCAACTTTCTGTTTGTACTGACTTGTTGTAATCTCTGAGAGATCACTATGTGCAGTAACTATAACCTTTGCATTTGAATCTTGAGGTGTCTGATTTAGCTGTTAGCCAGATTAGACATTTGCAGTTGGCATTCTTTTATTTGTGGGGTCAGTTACTTTTTTAACTTTTTTTTACTTTTCAGAACTCTATCCCCAGATTTTATAGCCATAGTTCTAAGGTCCTTCATTCCTTTAAATTTTTCTTGTATCTCTAGAAGAAGGTGGCACCAGGAATTTTCCATAAAATGGCTGAATGCTTCACACATTTTGTTTTTAATTGATATATCCTGTTATATCAGGCAGTTAATTCTGTGTTATTATTAGAAACAAACCAACAAATACCATCCCACAACATTCTTTCAGAGACTATGGAGAGCATCTCATAAGGTTCTGTGAACCAGAGTAGAAATTTTCCCATTGAGGTGGCCTTGAAATACTTTGAAAAATGCACCACAAAGAGAATTGGATAGCCAATTCAAAGATTATCATTCAGTATAGTTACAGTAAATTACTCTCCCCTTTTCTATACCTTGGTTCTGATAATGGAATAAAGACTGTAATTTCACAAATCTTTATTTTAGTAGCAACATCATTGCTGTTTTCTTTTACGTTTCTTCTTCAGAGGTTCCTCCATGTCTTCATATGTATATGATTAAGCTAGAAAATGAGTCTGTTGGGCTGATACAGGTGAAAAAAAGAAAAAAATTAAATAAAATCTTAGTTAATTTTTGGTCTAGATGAGGTTTTGGGTCTTCTTTTCTGTGCAACTCCAGAAATAGTATATTGGAATAACTGTTGGAAGGGTCTAAGAAATGCTGTAGAAGGGTGCCTCTAGATTGTTTTGCAAATATTACTTGAGTGTTGTTCAGTGTAATTAAAAAACTGTTCAACCACCTGCAGCTGGACCAAATGAACATTTTCTTCTTTCTTAGTTCTGTATAAAATCTGCTGACTTTCAAGGCATGATATAACAGTATTTTTTTAATTAAATGCAGTAAAAAATGGAGGATTGCACCAAAAGTGTCCCAGTTGCACAGTTGTTTTGTGGGGTATGCGTGTATGCAGTGGCATGTAGTTCTTCCTTTTAAAATTCACATGTTGAAGTGAAACAACTTTATTCCGTGTTAGATGTTTGGCTAGCTTACAAATGATAATATAAGGCAAAACACTTTAAAAAAATCCCAAGCATCAATCGATAGCTAAACAAATTTATATTTATAAATCATAGTTCCTCAAGTGCGTTTACTTAAGAACCATTAATATGAAAACTAAAGACTGTATAGTCACTTAGTAACCGGAAGATCTTTGCACAGGAAAATTTACTATTAGATTACATAATGCAGTTTTGACAGAAGCAATAAATTAACTGCATTTCTTGCTAGTTTCCTAAGGACTGTCAACCAAATTTCCAGGAAAATACAGGTCCAAATTCTACTGACATATATTTTGGATGCATCACAGCTATGTTTGAGGAGGAATACTTAAGAAGTCTGTCAGGGACACTGCTAAATGAACAAACCATAACAGCCTCAGAGGGTCTTGTGAGAAAAAGTACTTGGAAACTGGGAGATGTTAAAAAAAACCAAACATTGCCACCTTCCTTGCCCTAATCTTTCCTTCTGCATCCACATAGAAAGTCTTCTGGAGGCAGAACAAGGTCACATGGTTTTAGTCTGAATTGATAAAGCCTTTGACACAGTCCCCCCCCAACACTGTCCTCTCAGAATGGGGAGAGATGGTTTTGATGAGTTAGATGGATGAGAAAGTGGTTGGAAGTCACAGCTGGAGAGTAGTGGTCAATGGCTCAGAGTCCTGAATTCATTCAGAGTGCTGAATGGTCACTTGGGGTGGCCACCTCAGGGGTCTGTGTTGGGACCAGTGTTATTTAATGTCTTCATTAATGACATATGCAAAGAGACTGAGCAGATTTACAGGTGACACCAACCTGTGTGGTGCAGACACGTCTGAAGGATGGGATGCCATCAAGAGAGGCCTGGACAAGTTTGAGAAATGGGTCCATGGGAATCGCATTTGTTTTAACAAGGCCATGTGCAAAGTGTTGCACCTGGGTTAAGCAGCTCCTGGTATCAGCCCAGGCTGGGGTGAACAGATCAGAGCAGCCCTGCTGAGAAGGGCTTGAGGATGCTGGTGGGTGAGAGGCTGGACATGACCCAGAAAGCCAAATGTATCCTGGGCTGCATCCAAAGCAGTGTGGGCAGCAGGGCAGGGAGGCGATTCTGCCCCACTGCTCTGCTCTGGTAAGATCCCCACCTGCAGTGCTGCACCCAGCTCTGGGGTCCCAGCACAGGAAGGACATGGACCTGTTGGAGCTTTCCAGAGGAGGCCACCAAGATGATCAGAGGAATGGACCAGCTCTCCTGTTAGGGAGGGCTTAGAGAACTTGGTTTGTTTAGCCTGGAGAACACCTTGAGGTAACCTCATTGCAACCTTCCAGTACCTGAAGGGAGTCTTCAAGAAAGGTGTGGAGAGACTCTTAACAAGGGCAGGTAGTGACAGGATAAAGGGGAATGGTTTCCAACTGAAAGACAGTAGGTTTAGGTTAGTTACTAGGAAGAAATTCTTTATCGTGAGGATAGTGAGGCATTAGAATAGGTTGCACACAGTGGCTGTCGATTTTCCATCTCTTGAAGTGTTCAGGTGAGTTTGGATGGAAAGCAACCTGGTCTAGAGACTGCCGCTGCAAGGGGTTTGGAACTTGATGATCTTTGAGGTTCCTTCCATCCCAAGCTGTTCTATGATGCTGACTGGACCACATGATTTTAACTGCTTAACTTCTAGTAATGGCAGCATTGTAGCTTTTAAATTTGGATGGTGCTCACTTTAGGGATGGATGGAGTACTGTGAGCTCTTGGTTTCTTTTTTTTCCATTTAATTGTAACCTGATGCATAATTACTTCTTTTGTGAATTTGTAATGGAGTGTACTGTAAATGATTGCTGACTGTGAATAGCTACAGTGATGTCATGGGCAATATTCCTGGTTTTGATGAGTGAGATAAAATATGAGGGAATGAAAAAATTCTTAAGAAATACAGTAGTTTTTGCTAAATATGTTAGTTGTTCACTCAGATGTTCCATTAAAACAGAAGGCAAATGTTTTCCCATTACGAATATTATTGGGTAACAGATCTATGCATGTTAGACATTCTGAGAACCAAAGTCGTTCAGTCATGATCCTAGAAGTAACAGCACCCAACATCAGCAGGCATGTTCCCTGCATTACTTTTGTTGTTTGTGTCTACATTACTAAAAAAAGCAAGAAAGTACTACCAAGCTTGAAAAATCAAGAGAGACCTTATGTAAAATGGCGATTTAATGATTTTTTTTATAGATTAATGGAATTGGTGGTCATTTTCATGCTGCAAAAACCACAGTCAGACTGGTTGTCCATCAGGGATGCATGTCAGTTATGCTGTGTAGTTATGTGGCAGTTACATGACAACACACTGCTGTTTGGTCCGTGTAATTCTCTTGTTTTAGAGTCTGTATGGTCTACAAGAAAACTAGTCTGGTACTCAGTCTTCGATTTTAAGACTGAAGTGTTTTCTTGCTTGATTTTTTTTTTGAGAAAGGGGATTAAAACAAAAAAAAAAAAAACCCCAAAACAAAAAAAAACAAACAAACCCAGACACTGTAATATCACAGTTTACCTGAAAATAGGTCAAGCTCATGTATCTGTGAGAAGACCTTAGTTGCTAGATTCAGAGTAAAGACACTGTAGGCAAAATGTTCCTTATACATTAGAGATTATGTAAGTCTGTAAGTCTGCCAAGTCTATAGGCATGTGCTAGCCTACAGTTGCAGCTCATCCCTCATTCTGTTTCTATAAGTGTTTATTTGGCCTGTTCAGTACTTGTTTCCTTACTTACGAGGATCAATCAAAATTGTAATTTCTGCTCAAAGTTGAATATGTCTCAACTTCCTGTTTCCCTTCTGTCATATTAGAAGACTAAAATAAAAAAAGTAGCCCAGTGGAATAGCAGTGCTTTATTGGTAGTAAAAGTTACTTATGCCAACAATGCCTTTGTGGAAGATAGCTTTAATAATTTGTAGAGGACTGAAGAATTTACAGAAATTACATTGTGTGTAAGATACCCTCTGTAATTTTTAACCTGTTCCATAGATACAGAATTATTCTCTAGCTCTGTAACTATACAGTGATTCAGAAAAGTTACCAAGAATAACTATTCCTCTGTTCTTGTTGTCCACTGTTGTCCTCTGCTGAATTGCCTTCCCTGCAGAATATGTTTTTTCATAACCAGTAGAGGTGCTTTTAGATGAAATACATTATTGGAAGTACTAGTCTCTGCATACGTTAACAATTCTGTAATCATTAAAACTAATTTTGGCTTTACAGAAGTTTATGCCGTTGTAATCTTTTGTATTTTTACCAGTAAAAAAAATGATTTATAAGTTCTAATGAATTTAGTTTTCAGTTTTTTCACTGCATAAGTTTTAAAAATACACAAATGCAAGCCCCTTTCTTGCTATATATTTAGTGTCCCTTCCATTAGACTTGAAGCATTTCAGTTTGCTATAGTTGTTTTTATGTCTGTGTTTTTTTGGTTTTTTGGAGGTTTTTTTAATGATACTTTTTTTTACAAAAATCTGTTCTTTTGATCCATTCTCTCCACAGAAGCATACTCTGAATTAAATTTTCTTGTATGGTCATGTCCCACTACCTCTCTGTTCCTATTTGATTTTCTTTAAAATTCCCCCTATCAAAGGCCATGTACTTGCTTTTCTCTACTACTATTTTTCAACTCACAGCTCCTTTCCCCACCCTCTTTGTGCTGATGCTTCTGATGTACGAATGCTGTGTGCCATCTCCTTACTCCCATCCAATCTGTTTGTGTACCCAGAGGTTTCATGGTTGCCACCTATTAGCGCAGTGAAACCTACCCCTGCAGTACCTAGGCCACAAATGTGTACAGCTAGAGTCTTCTGTTCTGGAAATCAGATCGAGTTACCAGCAAGTCTCCTCTTCTTGGCAGCCATAAAGATACCATGGCAGCCAGCACATACCATGACAAAATAAGAATGCGTCCAGCTTTATAGGTGTTCTGGTTTCTGTAGTACTCAGCTCGTGCAGACAGAATGTGAAGCGAGTGTTCTTTTCTGCGTTGGCTATCTTTGTAAGAAGGAGGGAAGAGACAGGGAAGGATCTTCATGCCTCAGAAAAGGGCACTGGGAATTACTTGGTTAGCAAAGTGGAACTATTTATAGTGTCAGTCATCTGTGTCTACATTTCTACTCCGTATCCCAAGTTCTTGTAATCAAAAATAGCTTCTTGACTAGTGTGTATTTTTCTGATGTAATTTATTTTCACATATATTTTTATACTGTCATGACAATTAAATGATTCGATGAAACATGAAAAATCAATTTTATTTTTCCTTTTCTATGACTTTTCTCCTTTCAACCCAAATTTCTGATAAGGAAAAATGATAGTGAAATTCTTCAAAAATGCTGAACAACAAATTCTGTGAGCAAATTCTGTGTGTTTAAAGTTGCTTGCAGTCAAATCTGATATTTGCAATGGAAAACTGAAATTTTATGTGAAGGGTTTATGAATTGAAATTCAGAATTATTTTTTATTTTGTAGAAAAGGTGACTTTAGTTCTGTTGAAATTGAGTCATGTGCAACAAATTACTCAAAAATAAGAAATGTGGCACTTTTCTGTGAGCTGATGTAGGTTCTTGCACACTCATTTAAGTAACTCCCTACATTTTTCACAAGTTATCTTAAGTCTCTTGTTAAAAAGAATTCTCAGTAAATAGATGCACATTTTGATAAAACAAGACCACGAGGTCTCCTTTCATAGTAGGATTTACAGGAGCAGCGTTTAGTGTGCATGGATGCATGTGTTAGAGTGGGGCAGAGCCATGTATTTCTGTAGAGAGAGGCCAAATAAGTGATGCCGGTCTTTTAATTTTTAATAGAAAGCCTTACAGAGTTAGAAGTTAATTAGCTTAATCCTGTCCATAGTTAGGGATATGATGTAAGTTTTGCTTTCATGGAAAACTTCATTGTTTCTTAGGACTTCTTTCCCCAATGTTAGCTTTTCCTTATTTTGACTTTCAGAGTCCTTCAGTTTCTGTTACGGAGCCTTTTTCAGTGCCCAGAATACCTTCAGCGTGTTTCGCAGACTCCAAGCTATTTTTTTTCACTGTAAAGAGAACATTTGGAGCTGTTTTGTCTCTGAAGTACCGTGGGAGCTGTAGTTTTTGAGGAGTGTATGAGGTGACACGAGCTGTAGGGAACACAAGTAGTGTTTTCACTTCCTTGACCGCCTATCCTTGTTTTTGTCAGCTAAGAAGAGGTTACCTTTTGCAATGTCATCCTTGTTTTTGAAAAGAAACAATGTCTGGGACATTCCAGTAGAGCAATTACTTCTGAAAGGGCAAAGTTTAGCTAAAAATAACCCAGTTTAAGCCACAGGCTCTACTTTTGTAAGTTAGTGTGTAACTAACACGTTACACTGCTTTGTAATATGAGACCAATACAGGTTATGTGTTTGTATTTGGACATTTTGCCTCCCTGCCATTGCCAACCAGTTTATAAGGGAAAAAAAAAAAATCAGGGGACAAGCAGTCTGATAGTGTTCTGTGCTTCCCTGAGTGCGTAATTTCAGGGCAGAGGTTCCTTTTGTTTTGATTTTGAATGCCTGCTGAAATAAGTTTTCCCTCTTCATGTACTTATTTAGATTTTGAGTTATTCTTTCATATTTGTATAGTGGGTTTATATGCTATCTCTCTCTAAATGCTTGTTTTGTTTTCACAGTCTATTGATGGCTTGCATGAAAAAGGAATGGTTGAAGATGTTCATTGTGGCTCCATGAAGAGTATGCGACCTCCTCATCCTGGAATGGGTCCACCTCAGAGTCCAATGGACCAGCATAGCCAAGGTTTATCCATACTGTGCATGCTCTATGATTTTGGGACCTCTTGTTCCACAGAGGGTCTGTAGTTCTGTGTAACAGATTGCCAGTTATTTCCTTTCAGCTTTGTTTGGAAAAGCTGAACAGGGCAAGGTGAATAACTGAATCTCTTTGCTTTCTGGAGTATCCATTAGGCAAGTATTGGAAAAAAGCTAAGGTTCAAGTCTGTGTCTGGGGCAAGTCTGTCCCAGATTTCAGTTTGTATCTCTAAAGGAAAAACCCACCAACTTACTTCTTACCTTATGTGGCTACTGTAAATGTAAAGCATTTTAGTATGATTTATTGTCTTCAAGTGCTCATCAAAGTTCTTTCCGATGTTTTTTATGCCAGAAGATAGAAACTCTTTAATACATTGGTACGTGCCTTCTTTGTGTCCTGTTCGTTGGAACATAAAAGGACATGCATTCTATGAGCAGCTTGGTATTTTGGAGATTTAACTGGAAACACCTGCTGATGTTAAAAAGTTCAACAGCAGCTAAAGCTTGCTATGTGGCATACTTAATTATTTTACTACAACACCTGAATAATCCCAAGTGATATTAGGCTCTTGGTGTGACACACTCTGTACAGATCAATTAGGAGGTGGTCCTGAACTTTGTGCTTTTCAGTGCGACTTAAACTCTAGCCTGTAACTTGCCGGCTGAATCCCAGTCTGGGACCTGAATAATTAGAAAGTAATGTTTTTCCATTAAACCTTTCAATATCAATTAAGTAAAATAGAACTGACTTTGCAGAGAGAAGTTCTTTGTCAGGTAAAACTTCCTATTTTTTTGTCTTCAACAAAATGTAAGAATGATCATCTGAAAGACAAATTTTGCTTGTCTTTGCATTTAAGGGATGAAATGACCAGAGTGTTTAGTCTAAACTGCATTGAAAATATATGAGCATAGGTTGCAAATGCTTCAAATACAAATAACTTCTAAGTTGTTTTCTTCTTTTCTGTGCTGCCTCAGGTCAGATTTTCAGGTTATTTTGTACTATGAAAAGATGATTGATTGTATTATTAGCAACTTTGTAAGGATTGAGACTACAGATTCCTACTCTCTTAGTAGTGTATGCCAGCAACTGTTACAATGTAAGCAGAGATTACTAGAGTTCTGATGTGGAGTAGGCTTTTAAAAGAAGTGGTCAAAAAATGCCCAGATACTCTAATATTCGAGGTACTTTTTTTGACATTATAGAGGACTGTTTTAGCTTTCATTGCCTCTCTGTCTTCATTTTTTTTTTTGTCCTTACACAGCTGTCTTTTCCATGAAAAAAGTGGTGATGGCACTTGATTCTGTTCTGATACCTGCCGGGCAAAGTCCCATCTAGTAGGCTTCTAGGGTTTTGCCATTAGTGTCGAGGTTCAGGGTAGAAAACCAAGCCTTTTAATAGCCTGTCAGCGTATTGGATGTTTTCTGTCTGATTTCCCACAACATTAAAGAATGTAGGAAACCTGTGTTTTTACAAATTTTGTGGGAATATGCAGTGTGGTAAAAGAAGGTTTACCCATGCCCATGTTTGTGGCAGAAGGGCAGTGTGACTTGTCTGAGAATCCATGGAAGAATTCTTGGTAACTCTTGAAGGCCTGTCAAAATCTTGGGTTGGATATGGTAGAAACCAATGCGTAATTACTATATGGTTCACTACCTTGTAGATGTCTGATGCTTGAGCTTACATTACACAGTTGTGTACAATTTTTAACAATATTAGTGTAAATTAGAAATTAGACCTCATTAGTTCTAAGTCTGGTTTTTTCATGGCTTATTGTTTATAATCCTCAAGTTGAAGTAGATAAATATGCACTAATTAATATTTTTGGGGCGCATTTGAGGAAAGTAGTTGAATAAGTCCAAAACTCCAGGAAGTGGATTGCCCTAAATTTACCCATTAATTTGTAAGCTTGGGAAGAATGGCTTGGCTGCGTGCCAGTAAATATTGTTGTAGGTAAAATAAAAATTTTCTTGTCTTTTAATTCTTTGTGATGTTGTTAGTAACTCCGACCATCAAGAATAGTTTTCTGGAAAAACCACAGAATCATAGAAACATAGTATAGTTTGGATTGGATGAGGATCTTTAAATGTCATTCTGTCCGACCCTTTTGCAGTGTGCATTTCAAATAAATCAGACCTCTGTTATTTGTTGTTCTTCAGAGTTGTTCAGTGCCCCGTTGAAACTGACCGTGAATGTTTCCAGGGATGGGGTGTCTGCCAACCATTCTGAGCAACCTGGCCAGAGTTTCGCTACCCTCATTAAAAAAAAAGTCTTCCTTACAACTAGTCTGAATTTATTGTATGAAACCATTCCTCTTGTCCTGTGTCTACAGTCCTTTTAAAAAGGACATCTTTCTTTTAAGCCTCCTTCAAGTACTGAAAGGCCACAATAAGGTCTCCCTGGAACCTTCCCTTTTTCAGGGTGAACAACCCCTGCTCTCTCAGCCTGTCCTTACAAGGAGAGCTGGTCCATTCCTCTGATCTTTGTGGCCTTCTCTGGATCCTCTCCAACCATTCCATGTTGTTCCTGTGCAGGTACTCCAGAGCTGGATGCAGGTGGGGTCTCACCAGAGCACAGGGGCAGAATCCCCTGCCTGGCCCTCCTGGCCACACTGCTCTGGATACAGCCCACTACACGTTTGGCTTTCTGTAACAGGTCATGTCGAGATTCTTGTCCTCCTATATCCCCAAGCCCTTCTTGGCAGGGCTGCTCTCAACCCCTTCATGCCCCAGTATGTATTGATTCCGGGATTTGCCTCAGCTCTTTCGCAGAATGTTACACTTGGACTTGTTAAACCTCGTGAAGTTCACATGGTCACACTTCTTAAGCTTGTCCAAGTCCTTCTGATTGAATAAGGTCAGCCTTTAATCTGATAAATTTACTATTAAATATTATGTAAATATGATACTATTACATTATTTTTATATACTAGTCAAACAAGTCTGTCTTTTTTTTTTTTGGTGGAGATCATAAGCCAAATTACTTCATTAAAATGTCAACAAATATGATACAGTATTTGTACAGCTTTCAGGAAAATCTGTCTTAGCCCATGTATGGGGCTTCTGTGCATTGTTAAAGCTAGCAGCGTGGTGATAGACACCACGTTGTCTGCCTGGTAGAGTTATAAAAATTCCTTGGCTTGTAATTGTATGATACTGTGATTTACAACAAAGGTATCACTAAGTAAAATCAATATAATCTGCATTAAATATGTAAAGATAATTAAATGACAGATTATAAACTAAACTATAACTAGAAGATGATCATCCACTTGTGGATTTTTCTAGTCTTTTAGAAATCTGTTTAGGTTCAGTGCTGTTCAAAGTATTTGTACTGTGGAAAAAAATTTGCAGTCAGTATAGATAAAAATTACATATAGCATAGAGGTTTAGCAGTGAATAATAAGTTAGTTACAAAGGCTGATGAGAGTCTGAGATCAGAGTCTGAGAAGAATGTGCTTATTTTTCTGGCATAGATTTTAGCACAGCCAACAACAATGCATGTCTAGGAGCAAAACAGTTTGCTGTGTAGTAGTATAAAATTTATCATAAAAAGCAGTCTACATTGCTGAGAAGGGTATGTTTTATCCTGGGGAATGTTAAGCTCAATTTCTTAATTTATCTGATGAGATAATTGAAAGAGTACTTGATTGGTTTACACATTCTCAGACAATAAAAGGGTTTGTAATAGATGGAGCCTTTGAAAAAGAAAGCTGTGTATTTTGGTACTTGCAAATTTACCTGCAAAATTATTTGAATTCAGAATGTGTTAAATAGCTGTATCTTACTTAATGAAGATAATTAACCCGTGAACAAAGACTACCCAAGTATTTGTGGTAAGTTTTGTGTCATACAAAAGCTAAGTCAGCATTGGATGTCTCCTATCTTTTCCATAGACCAAAGAGGGAAGTTTGTTTAGAGGTCAAGAGTTGCTGGTCTATTTTGGAAAAGTTAGGTAGACTGTTGTACCTGTAATAGTCCCTTATTGACAGAAATTTGCCTGTTCACAGGCTCCAAGATTCTGAAAAGGACTGGTAAACTAGAGTAGGAAACAATGTCACTAAATTTCTTGACGATGGCAGGGTGGATAGCCTTCAATAAAATACTTCAGTTCTTAGAAATCTGTGTGGAACAGTTACGATGAATCCATGGGCTTTAGTCCTTCGGTATGCAGTTTACAATGGGAAGTGATCACAAAATGAGATTTCATTTAAATGTCAGATGTTCCAATAGCAGTCTTTTTAGTTATTTTTTAGTAATTTTGTTAAAAAAGAAAGTCTTGCAAAAGGTTATATTTAAGTACAAAAGCAAGATTTTTTAATAAAATATATAAATATGGGTGATCAGTTAGAAGTAAATTGGCAACTGCACATGCAGTTGTACATATGGTTATGTAAATCAAGCATACAATTAAGAATGAACAAGAGAAAGTTGATAGAGAATTTTAGAAGTAATGATTCTTACAGGCTATGTTAAGGCTATGTTACAGGCTTTTCTGAGGTGAAATGAATGATGAGCAAGTCAGAAACATTTGAAAGCTAAATCTACAAGAATATGTTATTTTACATAAGTGCCTGTTCACTGATTGAATGGCAATTACTGTTCTGAGATCTTGGCTTTTTTTTAACCAACAGTAATTACTAACTTAATGTATGCAACTTTATTATTTAGTTTTGGGTTTACTTTTTATTGGTGCTCAGTGAGATGCGAGTCATGCAGAAAGAATGTTTTACTAGCTCAGACAGATCATCACATTTTTATTACATACTACAATAGGATAATTTTCAGAAGTCTGACATTAATTTATGAGGGAAAATGCTATGAATTGGTATCTTTCTCCCCAGCAGTTGCTCCTTTCAGTCTTACTAAATTGGAGAAAGGGTAACATTCCAGACTAGTTTTGGTGACAGATTCTCTTTTCTTGAACTTATGTACAATGATGTCCCTGTTTAGTCTTAATACCTTTGTTTTGATGCTAATAGGTTAAATGAATAGAAAATACATTGCTCCAGCTTCATAACTTACTACATGTTACTGATTTTGAATTTGATTAGAAACTGTCTTACAGATCTGTAAGTGAACTGTGGTGAATTCTGCAGTATTTATATGCAAAGCATGGAATTTACTGTAAATTGTTAAGCTCATGAACAGTTATCCAACAGATTAAAATCATGGTTAGAATTGACGCTTGAAGGGGATTTGGGAGAAGTTGGAAAGACAAGCCAAATATAAACATAAAATAAACTATTTGTATTATAAAAGCTTCATAAGAATATGTAAATGGACTGAAATAAACAATTTATGGTTTTTTTCTGGTATTTTTAAAAAGTAAATGAAGTTGCTGTGATACAGCAGTGAAATGCAGATCAGTTTGAATTGTTTGGCTGTCATTTCTTGCTATTTGTAAGTGGAAACATAAGGGCTGAAGGGATTTAGGATAGTGGGACTTGATCTGTATTAATTTTTATTGATCATGCAGTATTTGTTGAACTTAAAAAGACATACCATTTTTTAACTTCTAGAATTCACTAATGTACTGCTACTTCACAGACAATGTTCATCGTCCCTACTGTTTTTAAATTAGTTGCACTTCCTTTTCTGAATTCTTTCAGACTGTTAAAGATGAGAAAAGACCTACCACCTTATTTATCTGCCTGCCAGTGTAAGACATCTCAACAATTTTATTTCTGCAGTCCTAGTTTTAAATTACTTGCACACATGTGACCTCTCTCTTCTTTGTTGAGTTTCACAAGAGCTGGTGTTAACCCTGGCCGTGCTACTGAGAGGGAAATTTTATATATTACTTACCTTAGGAAAGTTTCTAGCCTCAATCTGGCATGGATATACTGTCCACTGTGTTCCAAGACACTGCTTTCGTACTGTATGTTGTGAAGTTGTACTTGATTCTTTTTTTTTTGTTTTTTTAACTAACTTCAATTGTTGATTGAAGTGACTGTTCAATGAGTTACACAGCTATATTTCTTCAATCCTGTCTTATGTCTTCCAAATCCAAAAATTTTCTTACAGTCATATTCTTAAGTACAAATATACCTTTGCTGTTGTTTTCAGCATAAAGATACAACCTATATGTTCCTCAGACACTTTCATTGTTTAAGAATTACTGAATTTTAGTGGCAGTTCAAAACCTCTGTTGAACATTCCAGTGTTTAGACTGCTAAAACTTTGATTCTTTCTGTATCATTACTAGGTTTTTGAATTCATTGTTAGGTGTTCTTTCCCTTTCATTATGGTATTAAAAGTGGAGAAAAAAAGAAATTTTTAGTGGTCTGATTTTTCAGCTTTAAAACAGAAGAGAAAGATGTTATTTTTTCTGTTAATTGAAGTGAAACAAAAAGCAATTAAAGTAGAAACTTTGTGTACACACTCTCCTCCAATAGTACTTGGAGAAGTGTTAGACCGAGGATTTCTTCCAATGTTAATACTGTAAAGAAAATACTTTGTTTACAGTGTGCTGTGCTGTATTTTTGCTGAACAAGTTGATACCAAAGTGGATTAAATATGTTTCTGATTATGCATACAGTTAGGAAAACTTGAGAAGGGTTTCTGCTGCACCTTCTTCTATGACCCATTGAAGGGGTATGGAAAAGACAGACAAGACTCTTCTCAAAGATGCACAGTAAAAGCAGAGAAGTAATGTTTACAAATCGTGTACATGAAATTCTGATGGCACTTAAAGGAAAGGAAATTCAGCATAAGAGTGATTAGGAATAATTCAAAGTTTTTAGAACTTAGACAAGATCTGGAGTAACCTGATTAAGCTTAGAAATTACCTCAGTTTTGTATTATAGACAGGGTTGTTAGGCATCCCTTTCCTGGTAGTGGGTGATTTTTATTCTCTGTGTTGGTCAGAACTGTAGGTTACTATTGTCCTTTTATGATGGTTAAACTCAGTTTTAAGGGATCTTATTGTGTACACACTTATCTGTATTTATGTGTAATAACATAGGAAAAAAGAAAGTAGTACAAATACAGTAATGTCACAATTATAAGCCACACCATTTTGACTAAAATTTTGGTCCGAACCTGGAAGTGCGGCTTATAATCAGGTGCGGCTTATATACGGACAAAGAACGAAAAGTTGCTGTTTTAGTTTGGAGGACAGGTGTCTGCTGAGAAAGGCAGGAGCTTCTCTTTGAAATGGAGAATGTAAACCCCCTCCATCCAAATTATTATAATTTGGAAATCAAGGGGCTTTCAGGCAAAGATACGGGAATTAGGAATAATAGTTCTTTTCTAGGGAAATTAAAATAGAAATACAGTACTACAAAGAAACAAACTCCAAACACTGACAAAGTCAGAGTACAACCTGACACCCCGTCAGGCAGGGTGTTGGTAGCAGTCCCATTAAATGGTGGCTGCATCCTCCTGCATTGACAGATGTGTTGAAGCAGTGCTTCTGTAGAAGGTGCAGTTTCCCTCTGGAGGTCCAGTAGTGATGTGGAGGAGTCCCGTTTCCCTCTAGAGTCCAGTGGAGAAAGGGGCTCCCTTAGTGTCCCAAAACCTCTGTATTTATTTTGGCAAGAAATGTTGGGCTCTTCCCCCTGGCTGGAGCAACTTTTAATGGGATGAAGTAATTTTATCAGTTCACATAGTGGGACTCAATGGGCCATTAGCAGAAAATGACTCACTGGAGGAAGGATGGGCTGTGAAAAGATAAAGAACAATGCCCCGCCTGGTTTCAATGGATGGCCCATTAGCAGAATATCTCCCAGGGAGATGAGGATCACTGCCCCCACCCTCAACAGATGATGATAGAGTAGATACCTTTTATCACACTCCATATTGTAACCCAAGATTGGTGCAGACACCTGGATGTGCGGCTTATAATCAGGTGTGGCTTGTAATCGTGAAATTACTGTACTTTATTAGGACAGGCTTTTGGCCATATCTTTTGTCATTGTGATCATATAAAAGTTTTCAGACTTTAAAGGAAAATTTTCATATCATGTCACAAAATTTACGTTGTGTAAATGCCATATGTTAAGACCTCTAGAAGGAGTTTGGAAGGATTTTGTTCCTTCCTGACTTTGTATGAATTTTCTTTCTTCCTCTTGTCAAACGCAGTTTGCCATTGTTAAGAATGCTACTGCAAAGGACATGGGGGGAAGGACAAAGTGTAAGTAATAAATATGTGTCTGGAAATACAAAAAAATGTCTTCTTCTGAAAATTCATTTGCAAAACTTAGTCACAGACTTGCAGCTTGAACTGAAACACTGAAAACAAATACTCAACATCATAGACCACTATTCTAAACTTTTGTAGTCAGATGTATGTCAAGATCTTGGGTCTGAAATCTGTCAGTCATTATGGAATCTATAAATTGGACAGTATAACTTGAGGAGGGACAGAAACCATTTTTCAGAAGCAGTTCAGAAAACAATGTAATTTCAGGTAGGTGCCATTTAAAGTAAATCCTCAGATTTAGAAACATAATAATGGATAAACATTGCGATAAACCCCGTTTCATAGTATAAACCACTAATGCAGTTGCATTTTTTTTGTTGTTGTTGTGGTATGATGGGTTTTTTTTAAGCAGTGTGCCCAGCAAGAGGGATTTGTAGCTTCCCCTCTTCTATTAAAATAGTAAAAAGGTAAAAGTAAGTTAGTGGAAGAAGATGGATAAGTGGAATAAACTTGAGTTATTTATCATACTTTTTATCACTGACAAGAGATGTATAGACAATCGTTATATTTAACTAGTATATAACTCCAGTAGTTCTAACTTTTTAACATCTCTTTCTTCCTTTTCTTTGAACTTCTCCCCTCGTTTTTCTCTTGAACTATGTAACTTCTCTTATTCTTGCCAAAATCATCTTCCTTTCCTGTCATCATAATTTTTAGTTTGAACTTGGTCTATTTCTGTCTTGTCTGGTCTTTTCCTATCAGAAATCCTATTTTTCCCACTGTACTTCTATAGGAGAACTGAATTCCTTTTTATAGGAGAGCTGAAATCTTTTCTTTTTTTCCTTCTGCCTCATGTATTTACAACCTTTATTTTTGGTACTCTAATCTCTTCATTTGTTGAAGTTCTAGTGACTTACGGCTGCTGACATCCCAGAAAAGTTGAGACTACTTTGAGGTTTTGTCTATGTTGCCTTTACTGAAGGGTCAGTAAGAACAGTGAAGCTGAGAGCAAAATTTCTTCTGTGACCTGTACTACATATAGATAAAATTGATGTAGTTTCACTTTAAAGTGACAGGAAATTCGATGTCACAGAATCATGAACTTTACTGTGATCTTTGGAGTTGTGGTCTGTGGCTTATGAACATGGAATATGCAAATTAACCAGAAGATTTTTGGATTTTTTATGAATTTTTTTTAGATTTCTCCAACTTGTGAGAAGATTATTTGTGTTTCACAGTACTAGAGTGAAGTGAGTTAATATTGTTACCTCTTATTCACTCTTGGGGACAAAATCCCTAAAAACTAGCTGTCTGTTGTGCTTTGGGAAGCTCAAGAAAATATGTAGTAGGTGTAATTAATAATCAGAATTAAAACCACTTCTTTTTCAAGTGCTGTAATAAGATACAAGCACTATTCATTTCAGAACTGTGATTGCTCTTGACATAGTCTTCAGCAGCTTCTTCAAAGGGTGATTCTTGTGCTTGCAGTTGATGTTTCAAGTTGTTGAGCACCCAGAATGGCAAAAGGTATTGAACATACTTTATCTGGCTCAAACCTTTAATCTGTATAAATTCTACTTCTGTGTGTTGGTGAGTTTTGGCAAAGAGGGCCTGTAGAAGTGAATGGGTATTTTTCTATGTGTGTGCCTCGAACTTAGACTATTAAGCTATAAACTAGGCAGACTTCATTGCATGTGTTCCACAAAGAAACAGTTTTATATAGTTCTAGTAAGCAACACTATATCCTCAGGCTTCTGTGTTGTGTTTCATGTTTTAGTTTGTCTTACTGCAAATATGCACGTAACTGTTACGTTTAGGAATTACTAGACTAAATAACTGTAGTTTTTCTCCAAGAAGAGCTCCTTAGGCTATCTTGTTGTCCCAGGGAACTTTGGACTGCACTTCTGTCTTCTCAGAAAATGCTACAGCAGTCCTGACCTGAGAGAGACACTTTTATAGTTTATGTACTCTTAAAAAATTGGATTAAATTCGGGTTTAACTAGCAGAGTGGTAAGTTTATGATTCTTCTACCTGTTCTAGGTTATATGTCTCCACATCCATCTCCACTAGGAGCACCAGAGCATGTGTCCAGTCCAATGTCTGGAGGAGGTCCAACACCACCTCAGATGACACCCAGTCAGTCAGGACCCATTATAGCAGGAGACCCACAAGTTATGAATCAGCCTAACAGAGGGCCTTCCCCTTTCAGCCCTGCACAGCTGCATCAGCTGCGGGCTCAGATTCTAGCATACAAAATGCTGGCTAGGGGTCAGCCCTTGCCAGAAAACCTCCAGCTTGCTGTCCAGGGCAAGAGAACCCTGCCTGGCATTCAACAGCAGCAGCCTCCCAGTGCCTTCAACAGACAGTCTGGTAAGTGAATCCTTGGTAAGAAGCATTGCTCAGATAATTCTTGAAGTTCTACCTGTGGTGGGTTAAGAAATGGGCAGGACTGTAATTTGGGACAGTATTAAGCCTGAGTAAGGACATAAAACACATCTGTCATTAATAGGATATTGTCTAAATAGAATATTAATAACTGAAATAGAAGTTATTTCACTGTGCAGTACTGTGTCTGTGCTGATATGCTTGACAGTTTTGAATGTTAATTGTACTTTACTGATAGCAATTCGCCTTTTCTTACAGTGAATTTTCAGTCTTCCGTTGCTATGCAGCAAAGCAGATAAATAATCTAGATCGAGTTGACTGATTGTTTAGTTTGTTGAAAATAAACAATGTATAGTGTGCGGTTAAGTGCAAAACAATAAAAAGGAAGTGTAGTTATTTTTTTCTCACAATGGTAATAGATGTTGCAGTGAGGTAAGCAAGCACATTTTGGTCCTAAGAAAACTGTTACATTAAACACCCTGCACCTGTTAGTTTCTGAACACTTCCATTAGTGATTTTGCATTAGAATCGAGGGTTAAGATGATACTACTTTCTTAGGTTTTAATAATGTCAATGTTCACTTCGTTTTGGTAACCTTTTAACTACCAAGTTTTGATTTTTCATGAAACATGATTTTAGGTATGTATTAGCAGTAAAAATCACTTAAATCCTTACTTAATGAAGAAAGGTACTACTTTCCTGAATACACTAGCATGCTAGAAAACAAGGTTTTTTAATCTGGGAAATGCTTAGCATTTCTTCCCTCTGTCAAATTTTTTCCCTCTGTGAAATTGCAGGTATTGGATTACATGCAATGGGTGGTGCTGCAACTGGACCAGGGGCTGCACCCGGGATGCCTGGACATACAACTGCTGTTACCCCTAAAACTTGGACTGAAGGTATAGTGGGAAAAAGAATGTGGGGAAAAGTAAAAAGGAAAGGTAAAAAACTGTGCAGGAAAAATTGTGTAACCTTTACTGTGTCTAAGATTTTAATCAAGGAGAGTCTAACCTTTTATTCATTTGAAAAATACCAACATAAAATTACTGCAATTTTTAGACAGATTGAACATGAAGCACCTTTTCTGCAATCAGAATGAATGTGTAAGTTCTCTGAGAGACACACACAAAAGTTAGTAAGTTAGGTGCTGAGCATGCTTAATTGCAGCAAGTTTGTCTTTCACCTTTGCTACTGTAAACAAAAGTTTTCAAATCATGGTAGAATTACACTGTTTCCTTCTGTATGTTTTGTTCTTTTGAAATCAGTTGCTTTGAAGGATCATTGCAGTGTTTGAGATCAAATGAACACTGTAACTTTTTTTCTCATGACTTTAAATTAATTTGTCATTCATTGTGCAGTCCTTCAACTTCCCGGATTCCCTGACAACTGAGGTTGCACAGAGGCTTTTGATGGGCTTGCTTTTCTTCTTTTCATAAGCTGAAATGCAGTGTTGCTAAATGCAGAATCTACAGCTTGTGTTTAAGTTCCTTTTCTGGAGTTTGATGCAGATGTGTGGATGACAAATGGTGATCTCTATAGATTTCAGGATGCTGGTTTTGAATTAAGGTTGATTACAAGATTGCAGGTTTACTTTGTAGTTGTTTTCCCTAGCTTAAGTGACGACTATGACACTTGAGACCTTTAAGTGGTGTCTTTATTTTAGCAATGTCTGCTGGTAGTGAATTTGTGAACATCTGAATGCACAGGTAACTTGTCATAATGAAATACTGAAGTCTATGACCCTTGGTGACTGTAAGTGGCAGGTACTATTTTCATGTTAACTGAGATGTTGCTTTTCAAGGTGATTAGAATAATTGAGTATCTGATTATTTGAAATAAATGAATAGAACAATAGTGAAATAAAAGCTGTTTATATCTGGCAGGTAGTTCTAAATACAGTTGTAGAAATTTTCATATGGTTATCAAGTTCTGATAGAGGTCTAAAATCAGACCTAATTTTGCTTGTTGTCAGGTTGTGGTTAGGTGTTTTCTTCTAACTGCCAAGATAGTGAGCAAGAGGCAGAATGAGGTCTTGCATTTGGAGGAAATCAGTTCTACAGCTAGAACCACTAGCTTGTACCACTAGAATTAAAAGTCCACAGGAATAGCAAAAGAAATTACATTCATCATAAAGTTTCATATGTTTGTTTTTCTTTCAACCATTTCTTGCCATGTATGGTATGCTTGCATTTTAGTATGTCTGTTTCAAAAAACAGAATATAATCTCAGTGTGCCTTTTCTGGTGATTTTCAGTGTGTACCTTGCCTTCATGTCTTGTCTTCAAAAAGCCATCTTGATTTTCTTCCTGCTTTCCATATCTCATACTGTAAATCAGTACTATTTATGTTTCAGGCCAAGCCCCAGATATGAACATCTCCAATGCACAACAAAAGCTTCCAGCGCCAGCTCCTAGTGGGAGGCCTTCTCCTGCTCCTGCTGCCGCCCAGCCTGCTGCCACCATACCTGGGCCATCTGTACCACAGCCCCCACCTGGACAACCTTCACCTATTGTCCAGCTGCAGCAAAAGCAGAACCGCATCAGCCCCATCCAGAAGCCACAAGGACTGGATCCTGTTGAAATACTGCAAGAACGTGAATATAGGTAAAAGTGAATAACAAGATTAAAATGATTCTTGATTTTCACATCCTTAACTGGAACTCCTTGCAATCAGGTACTGTAGTGGTAGTAGTGTAAGCGAAGTGAAAGGCTGCGTTATCGAGAAGTACACAAACATGAAATCAAATCAAACAATTATTTACTTCTACCCCAGATGATGAACTAATGAAGCATACTGGTACTATCACTGGAAACCATTTAAGTTTGAAACAGGCTCAAGGGCTCTGCTGAGTTAGTGTATTACGTGGATCCTGCAAACACTGAAAGTTGGGAAGTCAAAAAATCCGTACAGAGAAACCAATTTCATGCACAAGGTTTTCAGTATTATAAACAAAGGAAAGTTAAAAGAGAACAGAGACGGTGGAAAGGCTGAAGAGTTAGTAGACACAGCAGAACCACATTTTATGAATGTGATGGATTTGTCTGGAAAACCAGGGTGGAGGGAATAAGAAAGTCATATGAAAGATTAGGAAAAAATGTACCAGGGAGCATGATTTTCAAAAATTGCCTCCTGAGTGTTCTGTTTAGATGATGAAGTATATTTGTTGCAAAGTATAGGATAGGATAGGACATTTCTTTTGGAGCTAGAAAGAGACTTCTTCCCTCTTCATATCATCAAGGCTATTTAATGACTGACCTTGAGAGTCTACCAGGCAGAAGGATTTTGACCTGCACCTAAAATACATTCCTGATGGTTATCAGTCAGAGGAAAGTAATTGCACTCAGAGTATTGCCTATTTTGGATTATTGATGCATCTTGCGTTGTTACTTTGAGTTTGTAGAGGAAGGTAGCCAAAAGAGATGGTGATCTCACAGAAGACTGATTTAAGGACTTTTGCTTTATGAAGGTAAAACACCTTGAAGCACTTTTGGGTGTGATGCCATGCCCAAATTCAGGCCTTGATATAGAAGAGTCTTACATTTTGTGTCAAGTATTGCTTAAGTAATTCTGTCAGTGCATTCTTGTCATCATTCTGCCAGTCTTACATGTATACCCCTAGGACTGGATGGTTAGAACTATTTCAACATGAGCAATCACTATTTTCCAGCATCTTTTTCAGAAAGCTTGTGTAATACACCGTTTTATGGTTTCACTGTTATTCTGACTTGTAGAAAAATTGTAGCACTAATTTCAATGAAGAATCATATGGCCGGTATGATGTAACATTTTCTGGATCAATTAACCTCAAATTATTGCTCTTCAGCCCTGCTGTATTGCACTATTTGTGCCAAGCTGTTATGTCTTAGTGTTCATAACAGGAGGAGTGACAAAAATAAAGCTGATTCTTTTACATATTTAGAGAACCAGTTACAGATACGGCATATCTGTTATTTTCTAAATACACTGATGTTCTTGGCAGAGTGAATTGAAAGTTCGATGGGGATTCTCCAGCAGAAGAATTTTATATTTTATGGGTTTTTTATCCTAGAACAGAGATGTAAGATCCAGGCTTTTTTAAAATGGTGAACATTACTGGTATTTAAATTTACTTTGACTTCCAGAATCTCCTGGAAATCTTCATTATTTAAAACTGTATAAGTAACATCAGACAAAAGTTTTGAAAAAAGCAGTTTGACAGTTTCTGTGGTTTGAATGTTGCTGGATTTAGCTTTAATGTAGGCAAGTTTAATTCAGGAGCATGTTCACAATTTCTTAATAAAAATGGAGCAGAAAAAAGCCAAAATAAACATCTTGTCCTGAAAACACTGAGATTTATGAAAGCTTTATGAAATAGTTGACTCCTGAGATCTCCCACTAAATCCTTTTAATAAAGGGGCATTATACCTTGAAAACCATTTGAATTCCAGATGGATCCCTGTATCCCTGTGGTCCTCCATGGGCTGCAGGGGAATCTCAGGTCTGCTCCTGTAGCCCCTCCTTCTCCACTAATCTTAGTGTCTGCTGAGTTGTTCCTGTCATGTATTTTCACCCTGCTCTTCTGTAGTCACAATTAATCTGTCCAGTAAGTTTATTTTTGCTCTTCTTTAATCTTCTATCACGGGGACATTGCCACAATTTTTGGTTGGCTGAGCCTTGACTGGTGAAAGGGTCTGTCCTGGGGCCTTCTGGCATTGGCTCCACTGGCCGTAAGGAAAACTTCTGGCAGCCAGAAGCCAGTGCTGTAGTCCCCCAGCTAACAACACCTAGCTACACAAATCCAACACATGTTTTATAAAACTTTCCTTAATACTTTTCTTCAAAATAAAGTACTGCTTTTTAATGTCGCTGAATATCTGTCTTAAAGATAATAATGCCTATAATTTAAAGCTGTTTTATTATGTTGAAAGGCTTTTTCCACCTTCTCATTCTCATTACACATTAAAAAATAATACCCTTGGTAATGTCCCACAGATTGTTTGTGGTTTCTTTCTGTTATCTGCAAAGTATCGTCTTAGGTATCTTTTTTACTGCATGGCATCTATGCCAGACAGGTTTGATTGTACAACTGTAACCTCTGCTGTTGACCTGAGTTAGTGAGGAATGTGTGTGCCTCACTTATTTTGCTAAGAGATCTGTGCATACATTCAGTATCCACTTTCTACATGAAGGTAAATTGCTGAACTGCAAAGATTAATGGATTACATCCATTACATGGTGAGATTATATACTTCAAGTGATTGTAAAAACATCTGGGAAAATTTTTTTCTTTGGATTCTTTTTACTTAACAACTGTTAGCATTTTTTCATGAAAATAGCAACAGTACAACAAACTGTAATCACTTCCTTTAAAGACTAGAAGGTGCCTGTGGTGAGAGATAGTTCAAACAGTTCTTCCATTCCCTTGAGTTGGAATTCTTTAAAAAATCCTACTGATTACTGAAGAAAACATTATTACCATTACTCTATTAGTACTATAGGCAATACATACAAAATGTATGAAAATAAGAAATTAAAATTCAAAATATGGGGGTTTATTTGTTGGGTGGGTTTTTTGTTTGTTTGTTTGTTTTTGTTCATTTTTTGGGGTTTTTTTGTTTGGTTCATATGTAACCTGTCTGGTTGTCATTTTCTTTATTCTTCCGTATGGGTACTGTAGATTTGCTTTACTATTTCAAGTTTTTTTCTGTTCTGGACTTATTTTAGAGAACTGAGATGATTTACAGTAAGAGTTTTCTGAGGTAATACCTCTACTGGCTTAGAAATACTGCTGGGGTTTTTTTTCTATACCTTTCCTCTGACTGGGTGATTAAAGGCAGGGCAATAATCCACCAAAGCCTTGAACTATCATTGTTTGTAGCTCAGTGCTTTTCAACATACAAAGGAAAATAGCTGAAGGAATACTTACCCTGGATATACTGATCTGCAGTATAATTTAACAGTAAAATTTCATGCGCATTTTTTTCTGGTCTGCTTTTTTTATAATACCAAGTTGGAAAAAAATTATTAGCAGTGAAATGGGTTTTATATGGGAGTAGGCTGCATAATATGATGATGGGACATAATAAAAACACTCTATGAGCTTTGATTATATTTGGACATATCTCAAGAAACATGTGTATTTGGATTTTTGTTACGTATTTTGTTGATAGAAATGTAGAGACCAACCCACATTTGTCAACTACTTGAACTTCTATTGTGTAAACTTTTGTGACAGCAAACACTTCTATATGTTTCATACCTGAAGTAAAGAAAAAACACAATTCTGACAGAACTAAGAAATCAGCAATTCACTTCGTGTTTGTTTGGAAGTGACTCTTACAGTTAGTTATCTAAAACCATAAGGTATGTCAGGGAGAACCTAGATTAACTCATCCTCATGTATAGTAGAAGAAGGAGCACTCATTGCTAGCAAGAATGTAAAAACAAATTGAAAATATGTTCAATATTCTGTTTTTTTAATAAGTTCACATCTCAGAGTAAAGGTTTGAAAGATTGTTACTGCTCCCTTAAGGTTTCATTAAAGTCAGGGAAACTGAGGTTTGGCTATAACTGTTTTGTAGGTGGTAGTTTCAGGAGACACACTTCAGCTATTTGGGAAGAAAAAAAGAGTGGTAAATAATCGATGTGATGCAGGATTGCATCCATGTGTGGGTAAGCGACAGGTAGAGCATATGATTTAGAACAGCTTGGCTGTTTTTTGTATGAATGTACAGTAGCTAGTACATCTCTCCAAGAAACCACTTAATTTTCAAGATTTTGTATCCTTAGGTGAACTAAAATAGCTTCCTACTAACTGGAATGCCTGGTTGTGCAAAATGTGAGCTTCTTTTTAGTGTAGTTTATAAACTGGAAATAGCAAAATAAGGTAGTGTCATTTTCTGAATGAAGACTTTTTCTACAGGAATAATGAACTTTTCTCGACCGAGACAAGTATTTTCAGCTTTTAATGAAACTTTATCTAGTTAAGAAATAACTCTTCTTTATTTGCTTTTCAGTCTGTATGACAAACATTACTTACCTAATTCTGCTTCAATTTTTTACACTCTTAAATATAGTCTTCTGCAGTAATGCAACATTACGTCCTATTAGTTGTGCCAGAAACTTCAGAATTCTTCTGGTGATACTAAAATTGGAAAAAATCAAGTTCTCTCTGTCTTGTATATTACTCCCTCTTTCTTTCTCTCTCTTTAATTTGCAAATGAATGCAAAATGAGCTTCTAAAGGAAGAGTGAAGTAGCATTCAATTTACAGATATATAGCTGTGAATGCTTGATGAACAAACTTACTTTGTCAATAAAATAATGAAGTAGAATTGCAGATAGTAAGGCAAGTATGGTCTATGTCATCACTGACTACACTGCATAAAAATAACACCCATCAAGGAACCGTGAAAGCAGAATCCTGAATAGTATGTATAAAATAGAATTTTCATATTTGTTTTCACATATCTAGTTTTAGTTGAAAAGAAAAGCCAGGGCACATTTTTGATCACTTGGTAATTTATTTTCAAAGTGGAAAAAGATACCCAGCATCATCTCAGAACTTTTTCTAGTTCAGAAAAAAACAGAGAAAGACATGTAAATGCCTGAGTTAAACTGACTGTTTTTACTATATAGTTAGTAATGCCTTACAGATTTCTCATGGTGTCTTACCCAGTTTTCTGGTTTTGTAGACTTCAGGCTCGAATTGCTCACAGAATCCAGGAACTGGAGAACTTACCTGGTTCTCTGCCCCCTGATCTGCGAACCAAAGCTACAGTGGAATTGAAAGCACTTAGGTTACTGAATTTCCAGCGCCAGGTAATGCCATTTGCTTGAGGAAAGTTTTCATAGCAGTCACAAGCAAACATGTTCATGCAGCAAAGAGTAAACTGGAAAGAGGTTTTGCATTAGTGCAAAGTGTAAGCAGAACCTGCATGAGAGTTAATGTAGCAAACAAGGAAGTAATGGAAATGTTAGATTTTATTTTGTTTTGGTAATAAAAATGTGCAGGTGTTACTTTTGCTCCTTGTTTAATCTTCCAGTCTAGAATGTGAGCATATAACTGTGTCTTCTGAAATGACCATGATGACATTGGTACAAAGACAGAATAAGTGCTGGACAGACTGCAAGCTGATTTTTCAGCACGGATCTTCTCAACAGATACCTCTTTCTGGACACAATTAGTATTTCCACGAGTCCCCTTTTTTTTAATAAAAATTGTCTGTTGGTGTTGTGTGTGGTATTTTCTGTGATTTGTTTTTGGGATTTCTGCTATGGCACAGGCTTTGAAAATTAAACATAACAGGATCATACATACAATTTAAGTTGAATGTTGAGTGCCTGTATCAGCAAATCAATTTCAGAAAAGAGTCTGCCAGACTGTTATGGGCCTCTTGCCATTGGCTTTTACAGCTAGTTTGGAAGAACAAAGATAAAATTTGGCAGGTCAAGCAAAATACTTCCTGACAAAAGCCTTGGCAGGAGTTGTGCCATGGTGTCCAAGTCTTCCTTCCTTTCTACCCTTGGCACTCCTTTGTGATGAAGTTTTATCAGAGGTAGGATGAAAAACAGCAGGCTCTCCTTGCTGTACTGCTGGGACTATGGCAATACTATTCCAAGTTCTTAACATTTACCTCTCCCGCCTGTCTTCTGTACAGCTGGCAGCAAAACAAGTTTTTGGTTGTGTTCAAGTCCAGCACTAGAAAACATGTATGTGGCTCATTTATATTTTATTTCGATGGTGTAACATCTTGGCTGGCCCCTTTTACTGCTGCGGGACAGTTGTTACCAGAACCTTGTAAAGAGGGAAGAAATTATGATTAAGAGTGATTAATGCATTTGACCATTTTGTGAAGGTTTACGATTTGGGGTAACAGATGTACCTATTGTAACTGTATCAATGCTGTATCTTTACTATAATAAAAATGGAAGAGGAGATGGGGATATATTTTGAACTGTTTACTTTTTTACTCTGCCATAACAGTGTTTAAAGTTGTTTTATTAAGAGCTATTATGTTTTTTTGAGTGTTTGTCTTTTCCCTCTTCCCTCCACTGATAGTTAAGACAAGAGGTAGTAGCCTGCATGCGTCGTGACACAACCCTGGAGACAGCACTGAACTCCAAAGCCTACAAACGAAGCAAGCGCCAGACTCTGAGAGAGGCTCGTATGACAGAAAAGCTTGAAAAACAACAGAAGATAGAACAGGAAAGGAAGCGTAGGCAGAAGCACCAGGTATTTTAACTTATTAGGTGTTTACCCCATGACAGGAATGCACCTTGCTTTGCTGTGCAAATCATCTCTTTTACGCATTTTATTTACCTTTGGAGTTCTTCTGATTGAACAACTCCAAGTAATGTGATAAGTAATTGGAAGACTTTAAGATTATAACTCCTACATTCCCAGTTTCAATACTTGCTGTGTTAGAGTGCCTGCATTAACTTGATTCTCTTTCTAGGAATACCTGAATAGCATATTGCAACATGCTAAAGATTTTAAAGAGTACCACCGCTCAGTTGCTGGGAAAATTCAGAAACTTTCTAAAGCTGTGGCAACTTGGCATGCCAACACTGAACGTGAGCAGAAAAAAGAAACGGAGAGAATTGAGAAAGAAAGAATGAGGAGACTAATGGTAAGGAGTAGAGGAAGAAATATGGTTGTTTTAGTTAAAGTTATGTACTGTACCCTTTTAATATGATTATATACCATCTCAGCCACTCCCATGTGTTTCCTTTGGCAAGTACTCAGTAATGAAAAGAATATAAATCCAAAACTACTACATTTTGTTATATATGTTCCTGTTGATGGTAGAGTGATACTATTGTATTTAACCTATAGCTCCTTCTGTTTTAAGGTTTTTTTTACAGGAATGTTTTCCAGTTTTTTACTAGCATGAAAATTCAGCACAGCCACTTCTAAATAACAGCAACTTAATCTTATTAACTTAATATATTGACACTTTTGTATCATTGCAGGGCTATTGGTCCATTTTACAAATAATGGACTTTGGTTCATTTCTAGTTTTATAATTTGGAAGATTCCAGATGATTGACATGTTGATGGCATTTCTCCACAATTTTTACGTACAGTTGGTTCCACTTATGAAAGTACCTAATAGTAGTAATGCATGTATTTTTAGTATGAATAGCAGTCACTTCTACCCATTTAATGCTTCAGAGCATACTCCTTACCATTTCATGATTTTTCCTTGCCTGTACCCTCACAATATCAGCTGTATTATTCTAAGAACAGAGTAAAATGGGTTTATGTATAATCATATTTCTTCAGAATGCTGTGGAACCAGTCAGGGAGCTGCCAACATTTCAGGGGTTAAAATAAATCTGAAATTCAGTGTAGACAGATCAGTGTGTACGTACAAGGATGTCAGTCACTTGGAGTAGAAAAAATTCTTCAAGATGTTGGTTAACTCTATCTTAACATTTTCTTAGCATTTCACCAACACAGAGTGAAAGGAAATTACTAGCTTACTTTTTAACTTGCTGGCAAAAAGCAGTAAGTATCTAATAGAAGTGTAGATGTGCTAGTTCCAGTCCAGAATCTATGCCCACCATGAATATGGGCTAAACAGTTTGGTTTTAAAAACCACAAAATGAAACGCAGAAAAAGTTAAATATAACAGTGATACAAACTTGGAAATGAAAGCTTGTGTAAAGTGTAAATTAAGAACTTGCATAAGAGAATAACAAACGTGTAGGCCCTAAAGCATTTCTTAAAATTATCTAGTAATTAGTATTATAGAGCTTTTTAATAATACTTGTGTAACTTAACTTGTAAAAATATTAACTATTAGCAAAAAATGAGCTGATTTTAAATAAAAGCAATATTGACATTTGGGAAATACTTTTGTATATTGTGAGGTTCATCTTATGTCAAATTGAACACGCATTGTGATAAATAATGAAGATGTCCACTGCTGAAAAGTATGAAGTAGATTTAAATGTCCAGAAATGGAGCAGGATACCAATACTTCTGAATTATCAATGCTTTTTCCTAGAACAGCTCACCAAGACAGGTTAAACTCTTACCATACATACAGAATTTCATAGACATTTTCAGTTTTGGGTTTTGTACCTACTGCTCAATTAAATCCTTCTCAAAACCAAGTTTTTTTAATGGGATTACTTTGCCTATTTAGTTTTAGTGTAGTCGTGGTAAATTTGGAATTCACAGTTGTGTACTAATGTGTTTTTTTAAAACATCATCTCCTCTCAGAAGCTTGCCATGGTCTATGAAAATGTGCTATGTCTAAAACTTTTTGTCTCTTTTAAGGAATGCTGAATTCATTCCATAAATTTCCCTTCATTTACTATGATTAGGAATGGTAATTGTGCCACAACTCTATACAGCTCCAAACTACTATACAGTAGTATATATATAGTGCAAAAATGGACTTTGGTGTGATTTAAAAGGATACTGTCAAGACAAGCTTAAATGTATAAAAGAAGTACCTTGGCTAGATTACACAGACTGTGTATTCAGTAATATTAGAATCAATAAAAACAACAACAATAACAATTGTAATGATAATTTACTTTTCCTGAAAACTCAGGGTTTGAGCATTGTAATTTTGATGGGTTGAACATAACAATGGAATTTTGCAAACTCGATCTGAACATTTTAGCTATTCTTTTTAACTGTATGCCATTCTGGTGTCTCTAGAAAAGCAGGAGATCTCCCAGATTGCTGTATTTTAAAGTAATCATGTTTAAAGTATTTCTTACTCATGTTTGGTTTTTATAAGGCACTGTATACTTCCTTAATTTGTTGTTTCAACCAAAATTGAGACAGGCACCTCTGCTGCTTTTTTGTTTTTATCTGGCATTCTGTATTACATCATTACAGCATGTGAAAATAATATTCATTGTATGTCCAATACACACACTGTGGCGAGGATGAAGAAGTTGCCAGGATGACTCAGAGAAAGGGTTTATCTGGTGAATCGTGTTTCTGATAGTGAGCTCTATCAGAGATGAAATAAAACCAAAGTAGAACAGTGATACATAGATCTAACAAAAAAAATTTCACGTGACATCTAAAAGAAAATGATCTGTGTTCATACTGGGAAAAGGACTAAATGTAATTTTATGTCCAGTTCCTATGTTCTTCCTCTTGGTAAACTGCCTACACTTCATGTCTTCGAAAAGTCATCCCTATAGGAGACTTACCATCTCTCTTTCAGGACATGCAATCTACCTAACATAGCATTGATTTTTTTTTGCCTTCCACTGCAGGTCATAACTACTGCAGATTTTTCCAGTCGTTAGTCCATGAGAGTAGGAAATGTGTAAAATCATTTAATCTCTGTCTCAGAGTCACTCAGCCTTGTCAGGGAGTTCTCTAGTTGAACCACCTTCCAGAAGTGTTAACATTGAGTTCAAAACATGTTGCTCAAGGCTTTTTTCAGTCCTGTCTTGAAAACCTCTAACATCAGAAGTGGCACAGCTTCTCTACCTGTTCGGGTCCTTCTGAAGTGCAGCCCAGCCCTGGAGCATATTGATAGATATCCCCTGGTTTCATGTCCTCTGGAAACTTGACTGATGAGCCTTCCATCCCTTCCTCTGTGTCACTGATAGACGTGTTAAACACGACACAGGATAGGCTCCTGTGATACGGCTCTTCATACTGTCTTCAGATAAAGTGTGACTGACACCTTACAGTGAGGGGTTTTGAGTGTATTGGGGCTGACAAGGTGATCAATTTGCACTTGCAGACCAGAAAGCCAACCGTATCATGGCCTACATCAAAAGCTGAGGCCAGTGAAATGGCAAAGTGCTATTATGAAAAGGCAAAGTACTAGGCCCTGCCCTTGGGTCACAACAACCCCAGGCAGTGCCACAGGCTGGAGCAGAGTGGCTGCAAAGCTGCCCACAGGAAAAGGAGCTGGGGGTGCTGCTGACAGCAGCTGAACATGAACCAGCAGTGCCCAGGTGGCCAAGAAGGCCAATGGCATCCTGTGCTGTACCAGCAGCAGTGTGGCCAGCAGGAGCAGGGCAGGGATTGTCTCCCTGTACTGAGCACTGCTGAGGCCACACCTCAAATCCTGTGTTCAGTTTTGCGACCCAGCTCCAGGAAGGACATTGAGGTGCTGGAGCATGTCCAGAGAAGGGCAGTGGAGCTGGTGAAGGATCTGGAGCACAAGTTCTTGTGAGGAGCTGCTGAGGCACCAGGCATTGTTTAGCCTGGAGAAGAGGAGGCTCAGAGGAACCCTCATGGCTCTGTACAGCCATTGGAAAGGGGGTGGTAGCAAGGTGGGGGTTAGTTTCTTTTCCCAGGTAACAAGCCATAGGACAAGCAGAAATGGTCTCACGTTGTTCCAGGGAAGGTTTAGGTCAGATTTTGCATCAAGGGAAGAACTTCACTGAAAGGGTCGTCAAGCATTGAAACAGGCTGCCTGGGGAAGTTCAGAAAACATGTGGAAGTGGTGCTTGATGACGTGGTTTACTGGGGGTGCCTGGCACGGTTGAGTTGGTGGTTGGACTTGATGTCTTTGGGGCCTTGCAACCTTAATAATGTTCTCTGGTTCTATGAAAGTCTGATTAGATTAGGTATTAGAAAGAAATACTTTACTGTGAGAGTGGTGAGGCACTAGAATAGGTTGCTCAGAAAAGTTGTGGATGCCCCATGCCTAGAAGTGCTAAATGCCAGGTTGGATTTGGTTGTGAGCAATGTGGTCTGGAGGAAGGTATTGCTACCTATGGCAGGGGAATTTGAATTAGATGATCTTTAAGGTCCCTGCCAACCCCTCTGATACTGTGACATAGTGATACAAATGTATGATTGTCTGGGCCTCATCATGCAATGAGCTCTTCACCCATGTAGCTACCCCTCTGTGCAGATCATAACAACCTGAGATAACACTTTATTGTTGACATAGGAGTTGGATGGTGCGCATTCACCATAATTTCTGTAATGACTGACATCTCTTTTGTTCACTAGGCTGAAGATGAAGAAGGCTACCGTAAGCTGATTGATCAAAAGAAAGATAGACGCCTGGCCTACCTGTTGCAGCAGACGGATGAGTATGTGGCTAACTTGACTAACCTGGTATGGGAGCATAAACAGGCACAAGCAGCCAAAGAGAAGAAGAAGCGAAGGAGAAGAAAGAAGGCAAGTAGTTGCATCTGATATTTTAAACCGTTTCTTCTTCAAATCCAATTTAAATGTTGATAAATGTGGTGATGCCGGATTGTCATACATGTGCAGTGTGTCTAAAACATCTACACCACCAAATTCTTGAGGATGAGGGAACTCATCTCTCTCTCATCTCTCTGTCTGCTGAAATACATATGCGCTTTTATTAACTCAAAAGAGGGTGGTGAGGAAGCAGGATTATAAAATTCTCCTCAAAACACTAATTTGCTCATAAACTTTATACGGGTAAAATTGGGACAGATACGTAAGTTAGGATTAATGTACCCAAAAGGAGTGCAGTGTCTCAAAAATACATTGTGAAGAAGATGGCAACAGCCTGGTTTGTGTAGCTGTCTCATCCAGGGCACCTATTTTAGACTTCCACATTATACACTTGGCTCAGTCCATTTTGGTAGGACCATTGAAAATGGCTAAGGAACTTGGCTAGGTTTATTGTAGTAAATGAATATTTTGCCAGTAATGTTGTTCATTGTGCATTTTTAACCTTTAATTGAAACTTTCCAAGATTACTTTTCTTTGTATGAAATGTTTTACCCTGCAAGAGAAAGTCATTGAAATTGAACAGTGAAGTTTTAAAAAAAATAATTCCATGTGTGAAACAGTGGTTAAGGGATGATTTTTACAACCTCTGAGTACCTTTCATCTCTTGCAGAATGTATAAGAGGATTTTTGTAATCCATTTCCATGCCTGCTTTGCTACTAATTACTGCTACAAATACAAGCATTGTGTTTACAGGATAACTGTACTGCAAATATGTTAAAAACAATCAGCATAGAAAAAATACTGATCTTGGACATTAATGGCCTCTAAAAAATAATACATGTTTTCTCCTGCTCTCAAAAAAACCTTTGTTCCCGAGAGTATGTTCTTAACATAGGAACAATAACCTGAGCACAGGATGAAGATGTAATTTGAATGGGGTTCTTAGCCTGTATTAACTGTGACAACAGGCCTCATTTAATGTATATAATGCACAGTAGAGGTAATCGTTATTAAGACAGCATGTGAAGTAACTGCATCACTTTAATAATGTAAATAAATATGTGTTCCTTTAACTGTCCACATGTGAAGTTGAAAGGAAATATGTCCTGTAAATATTCAGTGTTTATATATATCCCACCGTAAAACTTAAGGGAAGATTAGCAAAAAAGAGTTTTGAAAATCTTCGCTTTGTCTTGCTCCTCTGCATCTTTTTGTTTGTAATTTTTTCCAGCAATCTTGCTCATCTGTGAAGGAAGTAGAGGTCACACAAATATGTCCTTTATTTTAATCTAGAAGTCTATGAAGTTTTCATTGCATGGCTGTGTAAGGCATTGCAATTAGTGGCACTGTGTCTTTTTTCCAAGTCATACACTTTCATTTCTTAGGCTTTTATGTTTTGTAATCCATATTAAAGTTTAATCTACTAATACCTGTAGTTAATTTTTTGTACTTACAGAAAAATGAGAAATCTTAGGATTTTCTCCTAGAAATCGCAGTGAGGAAGTAAATGGTGAAGAAATAATCTTTGCCAGACTCATTATAGAATATCCAAATGAACATTATATTGTTAGTAGAATAAAATTTGAGATTAGTCCATTCTTTCTCTGGAATGCAGTTTCTGTAATCTTCATGATAGATTTTTCTTGTTTATTTCTTTTACGTTCCTCTCTTTATGTTTTCTGTCTCTAGCTTCCTACTGTAATCATGGATAAGAAAAAATATTCCGTATGAAATTTTCATCTCATAGGCTAGATCAACTTGCTGTGCAGCTTTTCACTTTACTGTTAGTAGTTTTTCCTGTCACTATGCAGAGAATAACAAAATGTGACTTCCTGCTTTTTGTTATTGGGATTTCTCCAATTCGAGGATTAAACTGTCAACAATAGAGATCACTGTGCATGGTCCGGAATAAAAGTGCAATATGTCTATCATTATTTACACTTATTTTCTTTGTAATATGTTCTTCTGAATTTCCAAAATTGTTTGTAACTACAGGTTAAAAATGTTATCACAGCAGGTCATGATTTTTGCACAGTGAACAGCCCTGATGCTTACTGCTTTTCTGTGATTTGAGTCATAGGGTTTTTTTCCATTGCCTGTAGGTAACTGTAACAATCTTTATGTATTGGACAGTATTCTCTAGTGTAAAAGAACGATCCAAGCTCTGGTTCATCCAGGGAAAAAGTATAGTCAGTCAATGAAGTGTGTTCAGCCAAGACTAGATAACTGTTTTCATAACTTATCCTGCCCTTGTGTTTATTTAAAATCCTCACTTCTGGTACAATTTCTTTGTCAGCAGTCATACCTGCTGCCCAGAAATGCTGCAGCAGACAGCCTTGAAGTTTGTATTGTTGTTGTTCCTCAAAGCATCAACTGCTGCATTTTCATTTCAAGTACATGCTTTAGATAATGGAATTTAATGGCGAAGAAAAAGGCTGAAGTATGATGTGAAGCAGATATTAAGGATTATATCAATATTGAAAAGTACAACTATTCCTCAAGTATACATCTCAAACAAAAAAAAAGGGAATAACTTGATAGTCTACATTTTTTTATTTATCACACATTATTATTTATTTAATAATACTTGGAACTTTTTTATATATAAAACACAATTTAAGAGATCACTTCTTGTTAGTCTATTCTTTTTATATTAGTATCCAAAGTAATATTTTGCTGTAGTACTAAAAAATCAGCAGTGTGATATAAGGAGAAGCTACTTGCTCAGAATTGTTTAAGAAAGTTTGAATGCAGAAGCAAACTATATATCTTTTATATTTCCTCATACTGTGCTGACATTTTTAAGTAAGGTAAATGAGGATAAGCTTTGAGGAATATACTGCTCATTTCTCAGGTTGGTGCATGGAGAGAAAAAAAAATCTAGCTTTCTCCAGTGAAGAACTCCAGGATTCCTTTTGTTTCTAGTTTGAGTGAGGTCTACACATGATTGCAATATAGTACGAAGAACTGAAAAAAATACTCTCTTTCTAGTTGGTTGTCAGACCAAAAAAAAAAAAAGGAAATATATACCCAAGATAAAAGTGCCTTCCCTGAATATACAATCTGTGATGCCTGCTGACACCTTTAAAATTAAGATTAAAGCAGTTTGGAGGAAATTAATAGTAAATCATATGAAAATAATTTACTATTTTATTTGCATTAGAATAGCCTATAAGCAACTGAGCTTTAGGTCTGAACCAGAAATTGAGTGGGCCAGCCACTTCTTAAATGCAGATTGATTGAGGTGAGTAGGTACCCTCCTTTCGCTGGTAAATGCTTTCTGTTTGTTAATTGTGCTGGGCCTGTCTCCGTCTATGTCCATCCACACCTTCAATAACTTGAATCCCAGGCTATTCAGAAATAAATGAAACATATTAGTGGTCCGAAATGTTTACATCATGTAAGGTATTCTTACTCTACTTTTAATCTGACCATAGTATTTGTCACTTCTTCATTTGTTGTAGAAAGCTGAAGAAAATGCAGAAGGAATGGCATCTGGTCTTGGTCCTGATGGAGAGGTATGAATTTTTACAAAATGTTGTTTTTTTCCTTCTTGTCTGTTTTTGGTTTAAAAAAACCAAACAACTTTCCGGTGATTATTCTGGATTGTGTGTCATGTCTATAACTTTGAAAGGAGTTACGATGACAACTGTTCTAGGAGCCGTTGTTATAAACAGAAATTATAATTACCTAGGTTAACATTTATGCTAGCCTCTCACTATTCCTAAAATCAAAGACTAAAATGAACTGTATATCCAGTGTATCACTGAGTGTGATGAAATCTGCCTCTCAGTTTTGTAATGTGTTTGCAAGAAATATTTTTCTTGCAGTCTGTATGTAGACTACTTGCTTTCTAGTTATAGCTTGTAAACACCATAAAATCCATCTTCTCATCTTTATGAACAATTCATTGTTGACATTACATGTAATTACCTTTCAGCCACAGGACAGAGTACAGTGTTTTCTTCTTCAAAAGCAAATGGAAATGAATAGTTTTTCTGTGTCATTCTTCAGATAATATAATAATTAAATAAATAAAGTAGCAGAGCGTATGCTGCCTCATTCAAAGCTCTTCTCTTAGTGCAATTTTTCTATTCCATTTAATTTTTATATAAAGACTTCAGAATTGTGTTAATTGTTTTACTTCTGCTCTCTTTTTGTACTTGAAAGTGATAGTTCTGCTAATGCAGTTAAGAGTTACAGTAAAATATATTCATATATTTGTATTTGCACAAGAAAAATGTACAGAACATTCCTGTAACTTCAGTATTAATGGAAATTGGCAAAGTTTGGTACTCTGTCAGTCACTGCGTTTAGAACTGTTTAGAATTAGTTTTTCTTGCTCATATGTATCTATTTGGAAAATATTCTCGGGTAGAAACAGTATTAGAAGGCAAGAAGTTTTTGAAGTAAAAAAATCTGTGATTTAACAGGGCAAAGAAATAACATACAGAGTGATTATATTATTGTAGTTTTGTTACAACACAGATAAGTAAGAGATTTTCTTCTTACAGGTGTTTCATCAATTTAGTTGAATAAGTTAGGACAGTATATCTTTAAAAGGCCTTTACTTAGAAAGTCAATGGAATTGTTTGATTCTTATTTCTTAAAAAAAGAAAAGTCACTTTATATTTTTTGTTACAGATGTCTGTTGGTATAAGTAACAGGATTTAATGCCTATAAGAATACATACCTTATGTCTTGATTCGCAGCAACCAGTAGTGTATTCTTTTCCATACTGTTCTTGTTAATTTACTTGGGATACAGGGATATATTTGTGGATGTCACATAGCATATCTTACGCACAGAAACACTGTGACTCAGTATTTGCTTAGTGGGAAAGTGTAGCATCTAGTAGCAAAATTTTAGTGGTTGTTCAGAGCTGGAGTTTTGATAGTGCTGTTAGTTCTTTTTATTATGCAAGAAGTTCAGTTCTCTTTTGGTGTAAAATGTGTCTTGACTTTTTAGCCCATAGATGAGAGCAGTCAGATGAGTGACCTTCCAGTCAAAGTGACACACACTGAAACAGGAAAAGTTCTTCTTGGACCAGAAGCACCCAAAGCAAGTCAGTTAGATGCTTGGCTGGAAATGAACCCTGGGTAAGTAGTTAGTATACCAAGTAGACTGGTTTTTCTACTTGCATTCGTATTTTTCATGTTATACTTCCTTTCTTGTTTACAGATTCTATTCTTGTTTTAATTTATTGTATGTAAGCTGAGTAGGAGTTGTATTGAACCTTTTACCTCCTCCTTTTAATTGTAATTCAAATTCTTTCTGTCATTTTTGTACAGCTATGAAGTTGCTCCCAGATCAGACAGTGAAGATGAAAGTGGTTCTGAATATGAAGAGGAGGTATGTATCTTTAAAAAGAAATACTGTGACAATACAGTAAAAAACAAGTGCTTACTTCGTATTTAATTTTTCCCATCTTCATAATGAAGAGAGGGGAAGTGATAGCAGATGTGCAGGTGCTTTAATACAAACAGGAAAATTAATTGATTCTGTAGTTCTTGATTTATAGCAGTTGTTCTTTATATACACTATGAATGCCTAACTGGTAATTGTGCTTAGAAAGAGCAGATATTTTACTCTGATTATTAATAATAATGAACCAGAGAATTAAGGAGGTTCCTATTTTAAAATACGTCTCAGAAAATGCTGAGTTGTGGCTTTGTGCTGAATGAAATTAACATTTTCAAGGTTTCTGCATTGGTTTATGCAAGGTTTTATAGGCAGTAAAATAACGTGGTTACTACTTATATATTATGTTTATTAAATATTAGAGATTATGCCAGGGATTTATATTCAGACTTTTCAGGGTAGGCTTATTTGATTCAGTATTTGGATGGTGATTTAAAAAATCATACTATGAGTAATGAATAGTGATACTTACATAGCATTTTCAGGTAAATACTTTCTAAATGAGAACAGAAGTGGGGAATAGAGCAGGGCCACGTTCAGTCAACAGCCTGGTAGCAGAACTAGGTATAGTACTCAGATCTCCTAAGTTTAGCAGTCTTTACACAGCTATACCAAACAACCACTGAAACTGACTGGACCGTATGAGGTTATGGTGTGTATCTGTAGAGTAATTTCTGGTAATTCTACATGCCTATTGGTATTAAGATAGGAGAGGAGGGTATGATGCCTGTCAGATTTTAGAATCTCACTTAGTGAGATTTTAAGTTGTTTACTATCTACAGGTTATTTCAGAAAAAGTAAAAATAACTAGTTTTTAAAAATTAAGAAACTAGATGCCTAAAGCAGTAGTGCTTGGCAGATTTTTAAGCCTTATCATACATCTAGACTGCAACAAACAAATAAAAATGGTATTAGAGTACTCTCCATGAATATGGTAGTCAGAGCAAGCCTTTGGAAAGTAAGATCATTAAATGGGAAATTCGTTTTTATTTCAAAGTACTATGATTTCCTACTGGTTAATGTATGTCAAAAATTCGTCATTTTGTTATGCTGCAGTGCAATTTTGTTGCAAAATAGGCATAATTTGAACCTTATGATTCAGATGTCTGTTATAAAGCACTGACCAATTAAAGCTACCAGTATGAGAATGCCAGTTGAAAGTATGACTGAGGAACGCATTACACTTTCCAGCACTTCTGTTCTTGTTCTGTATTCTGTAGGATGAGGAAGAAGAATCAAGCAAATTAGAAACAGATGAGAAGATACTCCTGGATCCTAACAGTGAGGAAGTTTCTGAGAAAGATGCAAAGCAAATAATTGAGTGAGTCTTCCTTAAGTGCTGTTTATCAGGAACTATGATTTCTTACAGTGGCTTTTCACAAGAGTAGTTTCCTCTAGATTAGTGATTTGTTGCACTTCTCTGGTATAAATATCTGCAGGAGACGGAACATGATCATTTAATTGTATACTTTTTATAATCTTGCACCCTTTGGTGTACTCACCTCACTCACAACTGAGGACTTGAACTGTTTCTTTAGACATATGCATGTAAGCCATGGTCAAAAAATACTTGTTTGTAGGAATTCACTCAAATTTTTTTTCTGCCTTCCAGGACAGCCAAACAAGATGTGGATGATGAATATAGCATGCAATATAGTGCTAGAGGGTCTCAGTCCTACTACACCGTTGCTCATGCAATCACCGAAAGGGTGGAAAAGCAGTCTTCCCTTCTTATTAATGGCACATTAAAACATTATCAGGTGAGAAATCTTGAAAACAATAAAATGCCTAAAACTTGGAATTATGCCCAGCATTTCAGTGGGATATTTCAAAAGGCAAACTGAACATTTGTGGAAACATACAAAGGCTCTAATAGGTTAGAATTTGGAAGTATGGACAAAGCAATGACACCTGCCACAGATAATGTTACATATATACTGCTTGAATAATACAGACATTCTACAGATACGTCAGAACTTTGGTATAAGCTAGATTCATGTGTGATTGAAAATGTCCTTGATGCATATTTTCTACTACTTCTTCTTTCTTTCTGTTTCTGCTATCGTACAACTTTCTAGTTAACTCCAACACCCTGCATCTTTTCTCTAGTCAGGACATTATTTGTGTGTGTGTATGTCTCTCTACATAGAGAATAATGATGCAGACAAAGTGGCTTTTCCTCTTCTCAATTCTGAAGTGATTTTGTTGGTGATACATACAGTGACAGGACAAAATCCAGTCAGCTGGAATGACTTAATGATAAATATGAATCAGTGCTTATGTACAGTAATTTCACGACTATAAGGCGCACCCTTTTCACTAAAACTTTGGTCCAAACCCGGAAGTGCGCCTTATACTCTGGAGCGCCTTATATATGTACAAAGTTTGGAAATTTACCATCCCAGAAGTGTGAGCTGTGAGCTGAACCATGTGGGGCTGTGGGGCTTGGCAGGGGTTGGGAGGTGGGAGGAGCGCGACTCGCGCGGGGCCAGGGGGCTCAGCGGGGCTCGGCATGTGTCCCAGTTTGGAGGACAGGTGTCTGCTAAGAAAGGCAGGAGCCTCTCTTTGAGATGGAGAATGTAAACCACCTTCCTCCAAGTTATAATTTTGAAATTAAGGGGCTCTCAGGCAAAGATATGGGAATTAGGAATAACAGTTCTTTGCTAGGGAAATTAAAATAGAAATGCAGTACTACAAAGAAACAAACCCCAAACCCTGACAAAATGTCTTGGGTTGCAATACAGGATGTGATCAAAGTATCTATTCTATCACTATCTGTTTTGACCAGGTAGGGTAGTGATCCTTATCTCTGCGGGAGATATTCTGCTAATGGGCCATCCATTGAAACCAGTAGGGCATTGTTCTTTATCTTTACACCCCTCATCCTTCCTCCAGGGAGTCGTTTTCTGCTAATGGCCCATGGAGTCCCATTGTGTGACTGGTAAAATTACTGCATCCCATTGAGAGTTGCTCCAGCCAGGGGCAAGAGCCAAGCCTTTCTTAGCTAGATAAAAACTGAAATTCTAGGACACTGAGTAGGCCTTTCTCTACTGGACTCTGGAAAAAAATGAGATTTCTCCACATCACTACTAGACCTCTGGAAGGAAACTGCACCCTTCTACAAGACCACTGCTTCAACTAAACCACAGCCATTATTGAATCAAACTGCTACCAACACCCTGCCTGACGGGGTGTCAGGTTATACTCTGACTTTGTCAGGGTTTTGAGTTTGTTTCTTTGTAGTGCTGTATATCTATTTTAATTTCCCTAGTAAAGAACTGTTATTCCTGATTCCCATATCTTTACCTGAAAGCCCCTTGATTTCCAAATTATAATAATTTGGAGGGAGGGGGTTTGCATTCTCTATTTCAAAGGGAGGCTCCTGCCTTTCTTAGCAGACACCTGTCCTCCAAACTAAGACACAAAGTCAGAGCACAACCTGACACCCCATCAGGGTGACACCCATCAGTCGGGGTTGGTAGCAGTCCCATTAAATGGTGACTACAGTCCTCCTGCAGTGACAGATGTTGAAGCATTGGTCTTGTAGAAGGGTGGAGCCTCCCTTCGAAGGTCCAGCGATGATATGGAAAAAAAGTCCGGTTTTACTCTGGAGTCCAGGGAAAAGAGGGCAACTTGGTGTCCCAGAATTTCAGTTTTTATCTAGGTAAGAAAGGCTTGGCTCTCGCCCCTAGCTGGAGCAACTCTCAATGGGATAAGGTAATTTTATCAGTCACACAGTAGGACTCAGTGGACCATTAGCAGAAGATAACTCTCTGGAGGAAGGATGAGGGGTGCAAAGATAAAGAACAATGCCCTACTGGTTTCAGTGGGATGGCCCATTAGCAGAGTATCTCCCGCAGAGATAAGGATCACTACCCCACCTGGTCACAACAGATAGAATAGATACTTTGATCACATCCTGTATTGTAACCCAAGACAGCAGGGCTGGTGTGATTGTTACTAATTCATTACTTTGTTGAATGTAGATCCTCACTGCAAAAAAAAAAAAGTGCGCCTTATAGTCCGGTGCGCCTTATATATGGACAAAGTTCGGAAATTTGCCGAATCCCAGAGGTGCGCCTTATAATCCAGTGCGCCTTATAGTTGTGAAATTACTGTATGCAAAGCCAGTAAATTGGCAACATTCTTTTGGATACTGTCTTGCAAGGAGAACAGATGATTACTTCAAGAGTGTATTGTAGAGTTTTCCCTCTGAACTTTCTCAGGCCACCTAATTTCTTGCTCTCACCATTCATGAGACACACTAAAACTCTGGATATGAGAAGCAGAAATTTCATGCCTCCATCAGTAATGTGATACGCACACATGGAAATCTGTCTGACAAAAGAATTGTGCTTTCTAGCGGTATTCCTTGGAGTGTGAAATTCTGTTATGTAGACATTGCTAAGCTGCAGAGCTCTGGCTTCCTTCCAGCTCTGGAATTTTATACACAAGGCATATTTGGACAAAGGTGGCCTGCTCTGACGTCTTTGGACAGCAGACTAAGTTCACATGTGCTACAAGAGCTTTAGCATGCCAGTGATACAGTTGGCAAATGTGAGGCTTTGTCTTTTGTGCTGATGAGTTTGGTTTAGAAAGATTTCAATAGACACCAGCAAATGCCATGAAATACACACAGAAAGTTTTACCATTTGAGAGTGTTGAAATTGAGGAACAAATACCTGCAGCGGTGTTTATGAGTCTTACTATGTGTGCCTATGTTGCTTTGTGTGCAGTAGTAAAACTTTTCTACGTGAAATCTAAGTTCATCTTACAGAATGTTTTAAACAGGAATGATGATTTCCATGTAAGGATAGTCAGGGCTCCCTGTGCATATAATATTACTAAAGGAAATCCAGCTTGTAAGTGGACAGAGACATCAGCACATTAGTTCCATAATCCTGATTTATTATGAATTTTTTTTGTGGGTTTTAAATAACTGAAACTCTTGCTGTTGATTTCAGCTCCAGGGACTGGAATGGATGGTTTCTCTCTATAATAACAATCTGAATGGAATTCTGGCAGATGAAATGGGACTAGGAAAGACAATACAGACGATTGCTCTCATCACTTACCTGATGGAGCACAAGAGACTCAATGGCCCCTATCTCATCATTGTTCCCTTGTCGTAAGTAGTGGATCTCATTCTGCCATTACTGTCCTAAGCATTGCATATTGGTTTATTTGGAACACAACACACTGGCAAAACCAGAAGACTGGTAAAACATTTGATTCTGTTGATTTTAGCAAACTGTATTGAATTTACTGTAATTCACTCTTGGGCCAAAAGAGGGGGATGTTTTTTCTTTCCTGTAACATTCATGCACTTCACCTCTCAGCTGTTAACTCTGATACTAAAAATCTGTTGCTTAATTCTTTAAGCAGCTGTGCCTCATCTGATACCATGCAAGCATGCTTCAATGAAGTTGATCTTTTAAGTACTATGTAGGTAGCCCTAGATATGTGTAGCCTTGATTGATATGCACACTTTTGTCAGGTGTGCAGATTATGATTGCTTATTGTGCTGCCTGCCCCCCTACACACTTGTACTTTCCAAAATGCTGCTAGTTTTACAATTTTTTTAATGCATTTTCCTTTCTTCAAAGGTTTCTTGTGGGTTTTAGTGATTTGAATAAAAAATACCAGTCATTGTAGAACTCTCATAGGATGTTGAGGAGTTATTTTCTTATTTTCATAGGTAATTGAACTTGATTGGTGTTGAGAGATTCCCATGTAATTTCATTAGCAAATTTGTCCACCAGTTGTGCTGAGCATGCAAATTTGTTCTGGAATTAGGATAAATTTGATTTGTTGTCATCTCTTGATCTTTATTGAGATGTCCTGTCTTCTTGCTATGCTGCAGTAGTAACTGATTAACTGAGATAAATGCCACAAGTGTGCCTAACAGTATGAATACAAATTATAAGCTTAGTTTGAAAAGAAACACCTGGGAGAAGAGCTACAAAACAAAAATAGTGGGAGTGTTACTATTGTCAGTGTTCATATCGGCACAGTAAAAAATTTTATTTCTTTTAACTACCCTTGGGGTTTTTTTAAAGTGAGAGGTGCTGAAAGTTCTTTGTTGTATACATTTTGAAAGCTGACTGTTTCTGTCTTTTCTACGTTGCTGGTATTGCTGCCATCATTCGTCCACTAAGAAGGGAAAAAAAAGCAAGCAGCTGAAAAACCTCAAGGTTGTTTTTTGCTGTTGTCTCATGATAGCAGTTAGCTTCATTATAGCAACATTTTTGTTGGGATCAAACAGCAGAAACAATGCGAGAATGGATTCTCATAGTGGAGGCGGTGGGACTATGAGTAGTTCTGCTCAAGTAGAGCACAGATGAAGTCTGATATATATTTCATTGGGCTGTATTTGAAAAGCTGTAATGTCCATTTTTGGATGATGAGTATAAAAGAACTTACAAATCTGTTTTTTGTCCACAGCTACTATTCTTATTGTTACTACGTTCAAAAGTATAGAGGTGCATGTAAAAAACTACTTTTACTGGTTTCTAAAAGGATCCTGAATATAAACACACATTTTTTTCTGGCTACTTCCCTCTGAGATCCTTGTATTTTATTGCAGTATATAAAGTGCATTTTTAAAATATGTTGTTCTTTATGGGTGTTGATTACATAAAATGTGTTGAAAAGCTGGCAACCACTTGGAAACATCTATAAATGCTTGATCTGGAGATGATGAAATATGTTACTTTTTCTCTATAATCTCTATATAGGACTTTATCCAATTGGACATACGAATTTGACAAATGGGCTCCTTCTGTGGTGAAGATATCTTACAAGGTTTGATTTTCTTTTTATATGAGTGTAGAATTGAAGGAATGAGAACTAGAGACCATTTTTCCTCTGCCTCTGTCTTTGTCCTCTGTGATTTTAAGTTATCTGCTCATTGGGTTTTGTCATGTATATCAGATACTAAGCAGTGTGAGTTAATCATACTAAGAAGGCTATTATAAACTGTGAAAGACTGTAGAAGTAAAACAACTGTAAATCACAGTTGTAAATGTACAAAATACAGAATAAAATTGTTAATTATACATTAGCCAGGCTTCTGCTGAGAGTTATGAATGATAACTACCTAATATTTTATTCCTAGGTAAATACTTTTTAATGTAGTAGTGATATAACCAAGCAATTTGTAGGGAGACCAGACCACGGGTTTTTTATTTCCATGACCCCCATAAGTAGCTTTACAGTCTAGCAGCAGTTTAGGGAAAGCACTCTGAGAAGATGTGGAATTATGTCTGTGTATTATTCACAGTGTGGTAGGATTGCAGGTTCATCTGGTTGCTCATTGTCTGCTCATTCATAAAAACAATATTCCTTCTTCATCAAAGAATAACAACTCATATGTCTCTCTCTTTTAGGGTACACCTGCAATGCGCCGCTCACTTGTTCCTCAGCTTCGAAGTGGAAAATTCAATGTTCTTTTAACAACTTATGAATACATAATAAAGGACAAACATATCCTTGCTAAGGTAATTTTAACTATTATATCTCTACAGCAAGACCCAGACACCTTCAAGTGGTGCATACCACAGAACACATATTTGTTTTATAGGGAAATTCTCAGTTGCTTTGTCCTTCAATAAAAGTTAACCCTTTCATTTGCATTCCTATTTCTTAGTTTATGATTAAACTTCTCAGTCACAGATCTACCTTATGTAAACATTAGGATTTTCGCAAATGTGGCCAGGGGACTAATTCCTTTGTGAAATTGTGTCATTCTGCCTGTACTGTATATACCTACTTGTCCTTGGAAGAGCGTGACTTTTTTCACTTCTGTATAACATTCAGCCTGACCTGTTCCAGTGACTTTTAACTTTTTCTGTTTTTTCTGTCCTGAAGCTCACTTTTATTAGGGCCCTTCCTGCTAAGGTCACTTTTCCTCACATAACTAAATAGTTACCTATATCATGAATTTGTTCTCTAAAGAGTCTACACGTTGCACTTCTTAGGGGCTCACTGTCTTTCTACAGGTAGATATCAAATATAATGAATTTTAAAAGACCTACTGTACTGTAAGGCTATTTGATGTACACATAAAGCAGAGATATTTTTCTATACAGAGAAACAGTGTTGGTACTCCTCTTGTTTTATTGGTTTTTTTCACTTCATCTGTTACATGCTGCATATTTACTGCACTTTACTTGTGTGTCCTCCCTAACACAAAGGCAGTGCATTTTCTTAGCATCATTCTGAATACTTGAAAACAGCTTGAGACTACATAATGTTCCTTTTCCTTTATTTTTTCATTATCTTTCTGAAAGATAGGAAGGACAGCACTCTACCACCCCTCCTGTCCTGGGAAATGGACTTAGTTAGCACCTGTAAAAGTGCAAACGGAGGCCTTCCTAGTCATATGGTCAGTGTGGCACTTGTGTTGACTGTCCATGTTGTATTACAGGTGGTAACAGTGAGCTTGAACAACAGTTGTCAACATCTGCTGTGACTGCATTTTTGATTTCATATTAAGAAATAGAAACTTTAGATGAAAATGCAGTAAATGAGATGATTTTAGTTATGCTGCTTCCTTCTCAAGTGAAAACATAAGATTAGCTGAAACAAAGTTCATGGTTGCTGTTATTTATGAGCATACTTTATCTGAAAATGCTTTTGTCTCCTGTCAAGGTTCTTGTTACACAGATAGTTATTTGAAATTGATGTGGTTTTTTTCTTCCACTGTGAACCATATTCTGCCCTTGAAAAACCAGTAATTCCAATCTCTTTCCCAGAAATGGAAGGAATATGCAGTTAGTTGTTTCAGTTCCAGTCAGAATTCAACATCAGATTGAGCAGTGCTTGTCTCTGTTTGTTGCTAGCAAGGACACTGGTAGTTGCATAATGGTTGATTTGACTTTCCTGAAGGTTGAGACTGATTGGTGTCTCAGGCTTTAAGTACTTTTGTTTTTTAATTTTTGGGAGGAATTTGACGAAGTCTGGCCTTTTCTAGGTTTGTCAACTTTTGTTTTTCTTTCAGATTCGGTGGAAGTACATGATAGTAGATGAGGGCCATCGAATGAAGAACCATCACTGCAAGCTGACTCAGGTCTTGAACACTCACTACGTGGCCCCTCGGCGAATCCTGCTGACCGGGACTCCTTTGCAGAACAAATTGCCTGAACTTTGGGCTCTTCTCAATTTCCTTCTTCCAACTATTTTCAAGAGCTGCAGCACCTTTGAACAGTGGTTCAATGCTCCATTTGCCATGACTGGAGAAAGGGTACTGTGGCTGTGTATTTTTAAAAGATAAAAATAAACCACTTTGATGAAAACAGAAAAGACCTTATACAGAAGGATTAGTGTTTGAACTTGTGCTGGTACTTAGGGATTTAACATAAATAAAAGGACACTTTTTATTATCCCAGAATTCTAATGTTTAAAGTGAACTTCCTGACTCAGAGTCAGTTTTGTTGAAAGATGCAAAAAATTACATTCTTAATTTTGCATACGAGAGAACATATTACCTAATATATTTGAGCTGCCTTGTAGTGACTTTTATAAACTTCTCTAGGTGGACTTAAATGAGGAAGAAACTATTCTGATCATCCGTCGTCTCCATAAAGTCCTTCGTCCCTTCTTGCTGAGAAGACTGAAGAAGGAGGTTGAGTCTCAACTGCCAGAAAAGGTTTGCAATAAGACAAGTTTTGGAAGGGATTTAATACTCTTTCTAAGCATTAAATAATATCCTTTTTTCAGATTTATTTTGCAGGAGGGGACTTCTTTAGTGTTTGTTTATTTATACCTCTTCAGAGAAAACTGGCCACTGCGGAAGCCTGATTACCTGAAGTGTCTGCTTTCTCAGTATTCTTCACCAACTTTAAATGTGTTTGTTGTTAAGATATGCAGCTTCTTTGCATTAGAGTCTGGTTTCAGTTTATGGTCAACCATGCACTGAGGATAGAATTCTGTCCTGTACCATCCTCCTTGCACTGGGTTGAAGCTAGTTTACTGAAATTTCTAAAGGACTACTGCACTTTATAAAGCAAGCACAATTTGGTCCTGTGTTATCATTGCAGGAGTTCTGTGAAGTGTCTTGTTAAAATTGCAAAATTTTTTTTAACTAATGGCATTTAAATTCAGAACATAAAATTATTTTCTGATTTCAAAGGTGTAATTGTTTTTATTTCTGGGTAACTCATTTTGTCCCACTATATCCTCCTCTGCAATTCTACATCTCTCTACCCAGAATAACAACAGCAACTAAAAAAAAAAAAAAAATCCCAAAAAACCAAAACAAAACAAAAACAAACAAAAAAAAACACTAACAACAACAAAAAAGGAAATTTGAAGGAATGATTTAAGGTAAACTGGATTAAAACCATTCCAAACTGAAATATTTGTAGGATATGTTATGAGCTGATTGGCTAAATGGATGAAGAACTCTGTACAGAAGCTTAGAGACAATACAAAGAGACATTTTGAAATTATTTTTCATCTTTATAATCATGTCAACACTACTGCTGTTGAAATTTCTGTTCCTTCAAATGTCAAATCCTCAGTACCCTCAGAAGCATTTATTTGAGAGTAAAAGATGCTTGTATTTGAATATATACTGAAATCAAGCCACTGTATTTGATTAATCCAATAATAGGCATTGGAAAGGGAAATTTTTCTAGTTGGATACACACTCATACACAGAAAACCATGTTTCTTTTTGTTGCCATTATCTTGAAAAAAGGAGGTTATCCAACCATGAGGATTGAACTTGGGGACTGAAGCCTGCTAATCAGGTCCATTTGCTTTTGCCAATATTGGTAAAGAAGCTGCTGAAGAAAGTCACTTCTCTTTAAGAAGTTTATACTCCTTTCTTTCTGAGAAGAAAATAACCTGATAATTTTCTTCCTGTTTATTTGTTAAACATTAGGAATCTTATGCATTGTCTTTTATTCACAGCTCGAAAGATTTCGAGTCCCTGGCATTACTATATTAGTTTTAATTTGACATAAATTACTAAAAAAATAGTGACTATAATCTGGACATTGGACAGTTGAAAAAATTACCTTAAATTGGTGTGAGAAGTCCTTCTGTTACTGTTTTTAAATCTAGTATGCAGTTAAAGCCTAGTTTTACGAAGCTGAACAAGTCAGGCTGAATATAGGGGTCATACAGTAACACAGGTATTACATTCCTGTGTTTTAGTGGATGTTGGAAAATGGTGCATTTCTATGACAGCCTCATACTCATTTCTATGCTTGCAGTTGGCCTGCTGGTCATGGAAATTTTGTGTGGCATTATGGTACAGATAAAAGATTAGTAGAGGTTATTTTGTTTTGTTCTAGAATGCCAAGAACCTGCAGTTAGTCCTTACTAACATGAGTATGTCAACATATTTATTTATTTTGTTTTTTTTTTTTTTTTTTACGCCAGGTGGAATATGTGATCAAATGTGATATGTCAGCTCTTCAAAAGATCCTGTACCGTCACATGCAAGCCAAGGGAATCCTTCTCACAGATGGTTCTGAAAAGGACAAGAAGGTATACAAAAGACTAAAATATAACGGAAATAATGTATCCTGAGTAAACATATTAACAATATGAATCCTGTTTTATAAAATTAAAGTGTATGCTCTTACTGCAGATATCTCTCATGGGAGGAGAAATTTCAGGCATGCACTTCAGTTACAAGACTGCAGCTATTCAGAGGAGAAGATACTGCTTGTTTTCAGTGTAGTTGCAATGCTTTCCTACAAACAGGCAGTGTTTGAGAAAATGCGTTTCCTTTGAGCTTAATTCAATAGTATATCTGAATAATTGTGATTGTGGCAGCTATGACTACAGAAGGTCATTTGTCTTGTTTTCCACAGCTATTAGATGAGTTTTGTTTCAGTCAGCTAGGACTGTATTCTTGCGTTCATTCTTACAAGGTCTGCTGGTGACAAAAGTCTTTAAGAGATCAGTAAGATTCAAAGTCATATAGTCAGAGTTAGACTTTGTATGTAGTAAACATTGATTATGCTGTCATAGGGTTTGAGCCAGTCAATATAAAGAAATTGGCATTCACCAATTTTTCATGTGATAACAAATTTAAAATACTGTATTAAATGTGAAATACTTAGAACAGACTCTGCAGAATATCTAGAATTTAAGAGGTTCAGTTTACACCCTCTTGTGTCTCTGTTGTGATGCAGTGCGCATACAGTCAGTCTCTCCATAAGACTTTTTCATGTTGCCTTGGTACAGTAGGTGATTTCTCTATTCAGTATCTTACTTCACCTTTCTAGTTCTTTGCAGTCAAATTATTGTCTTGACTGGTGCTTACTTAAACTCCAGAAAAAAGGTTCTTTTTCACCAGATATTGAAATGCATCTTCATAGTTTGAACACTTTTTAGACATTAGTTCATGTTCCTCAGTTGTATTTTTAATGCAGTTTTGCAGTTTGATGTCTTTATATTTGCCCTAAAAATTTCATTTTGTATCAGTCTTCTGCTTCCTTTTCTGGTCTCTTTCATGTACTCAGACTCTTTTGTATATTTTGTCCTACCTGTTTCTCTACCCAGCTTTGTGGTTAACCAGTCAAAATTGCCTTTGCTGTCTTCTGAATGTTTCCCTTCCTTCCTCTCTCCCCAAGAGGCTAAAATTTTTCTCTTCTTGCAACCCTCTCTTAAATAACGTTTTTCTTTAAATGTTAAATTAAGCTCTGTTATCACTGCTACCTATTGTCAGCAGAGGGAGGTGGTTGTAGACCGCTTGGCTTCAATGATCCAACAACCATTATGTTAAGAAAAAAATCTTGTCTTTCTGCAGCTCTGGCCTGGACTCAACTGAGATTAGAGACAATTCACTCAGATGGAAAGCTGTAGAAAATTGTTTTTTGGAGCAAATTTGAGACGATCTTGAAAAGAACAAAACCAAGTTTTAAATATATGGTGTACCCCCTTCAAATGGAAAATCTCTGTTCTAGATGAAAATTATGATTTCAGTGTAATTCCAAGAAAGGACTAGGATATTGATAGTATTTGTTATAATCAAATTTTCTATTTTCCCCTAGTTTGCACCTTAAAATTAGTAAATTGTTTAGCTGAGATTTTAAAAATAAATCTGAAGTTAGTCATATAGTAAGCTTGGACTATTGATGCCACTCTGATTACATTTTTATAAAATGGCAAAAAACCAAAATAGCATTTGAAAGCAACAAGTTTTTGCCAATGTTAATGCAGTACGATGTTCTTAAACTTACCTTGACCAGCCACTGTTAGTTTTTAACTGTACAGTTTGGTCTAGCACACCTGACTGTCTGATGAGTGTCCTCGCTCTACAAGATTAATTATAGTGTATGGTTTGAGAATATGCTTCTGTAAATAATAAGATGACTCATGAATTTGGTGAGCTTTAAAGTTTTAGTACCTCTGGCCTGATGTTTTACTTGACCTGGAGTGAGAAACCCATATATTGAGTTAACAGACTGGAAAAGTTACTATGGAATTGAGAAGAATCCAGCTAGAGTTACTTCTGTTACAGGATTCAGACACTATGGAGTTTGTATGGTTTCATAATAAACAGTATAAGTTATCAGGACAGTAGATACTGTGCTTCTTACCAAGAACACTGCAGGTAGAAATGTAGTGCACTGTAAGCTTTCTTTTTGCCCCTGGTAGTTGTTTTACCAGGACCTGAGAGTGCTAATATCGATCAGCCATCTCTCAGGAGCCTCCATTAACCAGCAGAGAAAGACCGGAGGCCTTGCTTGACGCGTTCCACAAGAATCTTTATTTCGTGCGAAGGGTGGTCAAGCAGGTTCTCTCGGACAGGAAGGGAAGACAGTCATATTTATAAGTTCAAGGGGGATTGAAACTACAGCCAATAAAAAGTTAATACAAAAAACGGCATCCAATCTAAGTGAAAAGTTCTAAAGGTGAACTGAGAGAATGACCAAATTCTTAAGGAATTTGGCTCTGCCTTGGTATCTGGGAAACCTTATCTATTATAGCAAGTTCCAGGGGCCAGGGGAAGATGGCTTTGGAAGAATTGTATCATCTGCAGTGCACTTCATGGATTACTTCCAGATCTTTTTTTTTCATTACAGATCATCCTTATGGCGGGTGAATTTATACAGCAAGACAACTCTACAATAGCTTTTTGATTTTTGTTGTTTTGGTTTGCCCTGGCTTTTTTTTTTTTTTGTTTATTAGGGAGTTTTGCTGTTTTTTGCTTTCCTCTTGGATGTTTTTTTATTAGCAGTGTAGTGTTCAGGTTTGGGATGAGAATATTTTCAAAGGGTATATTCGTAAGCTAAGAAATTAATAATTTGGTTTGTATTGTTTGTGCCAATAGGGCAAAGGTGGAGCAAAAACTCTTATGAACACTATCATGCAATTGAGAAAGATATGCAATCACCCGTACATGTTTCAACACATTGAGGTAAGACTGATAGGCTTGGTTTTGAGAGTTGTTTTTATTCAGATGGCTAGGATAATAGAAGACTGCTGCTAAAACTTACATGTGTGGGAGGGGATGTGTCTGTCCACATAATTTATAATGTAAAGGAACAGATTTGAAAAAAATATGTGTTATAGTCAATAAGTGCCATCTTTTTATTGATAATCGAAAGTCTGTTTTTCAAGTATCTAATTTTATGGAGTAGTGTCTTTAAAAAGTGAAGGTTTTTTTTACTAGTTTAAACAATCCAGAGCAACTTGGTATTCACATAAACTAAATTTGTTATTTATAGACACTGGTTCAAAATGTCATGTATAGACATGTAATGCTAATCTTTTACAGTGTCAACTACAATTGTTCTATTCCATCCATCTCGTTTTTTCAGCAAAAATGTGCTATCTATACAGCATTGCTCAGTAGGACCTAGGTATATGAATATATCTGAAAAGAGAGAAAGTGTCATAGATGTCTGGAATATAGCCAAATTTATGAAAATATAATTAAGTACCTACTGTAATGATGATGATGATTGTTATTGGTATTATTGTTATTACTGTAGTAGTAGTTTTCACTCTTTGTGATCTTGTATGCTGAGTAATTAAATTGAGTAAATTGTAGATAGATTTTCTGCTGATTAGTATAAATTGATAAGTATTCTACTGTATTTTTAATCTGGTAAAATGTATGCTGCAGAAGTCACTTGTGCAAATCATGAATTTTGAATAGTAGTACAAAAAACATTAGGCAGAGCACTGTTGCCACAAGGTGGTTTCCAAGGGTATGAACATCATTGAACTGAAACCCTGCAATACTCATGTATTTAATTTGATTTCTATAAGAACAGATAATTTTTGGTTGCTTTGTAGTTTGTAATATGTTTATTGCTTATAACTTTGCAGGAGTCCTTTGCTGAACATCTGGGCTACTCCAATGGTGTCATTAACGGGTAACTCTCTGTTTTTCCTGCTGTCCATAGTGTTGTATGGGAATTAATAATCAGATTCTTTTTCTGGAAGCTGCATGTTAGGAAACTCAAGCATTGTCACAGAGGCAGAGGAAGTACAGGGCACATATGTAAAGCAGAATCTAATAGTACTAGAAGTACTATGAGATCTTTTCATGACTGTCTGTCTCTTTCAGGATGGCAGACAGAAAAGACTCATGTCTTCCTTTCCCCTTATTTTGGAATAATATGCCATCTGAAATTCATTGGGATGACACTTTAGCGATAGCTGTTAGGATTTTCTTCTTGTTACTTTTGCTTTTAACTTTTCCTTCTTTATTCTCTCTTTTCCAAATTAAAGTATCATTTCTTCTATTATCTGAAATGAAAAGGATTTGCTTTGTTTTTCTTGACACTTGGTGCAACTGTCAAGTTAATGGATCGTTTCTGAACTAGAAGTGTATATCCTCAACCTAGCTTTCTTCATGTTTAGGTGTTAATGATATTTTTTTTTCCTTATCTAGTATACCAGATTGTTTGTGTCCTTAGCTGGTATATCAGAATACTGGTTTCCTAAACAGATTAGTCTTTGGCTTATTACAGACATATGCATATCAGAAGGCTATACATCTTCTGGATTTTGTGCCATTGCTAATGATAAATCATATTTTTAGAGTACAGACTCAAGGTTGGAGTAAAGTTGCATGAAGCTTATATCTATAAAGTGTATCACTGTGGTGGTGATTTAGACATTCTGTTTATTTCTATTAATTTTCTGGGTTATGGGTTGAATTTCAGTGATAGTGCTAGTTTTGCAGTTCTTTGCATAGAAGACAAAAGAGTAGCTAATCAAAGCAGCTAAACACTGTTAATGTGGACAATAAACAACAGTTGAATGGGAGGGGAGCTGTTTCCAACAAATGATTGATGAATACAGTTTAAAGCTGCAGTTGCAATTAAAAGTTGTTTTTAATGCCAGTTGAAAACAAAATAACAGGTGAATGTCTTAACTTACAAAATGCTTATCTAGCTGAGAAGTAATGTTTGTTTTAATAAATAATGAAAAAGAATTGAGTGATTGAAAGTCAAACAATTTTTGTAATTGAGAAAAATCAGGAAACAGGACTTCACGTGTGTTTATTTTAATCAACATGTGCAATTTTAAAGAAATCAGTCATGTTTAGATTAAATGAATTAGTCTTTTTTGCTATACTCTGACATGATAAAGACTACAGACTTTTAAATGTGGGCTTATTCTGGCATTTACTGTGCTGCTTCTCTCCAACAGAGCTGAACTTTATCGGGCCTCAGGGAAGTTTGAGCTACTCGATCGTATTCTACCAAAGTTACGAGCTACTAACCATCGTGTGCTTCTTTTCTGTCAAATGACATCACTCATGACCATTATGGAAGACTACTTTGCATTTCGAAATTTCCTTTACCTGCGTCTCGATGGTAAGCTAAATGGAAAAAAATGATAAATAAGATAAGAGGCAGCATCCTTCACTAGTTTGGGCATGGGAGCCCTGGGTTCTCCTCCTAGTGTTTTCATAACAGCGCTGTGTTGTGACTATACAGAAGTGAAAACATGTTCAAAATACTATTTCATAATCCTGCAAGTGTATTTACTGTAAAATTATGCTGGTAGACCCTTCAGTGGCAGTTTACTAGAATTTTCCATATTCTTCCAGACAAGATACAGAGAAAGACATACTTTTGTTTCTGTCAGTTGAAGTAATTTTCTCTGCCTCTTTCAGTGTTTGCTTTTATCTGTTTAACCTGTGGACCATTTGGTCAATGGATTATTTTTATGAACACTCATGTCTAGTCTAGATATACAGATGATGTATAAATTTGCTGCTTAGAGGCTCATCTCTTCTTCATACAGGGTTTAAAATCCAGGGTCTCAATCAATCATCACTCTCCAAGTTGCCTGAAAATATTCTCATGACAAGAGATGATAATGCCAGTGTTAGGCCTATATTCCAATGGAATAAATTCATTTTTATCTGTTTAAAATTCAGCTGCTGTCCTTCCCATGGTAGCTGAATTTCAGTGTGATGCCTGAATTTCACAGGAAGATCAAAAACCTCAATTTCTTCATGTGTAGATGCCTTTTATTCCTTCAAATGAAAGAATAGTTTAGAAACATTTTAGATGCTAACATCTTTATTCTATTGAGTATCTCTGTTGAGTGTTCAATATCTTTGTGGATGATCTGGATGAGGGGATTGAATGTACCCTCAGTATATTCCAAGACAGCAGCAACCTGGGTGGGAGTGTTGATGTGCTGGAGGGCAGGAAGGCTCTGCAGAGGGATCTGGGCAGGCTGGATCATGGCCCAAGGCCAGTGAGGCTCAACAAGGCCCAGTGCTAGGTACACTGGCCCAGAGTTTGCCCAAGTGGCCAAGAAGACCAAAGGCATCCTGGCCTGTACCAGCAATAGTGTGGCCAGCAGGAGCAGGGCAGGGATTGTCGCTCTGTGCTGATTGAATACCCACTGGAGAGGCCACAGCACCAGTTCTGTGTCCAGTTCTGGGTCCCTCAGTCCAAGAAGGACATTGAGGTGCTGGAGCATGTCCAGAGAAGGGCAGTGGAGCTGGGGAAGGATCTGGAGCACAAGTCCTGTTGAGGAGCAGGCAAGGGAGCTGGAGTTGTTTAGCCTGAAGAAGAGGAGGCTCGGGGGTGAGCTGATGACTCTCTGCAGCTCCCTGAAGGGAGGGTGTAGCTAAGTGGGGGCTGGGCTCTTTTCCCAGGCAACCAGTGACAGGCAAGAGGACACAGTCCTAAACTGCATCAGGGGAGGTTCAGGTTGGACATTAGGAGGAATTTCTTCAGGGATGATTGGGCATTGGAATGGCCTGTCCAGGAACATGGGGAGCTTACCATCCATGGGGATGTTTGAGGAAAGATTGGATGTAGCGCTGAGTGCCGTGATCAAATTGACAGCATAGTTTTTGATCAGAGCTTAAGACTCGATGTCTCAGAGGCCTTTTCCAATCTACTTGATTCTCTAATTGATTCCCGCAATTTTATGAAAGAAAGATCAAAAATAGCATATCCCACCCGCGTTTTAAACCTGTTTGAAAGAAGTTTCCATTTTGGTCTTCTTCTGTGTTGATGATCTCTGCCTCATACTGAGCTTCTTAAATAGTGATCATTTCTACTTAATGTTTTATCTCACACATTATAGTATTACATAGGACCAGCAGCATTTATCAAAATAACTTTTTAGTGGAGAAGCAGTGATTTAAGATAAAAACAGACAATGGTATAAGTGAGTCTTAAAGTTTCCTCTGAATATTTTTAACAGGGTTTTAAATTGACTCTTAGCTTCATTATTTATTCAGAAAAGAAGGTAGTACCAAGATACAGTCTCATCTTTTACAAATAATAATGAACATGAAGTTGAACCAGTATTATCCTTGAATGTAAAATTACAGTAAATTCACGAATACAAGCCGCACTGAGTATAAGCCGCATCTCTGGGTGTTGGCAAACATTTCGGTTTTTGTCCATAGATAAGCCACACACGAATATAAGCCGCTTTGTCGTTCGCAGCGAGGACCCGCGTGCAATTAGTAACAGAACCGTGGCAGGGCGGCGTTTACTGGCTGAGCTAAGGCTGTGCAGGCTCGGCCCGCTAGGGGCCGCTGACGGGGCCAGATGGCCCAGCCCGGTGCTGCCGCTCGGGGCTGGCCGCCGCTGGCACTGGGCTCGGTCACCCCGGGTCGGCGCTGCCCCGCGGTGGCAGGCAGGGACGGAGCTTCCCCTGCTCCTACGGCAGCGGCGGCGGGCGGGGACGGAGCTTTCCCGCGCCCGTGGCGCCGGCGGCGGGCAGGGACGGAGTTTCCCCGCTCCTGCCGCGGCGGCGGTGGGCGGGGACAAAGCACCCCGTCGGCTCCCCGAGCCGCAGCAATGGCGGCGCGGGCTTCCCCCCCCCCCCCCCCCAGGCCGCAGCAATGGCGGCGCCGGCTTCCACCCCCCTCCCCGGGCCGCAGCAATGGCGGCGCCGGCTTCCACCCCCCTCCCTGGGCCGCGGCAATGGCGGCGTGGGCTTCCCCCCCACCTCCCTGGGCCGCGGTAGGGGCGGCCCGGGTCCCCCCTCTCCTCCCCGGGCCGCGGCAATGGCGGTGCCCCCCGCCCCGTCTCTCCCCTGGGCTGTGGCAGAGGAGGAAAGAGAGCTCTCCCGCCTCTCTCCCCGCCCCCCGTGCTGCCTACAGGGAGCCAGGCTCCACCCGCGGTGCAACAGAGTAGCGATTTGTAACAATCGCAAAATGCCGACTTTGCAGCTGCTCGGCTCAGCACTCTGGCAGGCACTTCTGAGGTTGTATTAGCCGCTCCTGATTATTAGCCGCATTTCCGGTTTAGGAGCAAAATCTTAGTCAAATTGGTGCGCTTGTATTCGTGAAATTACTGTAAGTTATGAAATAGATGCACAAATAAGCTACATCACTGTGCAGTAGAATGCCAAAACCATCTGAAGAACATATTAGCATGCTAACAAAGCTATCTTCACACCTCTGGCCTGCGTGTGTTTTAATACTTCAGTTCAATAAATATAAATTATATTGCATTTTAAATGTTTTAGATTACTTTAAATCATGTATTTATAAATGAATTCTTATTCATGCCGGAATGTTTATGGCAAGACACAGTGTGGTAAATACACCTCATTATCTTTTTCAGTTAGTTCACTAAATTAGATAAACTTTTTCCTTCTTTTCCAGTTTCATTGTGACAGATAATTTCCATACTGGGATGCAGTCTCTCCAGGTTCTGTCCTGGATAAATGAGGTGTTGCCTTCCCAGTTCATGTGCTTATTATGGGGTTCACTGTGCCAGCAGTTGGCCAGTAGTTTGGCTGTGTGATTGTGGTGGCTATAGCTGGGATGGAATTAGTTTTTCTCCCAGTGGCCCATGTAATACTGTGCTTTGTATCTGTGGTTCAGCAGGGTTTATAACACCACTAGTGATATCACTCCAGTGTTTGGCTATTGCTGAGCAGGCCTTGCAGTGTCAGGGCTTTCTCCCCAAATACCTCTCACCCCTAAGGTGAGTAGGCTGCGTTGGATTGGAACCCAGATGAGACAGCTGACCCAGGTTGACCAAAGGGTTGTGAACTGCAATAAATTCTGAGGATGCAGGGCTGTTGCTTGTTTTGGCATTTGTCTTCCCAGTTAGTCACTACAGGGACTGAGGCCCTGCTTCCCAGGAAGCAGCTGGACATCTGGTTGCTGCTGCAAACTGTAAATAAATTCCTCTTCTTGTCCTTGCATGCATACCTATCATTTTCTTTAAACTGCCTATCTCAGCACAGAAGCTTTTTTGTCTTATTTCCTCCCCATGTACTGCTGAGTTTGGGGAGGCAGGGGGATGTATCTGGAAGCCAGGTGGGAAACAACCAACCATAGTAATAAAAAAAAATTAGTAAATTCATCTTCTATAGTTATATCATCCTCAAGATAGGACGTTTTAACAATTTGCAATCTTTTGGTATTAACTATGACTCCAAAGGCAAATAGTGACATTTTGATAAATCTCCATATAAGTAGCTTTTAAAAATATTTAATGCTGCTGTAGCCAGAAGGCATTAATCAAAACTAGGGCTCTCTTCTGTTTGTGTATAGTAGCTTCAATTGAAATTTTTTTGAGTTATGAAAAGGTATAACAGTGTTAGCCAACATTTGAAGACCTACTTTAGAAATGTCAAAACAAATGCATTTAAAGAGACCTTTAGAAGTCCATATCAAGGGTGTGTGGCAGTTGACTTAAACATTCATGGCCAGTGTTATGGAAAATGTGGCAGAGATGTCAAAAAGCAGTGCACTAAAATAAACCTTTAATATGTACTATTTATATAATTTCAGTTCCCATCTTTATTATATGGTATCTTAAATTTTTTTTTTCAGGCACAACAAAGTCAGAGGATCGAGCTGCTCTTTTGAAGAAGTTCAATGAACCTGGATCACAATACTTTATCTTCCTGCTGAGTACAAGGGCTGGAGGGCTAGGCTTAAATCTCCAGGCTGCTGACACCGTTATAATCTTTGATAGTGACTGGAATCCTCATCAGGTTATTTTTATTTTCTTATCTTCATGAAATGTGTAAAGAATCTCTGATATTTTTTTACTTCTTTATATAGATTATATAGCCTGGGATTAAAGGAAAAAATACAAGTAAGAGATAAAATGCTGCTTTGAGAAGAATTAGTGAGACAAACTGCCACAATCAGGAAATGTTTTGGTTTGAATTGGTGAACAAATTCTGTGGCTGCAGATATGTTTTGTCTGAGTCTTGGGTATCCTCAGTGCTAGGAGTGTTATAAACCTGCTTCATTTGTATACCTGTACTCATTCTTTAACCCTTAGGATATAATAACCAACTCCCTAGCCTTTGGTAGGTAGTTTGCAGTACTTTAGTAATGGCTATGCTGAATCTCTCACAAAATTAGGTGACCGTGAGAGTTGAGTAGACTTGGCCTGAGGCACTGAACTTACTCTCTGGTTGTTAGTAGTAAGTACAGATTACCAGAAAAAGAGGATATCACACCACTTGTGCTTGTTTTAAAAAGCCAGAGGTGGTAATGAATTATGCCTTTGACACTTTTTATTTTATTTGTAGGAAAGTAAGTTCAGTATCTGTGGAAATGCATAGTTATGTATGTGATTTTGGCTATTGTGCAAATGTATGCAAGTCACATCATACTCAATGGCCACATGTAAAAGTAAGGGAGGCGAGACTAAGAAGAGTTTTAATATCTGTGTTCACTCTCTCTGTTAAATTACTCTCTGTGTTCTTTTCCTGACAGGACTTGCAGGCCCAGGATAGAGCTCACCGAATTGGTCAACAGAATGAAGTTAGAGTCCTGCGACTGTGCACCGTGAACAGTGTGGAAGAGAAGATACTTGCTGCGGCAAAGTATAAGCTGAATGTAGACCAAAAAGTTATTCAGGCAGGAATGTTTGATCAGAAATCTTCAAGCCATGAAAGGAGAGCATTCCTACAAGCTATATTGGAGCATGAAGAAGAAAATGAGGTAAGAAAGTTAGAAATAATTACTGACAGAGAGTTTCAGGAAATACTGGCTCTTCTTTTATACACAATGAAACTAAAAATTTCATTATCATTTCCTACTATCCAGTCAGAGAAGTAACCTAATTTTCATCTTTTTTTATGGTCACAGTAGTAGGTTGTAACCTAGTGGTTATAATGTTATGGTTATTGGTTAAATTTTAGTGTAGGATCAGGCCATGTAATTTAAAACCCATTCTACCCTTCATAATTTTGGCAAATAATTCCAATTAAACAAAGATTTTTTTTCAGAACAGATTATAAACCATTTCCTAAGTCCAGTATGTATGTTCAACTAGGCAATTTGGTTTTTAGACATGCCGAGCAGCTAGTACTACCTAGCTTCAGTTTTGAAGGACCCTGCTTACTGTGCTTCCTTTGGAACCTATTTAAGAGTTAAGATCTGCCTTGGTGTGACTTGGGCTTTGGACAAGCCAGAAATTAATTGCTAAGTCCAGTCTGGACTTCTCATCACCACTTCCTCTTCGAGAAATAATTAGCTGCTTGAAAAGAACTGTCTGGTCTTTTCTTTTAGTAGTGGGAAGTGAGGTTATAGAGTCACTGAGTATATGTCCCTCTCTTTTCATTGTGTTCTTTTATGGAAATGTGAGTGTGTGTCCTGGTTTAAAGGACAGGTACTGCCAAAAAAAAGGCAGGAGCTTTTCCTAAAATGGAGAGTGAAAAATCACCTCCTTCCCAGTTTACTATAATTTAGAAATTAAGGGACTCTCAGGCAAAGGTATGGGTTTAGGAATAACAGTTCTTTTATCTACAAGACAAACAAGAACATCAACTATGAAAAAATCAGCGACAAAACAGAACAAAACTCAGTCCGTTTTCCAGTCACGGACACTCTTCTCCGCACAGTCCTGGTGGAGAGCGGGGCGGGCCCCTCGCAGCCGCAGCCGCAGCAGCAGGAGCAGGGAGGCAGAGGCGGCAGGGCTCTTTCCCAGGGAAAGGGATAAAGGAAAGCTCTCCGCTCACTGTTTGGATCCCGGTTCTCTGCGCTGTTCTCAGAAGCAGGAGGCTGTAGCAGGGCTGGGCTGCAGGGCACGTCCGACCGCAAAGAAAAAAACCTCTCTTCTCCGTGTTTGGGCCTGTGAGAGAGTGTCCCCCCTGGTAGGACAAAGCAATCCACGACCATCCCTTTTGTTCTGGGCAATTAAAAGCTAAGGGAGCCGCCCTCCTAGCTTCCGTAGCATGATAATGGGAAAAATTCTCCACCTCCACCGAGGAAAAGAGTAAAAGCCCCCCAAACCCCAACAGTGTGGAATGATGAACCTGTTCTTTCACTTGTCACTACAGACTCTCCTGCATTTGAACAAAATTCATATTTGGATGAAAGCCATGTGTGGGAGAAATTAAATTAATGTGTCAGTTATACTGATTACACATACAGAGAAATTTTTGATCAGCAGGGACTTTTTCCCACCTTGAAAATACCCTTTACCGGCTAAAGGCAGAGCTTTTGAAACCGATCTTGCCTCTGAGTGGGGCTTGTGTGTCTGAATAAGATGCACACTGATAGAAGATTCTATAGCCTGTGTTTCACTGGCATTCTTTGTTACGTGTAGTAAAGTTTCAAAGATGGAGGAGTTTACTTCTTCAGTCATTAACCATTTTGTGTAAACTCTGCATTATGCATGTTAAAAAGTGTGGTTAAGGTGAAATTTTGTATTGTTTTAGTGTTTTTCATAGAAACTAAAGAAGAGTGACAAACTTTTTTATCAGTAATTGTCTTTTATTTGTGGTGTTAATGCAGAAATTTGGTGATACACGTATCATCATTTTGATTAAGTAAACCTGTAGTTCTAAAGCAGACCACACTTCTTATATGAGTAAATAGATTAACTTGAAACGAGCAGATATTTTTAGTAATCCTTTAGTTTTTTAAAAAATTAGGAGAGCATTTGTTTCTGAAGCATTTATCTGACAGTGTTTCAGAAGTCAGGGCTGTAGCTCCGGCTTATGTGATGTGCCTTATTTTGTAGATGACTTCAAAACAATTTGATTCTTGTGTGTTGTTCAAATATACTTGGTCTGTCATGCTGAGGCAAGCAGATTTAAATAAGGTTTATTTTCCATAGCCCAGCATCAGTCTTTAAAGCATTCATGTTGTCCTCTGACTCCAAGCTGAAGCTTTCAAGTAATACTTCTTTGTGAACAAAGTCTATGCAAAATTCTGCCCAAACACTCAACCTTTCAAGGACTAAGGGGAATTGAATTTGCACCATCCTGCACTGGTCAGCCATTGCTCCTTCATTGCAGCAACACTGAGTATTAAACAGGAAAATGACAGGAAAAAAGTAAATCTCTCAATTAAAAGTCAAGTTATCAACGATATTGGCACAACTTTGACTTGCAAATGTGGACTGGCATGTCTAACAAAGATACTGTTTAGTGATTACTAGTTAAATGTTCCCATGCTGACCATGCTTTGAACTTTTCACACTTGTATGTAGAGTACTATGTTCTGTTCATAGTATTTTAGTAGGGTTTTTTTTATGTTTAGCATCAAGGCTCCCCTTATTTTTCTTTCTTCTGTCTTTTTGTTCTGTTTTTTATTTTAGCAGTACTAGATAAAGCAGAGAGGTAATTTCTGTGTATTTTGAAAGATTCATTAGAATAATAGCAAGTTATGACAAGTGATTAGAAGTTACTTATTTATAGTGTAATTTCTTGTTGGCACTCAAAATTTATTTATAATTTTTTCTTCTGCCAAGCCTACCTGTTTGGCAGCAGGATTATTCAGCCTAACTGCTGATAATGTGGCTGTAATGTTGTTACAGCTTCTGCTGTGAGATCACTTCTTTTTTCAGGTCAAAAGTTACTCTGAGATAATAAGGAAGTATGTGGACCTTTCATGATGGTCACGTTTATAAAAGAATGTTTTTTTCTCTGTGTGTGTAACCATGTGACATCCTTGTCATGAACAGTGAAGTAGCAGTGACTCAAAATGAGAAGAACTTAGGTCTCTTAATCACTTTTGCAGTTGCCCGGTTCATGTTAAAACTTAAATTATATTAAGTTACATTAAGTTACAAAGGTATTCCTTTAGAATTACATTAATGAGAGCTGTTTTGGGTTTTTTTCTGAGGTGTAGAAATCCAGACACTGCGGGGAAGATGCGTGGATATGTAAATGACTTCTTATTTCTGAAAAAAGCCACAGGATATTAGTTTTTTGGATGCTACATGCAGCATTCTATACTCCCATTAAACTGGGTTCAAAACATGAGTTTTTAAGAAGAATTATAGGTCTGTAGCATAGTGTAACATAGTTTCAGGGTGACCTGTTGTCGGTGGTTTCAGAATAATTCCGGGAGGAAGACTGAATGTTTTGAGCTGTAACAGTTTCAGCTTTAACATTTTCAATTGGACACTACAGTTCTAAATTGTTTTTCCAGTGTCTTTTCTGTTTTATGAAATGATAATCCATTTTGTCTGCAGTAAGATGTTCACATCTCCATTTCTTAGCAGAAAATGGTCAAGAGAAAGTAATTCAGCAGGGTCGTTTTTCAGAATAAAAACATGTTTCGTTCTTTTAATTTTTTTCATTTAATCAGGAATTTTTCAGTCTCCTTGCTTTGAGGGAAAAACCTCAAAATCTAGAATAGTATTTTTGAAGTACTGTAGAATAGCAGAACGGAAATACATGCATTTTAACCAAAGCACTAACTGTGTTTCTGACCCAGGAAAACCACAACCCAAAATTTTCTGGTTTTGTATTTGGTCATTTCCTCAGTCTCAAATTTTGAAGGTTAGTAGTATCTCTCATTTGTCATTCTTACTATGTTATTTTGTTACTTCTGAATAGCTGAACACTTTAAAAGGTTTAGTTTCAGTTTAAGTGCTTCACATGTGTTGTCAGCGAAGGACACAGTGGAGCTCTGAACTGATGGAGGCTGTTTCTTCAAGGTGCATGTAAGTACTTCCTAATAATTTTATGCATCTTTCTAACCAGGAGGAAGATGAAGTTCCTGATGATGAGACTCTGAATCAGATGATTGCTCGACGTGAGGAGGAATTTGATCTCTTTATGGTAAGGATGGTGTAATCATAAAAAAATCATCTTCTCTAGTGTTTTTAATAAAGGTCTTAACCTTTTTGTCACTCAAGTTTGCCAAAACTTTACTGGAGAAGTAGGTTTTATTTACTTGAATTGTTCATGTGATGGAAGAGTACAGAGTTCCTCAAATGACAGAAAGAATTCAGAGATGCTTGCTGTCAGTGGAGCAGTGACAATCTGGAGGAAGAGTTTGACACAACCTGAGATATTTATAGTGCAGAAATGTTAGTCACAATTTGGCTTGCTAATTCTACAGCATACTTTCACTGTTAGCATTTCTTCTTACTTTTGGACTTCAATATTGGCAAGGACAACTACAGGAAGTTAACAAGGTAGTAAATTAATTGACTAACAATGCTATTTCTTGGTGAGTTAACTGGGGTGTTGTTGATGGTTTTGTCAAGAATCCAGTTTGAATCTCTGCTGCTACAACTGTTGAACAGTTACCAAAACAGAGCTGGTGGTTCAAATGTGAGCCACTCCTTTTCATTTGTACTTCACTTTTTGTTTATGCTACTGCAGCACTGATGGAATAATTTTTGAAATACCTTTTTGGGCATGGCTCTTGCCTTTTAGTGTTTGTATAGTCTGAGGATTTTTAGAGGACCTCTGGGCTTCACTGACACCAGTACAGGGCAGTACTTAAGTACTGAAGGTGAAGCACCATGCCCCCTAACTCTACAGAGGCTGCTTTCTTTGCAAGGTGAAACAAGCCAGACACTCCTATGTACAGAAATAGAAGTGCATCTGGTGGTATCCACAGAAACAAGTGTTGATAGGACCAATGCAAAACCTGTGTTCCCAGTACAAGTTTTTAGTCCCTCATTGTCTTCTGCTCAAGAATTCACCTGTAGAAATTTACTGTTACACCAGCATGCAGGGGCCCTCTTTCATAAATTACAACCGTTCACATACACTGTTGGAAAAGGCCTTATCCCCCAATATGATTGTTCTTTTGTCATTGCTGACTTACCAGTTTAGTGCTTTTGTGCTAAACTTGATTAAATATTACCTCAGAACTGGAATCACTATAGCCACGTTTCACAGAAAAGGAGTGCTTACAGTCATCTGTCTTTTTAAGCTTTCCGTCAGTGATTTGCATGTAAGAAGATTTACATGACGCAAACCAAGAGGCAGCCATTTGATCCAAAACTCAAAAAGAAATAATTTTGTCGGAATTATTGACTGAACATACCTTGAGTTCTGTGAAAGTAGATTTGCTGTTAGAAAAGAGCTTCTGATTCTTCCTTCAGACCCAGAAGGAAAAGAGCTGATCCATGATTAAAAGTAGCTAATGAAGTTATGTCTGGTTGCTTCAGCTTCTAGTATTAAATTTGAAGGCTGTTTAATATAAAACAGTTGAGGAGCCTAGAGTAAAGACAGTTTTTTCACAGAATCATAGAATATGATGAGCTGGAAGGGGGACCCAGGGTCCAGCTCCTGGCTCCACACAGGACACCCCAAGAATCACACCATGTGCTCTGTCAGTTTTGTCCTGTGTCAGTTTCTCTGGGGAGCCTGTTCCAGTGCCCAAACACCCTCTGGGTGAAGAGCCTTTTCATGACATCCAGCCTAAACCTCCCCTAACACAAATTCAGTCCATTTTCTCAGGTCCTGTCACTGTCACCACAGAGAAGAGATCAGTGCCTGCCCCTCCCCTTCCCTTACAAGGAGGGGATGTAGACTTCAGTGAGGTCTCCCCTCAGTGTCCTCCAGGCTGAACAGACCAAGTGACCTCAGCTGTTCCTCATACAGCTTCCCCTCAAGGCCCTTCACCATCCTCATGGCCCTCCTCTGACCCTCTGTAGCCTTACATTAGGCTGTTGTGGCACCCAGAGCTGCCCCCAGCACTCGAGGTGAGGCTGCCCCAGTGCAGAGCAGAGCAGGACAATCCTCTCCCCTGCCCAGCTGGTGATGCTGTCCCTGATGTCCCCCAGGACACAGAGGGCCCTCCTGGCTGCCAAGGCTCTGCTGACCCATGTTCAACTTGCCGTCAACCAGAAGAACCCCCATGTGCCTTTTTTTGTGGCACTGCTTTCTAATGTCTCATTCCCCAGTCTGTTTGCACATCAAGGGCTGCCCTGACCCAGGAGCAGAATTTGGCTCTTGTCCTTTTTGAACTTCGTATGGTTAGTAATTTCCTAGTCTTCTCATTTGTTAAGGTCTCCCTGCAATGTCTCTCTGCTTTTGAGGATGTTACCCTCACAGTGCTTTTTACTGTTGGTGAACTTGCTTAGTATCCCTTCACATCCTGCATTTGAATAATTATGAAGCTGTGTGGGCTAAATTTGTTTTTCATGTTAATTTACTTGGAAGTTTTTAAGGAAAAATAAGAAGTTGGTAGTAAAAGTTTTAAGAGGTAAAGCTGCATACTTTGAATGCCAGAGACTTGAAAATAGTAAGACAGAAAGATTGTAGTTCAATATTAATGGCTAAGAAACAATTTAAATGGTTAATATAAAAACTGGTTTTAATTTTTGTGAATTTTTAAAAGAAAAATCTGAAAAGCAAGTTTGGCAGTCAGAGCTATTTGATTTTTTATCAATATTTAAAGTCTTGCACAGACACCTAAAAAGCAAAAGGTAGTCTGTATTGGTCAGTTTCATGAGCATCTCTTCTGTAGTCACTTTGCAGGTTAGAAGTGTTTGACACAGGATCTGAAATGTAGCTCTAGAGTTAAATAAACTGCTCAGAAAGAAGGTATAAGTGCACTTTGTTCCTGTGGCTTTTAGAGGCTTCACATGGTAAAAAAATATAGTACAGTAATTTCACGAATACAAGCCGCACCAATTTGACCAAAATTTTGGTGGAAACCCGGAAGTGCGGCTAATATTCCGGGGCGGCTAATCTATTAACAAAATTCTAAAAGCTGCCAACACGGAAGTGAGAGCCCGCGGCAGCCCCAAGCCAAGCTGGAGCCCGGCCGGCCCCGGCAGAGGTGGGAAAGCCTGGCAGAGGCGGGGCCAGCAGTGTGGGGGTGGGCGGCAGAGCCTGAGCCAGCAGGGCGGGGCAGGGGGGCGGCAGAGCCTGAGCCAGCATGGCGGGGGAGCCCGGGAGAACTGGGGCTAGCAGTGCAGGGGAGCATGGCAGAAGCAGGAAGGCCGGCGGGTGGGGCTGCCTGGCAGCGGGGGAAGCCCAGCAGAATCGGGGCCAGCAGCGTGGGGGAGCCCGGCGGTGCGGGGGCCTGCAGTGCCGGCCAGGGCGAGGAAACGCGGCGGCGGTGCAGACGGGAGGGGGCGGCCGGCGAGCCTGGTGGCGGCGGCGGCAGCCCTGCCGGCGGGGCGAGCGAAAGCGGCGCTCGCGAAAGCGCCGCTCGGCGAGCGAAAGCGGCGCTCGCGAAAGCGACGCTCGGCGAGCGAAAGCGCTGCTCGCGAAAGCGACGCTCGACGAGCGAAAGCGCCGCTCGCGAAAGCGCCGCTCGCGAAAGCGCCGCTCGGCGAGCGAAAGCGCCGCTCGCGAAAGCGCCGCTCGGCGAGCGAAAGCGCCGCTCGCGAAAGCACCGCTCGCGAAAGCGGCGCGGCGCGGGGCAGGCGCGGCGCGGGGCGAGCGAAAGCGGCAGCGGGGCGGGCGGCGAGCCCGGCGGCGGCAGCCCTGCCAGCCGGGCGAGCGAACGCAGCAGCGGGGCGGTGCTGACGGGAGAGGGGGGCCAGCGAGCCCGGCGGCGGCGGCAGCACCACCCGGCCAGCCCCGCCGAGCCGTGGCGCTGAGCTGGGCCACCCGGCCCCGTCGGCAACCATGAGCGGGCCGAGCCTTCCTGGCCCCGCCCCGAGCCAGTAAAGCCCGCTATGCCGCGATCCTGTTACTAATTGGCCAATTTGTGAAAGCTGCGCACGGATTCTCGCGACGAACGAAAGTGCGGCTAATATTCGGGGTGCGGCTTATCTATTGACAAAGACAGCAACATTGTCGAGGCACCAGGGGTGCGGCTTATAATCCGTGCGGCTTGTATTCGTGAAACTACTGTAAGTACTCAAAGAAAAATCAGTTTTTTGAGAATCAGATTTTTGTGATCTGTACAATTCTTGTTGTTTCATAAGAATGCTTCAGTAAGTTACTTTTCTGGAAAAGAAATAATTCCTTTTAGTGTTAAAATTGATTAAATAAAGAAAATATTAAGGAATCTTTTTTTTGATGTAAAAATTGCCTTTCAAGTAGAAGTCCAAATGGGTACCAAAACTCCATTTGTGCTAATACAATTAGTCTTCTTGAAGCGAAAATGGCAAGCTAGTGGAACTGGGTATATAAATTACAAGTTTTACACTGACTGACTTGGATGTTTTTTCCAAGGACTCTTGTAGTTATAATTTGGAAAGTTTAAGAAAACCATTCACAATTCACAGGACAGCAGTACTCCTTGGTTTTTCTAAACAGGAAATTTTAGGCCTTGAGTGTGCTAATGTTCAAGTTCTTTGCTTAGGTTTAAGTATTAGTAGAATATTAGGCCTTATTGAGGACAGCGAACATATAATTATTTTATTAGTCATGTAAAAATAATGTAGATATCTCTTGGAACCATGGGTTTTGGAAAGATGTGGGAAGATAGAATCAGAGGTTTCGCAAATGTAAATATGGTTTAAGTAGTGTCCTTAGAAAAAAAAATTAGTTTGTATCTCTGATACCTCAGATTAGCTGAGATTGTCCTTAATTTTCCTTTCCAAGTGCTTTTATATCAGAAAACAGCTTTTATAATATACTATCATAGTGTACAGTCTTTGTGTTAGACAAAGAAACATGGTCATTGGGGAAAAAATATGAAGTTTCAGCATTGACTTCATGCTGTTAATGTAATTAAAATACGATGTCTCTTGACTTCTCTCAAGTTCTCTGCTAAACAGTAGAAATAGAGAAATCTGTTTCATTTATCTCGTTTGAACTCTCTCTTGGTGCAGCTTTCTGGTTGTCATGTTAGCAGTAAACCAGTCCACATGTTTGGCTTGAATGACACACTTTTTGAAATTAATTCAAATTGAATAAGATTTTCTTTAAAAGGTGGAATATGGAAGTCTGCTGTGAAAAACTACAGGCTGCACAGCCCATTCACTGTTGTCTTAAGTAACAGGGAGCAGGGATAACTCCCACATATTTATCGTTGCTTCTTGAACGTAGTTGGACCTGCAGACTGAAGGCACACATCTTGCATTCTGCTTTTCACTGAGTTTAGACATCAGATACCGCACAAGGCAAGATGATGAAGGCAAGTTGTAAGATGCACTTCCTGAGGCATTATTTTAGAAATGCTTGTGTTTGAAAAATGCCAAGATAGGAGAAGATTCAGCATATTCAATGGTGCCATCACCAAGCCTCAATTTTTAAATTTGGCTGGGTTTGAGCTTGTCCCTCTGGAGAGGGATACCTCTGAATTCCTCCACTGAATTCCTGCATGTCTGTGTTTTGGTTAAGGTTGTAAAAGGATGATATGTCTAGTTGGCATCATGTGTTAAGTGCAGCATCATGTACACAAGGAAGACATTTGTGCATAATTGAGAATGGTTTTATGAAGGTTTAGTGGGCAAAGCGGTAGCCTCTTATGATTCTGCAGCCAATTCTGATGCATGTCTATTTACATTTTTTTTTCAAATACAAAAATGGTGGCCATCTGTATGTTTTCTTTGTTTAGCAGCTAATTACTAACTGTTAAGTACTGTATGACTCTTCCAAAGACCTATTTGAAATGACTATTCATATTACCTGATTTGAGTACTTAAGACCATGCAAATGCAATTCTTGGGACCATAGGAAGCCAGGTCGGTATCTAGTCGATAGAGGTGCATGCTTCCCCAGGAGGATTATAAAGCACTTCACTGATGTAGGTTATAGGAACATATCCTTCGTCTCTATGTCTGAACTATCATTCACCACCTTTGAAATGAATGACTGTTTAAATTTCAGCTGAAAGTCTTAATATTTCCTACTAATGTTCTTAACACTTTACCTAAGCTATCTGATGTTTTTGTGTTTCGATTTTCATCTGGTACAGCAGTAAGATTAGAAAAAAAATCAGAGGTTCAGCCATGTTGGCTCCGTGTAGCAACATTTTCTCTGAATTTATTAATTCGCCTTTAATTCTTTGTTTCTTATACCTTCATAAATTTTCTTCTGATATTCAAGGTAACAAAACCAGTGTATTTTTAATTACTCTTTTCAGTTACATAGTAGTAAAACCTTATGGGGACAGCAGTGTTCTTGTGTCACTTGGCTGTGTGTTGTCTTAGTTCCTTCAGTGAAAGCTAGTTATGAAGTAGTGAGTATAACATCTACTTTTTACAGCAGCATTTTAGAAGTATTTAGGAGTATTATGAACAGGAGGTACCTGGGAACGACTTTGTTTGAAGTTTCAGGTGTTACTAGAGAGGTGGGCATTGACATGGTTCACTTAAAACTTCTTTATCCTTTGCCAATTGCCATTGCAGCGCATGGACATGGATCGTCGCAGGGAAGATGCCAGAAACCCTAAACGTAAACCTCGCTTGATGGAGGAGGATGAACTACCATCCTGGATTATTAAGGATGATGCTGAAGTTGAAAGGCTTACATGTGAGGAAGAAGAAGAGAAAATATTTGGAAGGGGATCCCGTCAGCGCAGGGATGTGGACTACAGTGATGCTCTCACAGAAAAACAGTGGCTGCGGGTAGGTTGTTGTTTGGTTGGCTGTTTTTTACACTTGAAATTTACTCATTTTTGGGTTTTTCATTTCATTTTGGAGACTGCACCAGGAATAGCCCCATTTTAGGCCTAAAATATCTCATTATCCAGCTTCTGTTGCTATGTTGAAGATATAAATAAATTTTGAACTGCATTGCAGAAACTTAAGTAAGTGTTACAAATGCTAAGTCAGAACTATGATAGCATTCTGTTGAACTGTTCTTATTTCCATGGGTCTTATATCTTCAGGTACTTTTGTGTCGTCTTTCAGATACATGAATTATTTCAATATTCATGAAAACTATGTCAGTGTATATTAAAACTTTCTGCGCTGACAAGCTTATTATATTTTTAAATACCTCTATTTAATCCTTTTAAGAATTCAGAAATTTTCACTTAAATTTTCTTTCTCTCCGGCTATTTAATTTCCAAGTCTTGAACATTTATTGGCTCTGCTGAGATCAATATATTTGATAAATTATTTGGGCATTTAGGACCTGAAACAAAGACTCTACATTTAAGTTTAACACCAAATCTAAGATTTTTTTTCTTGCTGTTCTTTGAAATCTACATTCAGTGAATAATAATTCATGTGTCTTTTCAGTGTGGTAGCAAGAGTACAGTAAAGAGGTGAGGAATGATTCTTAGAAATGTTTTTCAGAAATTTGATAATAGTATGGTTTTCAAAACTTATAAATAAAGTATTACAAGTGAAAAACTAATTTACATGGTTTGACAGAATAAGTTTTGTTGTAGAATGATTACAGACAATAGCAACAAGAATGTACAGTGTAGGTTTTGTGTATAATTTGATAAAGATAGGTAAAAATCTTACCTACTTACTTTAAAATGGGATCTAAGCCAGACCTGTTGCTTAGGGGAGTAAAAGCCTAAATTATTCACCAGTTGTAAATTTAAGCAAATCTGTGAAACTGCAGAGGTTTGATACCTTACATATGCAAGCAGTCAGTGAAGAAAAAAGATCTAGAAACATAAACTCTTGTTTGGATTATTGAAGATTTACCTTGGAAGTGCTTGCAGTATAGTGTACATCTACTCAGGGTCATTTCAAGTTACTTCTTTTAGTGATGGAACATCACTCTGGCTGTGGCAGCATAGAAATTAGCTTTGGTTTTTGTGTTTTGTTATTTGAGTTGGCTGTAATAATAGTTTTGAGTGCTTTATTGTCAAAAATGGGAGGCCTAAAAGAAATCATCTGATTCCTGTCATTCTGTAGGCAGAATTATCCAGTCCTGTGTCATTTACAATAGAAGTTCAGGATTTGACCTCTTCTAGGCATTTCTGAGCAATGAACTTAGAAGTCTGCAGTGGATTTTAACTGTTCAGCTTTTTATTATATGTTACTTGAATTTTACTGTTGGGTTTTAAGCTAATTACATTGTTCTAATAACTCTACTCATGCAGAGGAGCCTGATACCATTATTTTTTTAACATGTCTTTGTGTCATAGAAGAGTTGTCTCCCAGTTGATTAAACTCGAGAGGTTAACAACCCTGCTTATACAGTCTTTTCCCACAGTTCCTGTTTTCTAGATCTCTTGATTGTTTTTACTGACTTACCATAGTAGTTCTATATGTGACTGATGTCTTTCTACAAGTTTGATCAAAAGCTAGGCATCAGAATTCCAGATGGAGCATAATTTTAATAAAGAGGAGTTCTTCAGCATAACTTCTGTGGTATTTATACCTCACAGTTCAGTAATTCATTTTCTAACCTGGAAGGTATTGTCTCATGTTAAATTTTTGATCCAGTGTAAGACCTTAATCTTTTTCTGTGGCTCTACTTCCTTGCCAGCTTTTCAAAATCATGTTTCATATAGTCGATCTTTCCTTCCTAAGAGGATTTGGCATATGCTCGTTGAATAATTTTCAAGTCTTTTTCACCAATATTACTCTGAATTTTAAGCCTGTCCTTGGGTGAACCTGTGGTCAACTTGGTGTTCTCTTGAGATTTGGTAGGCATACCTTCTATTTTGTTTTTCTAAAGACACTAAAAACACTGAAGTGCTTGATCATTTGATAAAAAGCTATAAAGGGCTACTCTGAAACCAATTTCTTAGCAGGTCCCATACACTTGATAATAGTTGTTTTCATTCTTTGCTTCTGAGACTGTTTGGTGAGGCCTAGTTAGAAATCTTGCTAGGCAAGATGGTACTTATACTAGCCCTTTTTCACCATGGCTTGTTATACTGTTGAGAGAAATTATTATCCCTTCTCCCTATTGAGTAATTGATCATGTTTTCAAGTTAGCTAAGTTGCCTTAGGACAGACTGCTTCATAGTGCATTGCAATTACTACTATAACTCTACTGTATACATGGTTTAACATGCATTCAGGTGCACTTGAGGGTATGATGAAACAAATGGAAGCATAACAATTGCTAATACTCTTTGGTCTTTTCAGTGGAATTACATTTATAATGTAACATTGCTTATGCACATTTGTTTCATGTTAATTTGGATGCAGTGAACTACTTCAGATCAGTTGAACTGAAAAGAAAATACAAGTGCTGAATTAGGAGCAATACTTTAATTTGTAGGACACCCTTCTAGCTGTGTTCTGGGTTGTGGCATTTTCTAAAGGTGACCATGAGCCTTTTTAATTGCAGTATTACGAAAGATTTATTTAGCAGCAGCAAGGGACACCCCTCATTTCTCTTGCTGTGGCTGCTGTTGCAGCTTTATAGCTATCTTATCATGGAGTTTTCTGAATAAAACCTTGCATTTCTGATCAGTAAGGTGGTTTCGTTATATTGATGTGTAGTCCTGAGCTGGCTCTTTTATGTCTTGGGGAGTTGACTATGTTTCTTGATTTCCAAGGAGTTCTGCCTCATTCAGCAGCCATAGCTCTGATTGTGGAATAGTTGCTGGCTCCTTTTAAGTTAGACCCTGAACTCTGTGCTGATACATGGAACACTGGACAGTGTAGTACTGGTCCTGGCAGATCCCCACAGGACCTCAAGGACCATGCATCTCAAGGTCTGTATGCATGCTTGTACACTGACCAAGTATGTCAAGCTGCCTTCTTGCTAAGACATCAAGTACCTGAGTTTGGAAGCAAGGGACAAAATAATAACAGAAGCCTAAGTGATCCTACGTACTGCCCAGAACAGACTGTAATTCATTGACAGTCTCCCAGGAAAACTTAGACAGAAACAGCCTTCATCACTAGCTGTCGCTGCAGCCCGCTGTTCTCTAACCGTTGGCATGACAACCATATTTCCTTAAAAAAAAAGAAAAAGCCTGGAAGGAGGAGTTTACTTCCTGATTCTACAAAGCATTTATATTCTGGAAGTATTTCATGCTCTAGCAGATTCTGTCCCTGCACCACTTCTAACAGAACTGCAAAATACTTTGCTGTTCCCATGGCATATTATTTTTGAGAGGGGTCATCTACTAAGAATTTGATTGCCTGAGACAGGCTTCAAGAAACAGAGGATTTGTTTGAGTAGGTAAAAGACCCTTAAGACTGTTGCATCTGGTTTCAGCTTCTTATGCAGTTTGATTGCTGGCTAGGTGACATAAATAAAGTCTTAGCCTCTGGTTGTGCTTGTTAATTTGCTTTATATGTTGGCCAGGGAAACATATCTGAGCACAAAATTACAGTCTCATTTATGTCATGCATACAAGTAAAAGTCATGCTTGTTTTGCTGATCTAAAATGGTAAGTGAAATACATGTGTTTGGTATGTAATTAGCCAATCTTAAACAGTGCTGGCTTTCACTCATACAGAATATCTGTTGTATACTGTTTTAAAATTTGTTTATGTTTACTAAAGTTATATGGTATAATAAACTACCTAGCAGGAAAATTTTGGGGCACATTTTAAACTGTTTCTTCATCAACTGTAACTTTAACTTTTTGATTTTACTCACTCTCTAATATTGTCTGTTAACAGGTTTCATAGCAGAGATAGTAAACTTGGGTTAGCTTGTTGGTAAAACTCAGTATAAATTACTAAAAGTTTTCAAGCTGGTTTGTGTTTCCTGAGAGAGCATCACTTCTACATATATAATGTAGAATCAATACTAGGAAAGTATATTAAGACATATTTTTTTGTAATCTGGAATGGTGGAATTCAATTTACAGTAGTGTTTTGCTGATGAGTAGGGTTAGAGACAGACGCCAACTTAAGGAACAGTGTCATCTACTATGATGCAAAACTGCAAAGAATCACAACAGGATAAGCTGAGCAATGCACCTAATCATAACAACAAAAAATGTCTAAAGTGATAAAGAAAGGTTTACCCTACTTTACCCTTCAGCCAGATCAACCCAGGGAAGGTGTCACAGTGAAGGACTGGAGAGCCAGGCCTGGCAATTGAGAAATCCTGCAGTGAATCCACCTTTGCAGGGAATGAGACTTCTGGCTTCACTCTGAGAGTAGCCCAGCTTTTATAATAAGCAAGCTACCATTACTTCTAATGCAGGAGCATTGAGTTTTATCCTCCTATCGGGTTTCTTCCAAAGCCTTGCCAGGGCTCAGTACGGGAGTTGTCTTTCATCCTCTCCCCCCAAACAAGGCCAGGTGTGGCCTTGTCTGGTTTCTAAATATGGAAAGGTAAATCCATGTTTAACCGATGAGCAGGTACATACATCAGATTGCTAAAAATACTTCACTAATTAATGTATACGTATAATATTTGACTGAAGGGTTCATCTAGAGGTCAGCTTTGGCACAGGACCTGTTGTTCAAACCTTACTACATTAAGTACTGAAATACCTGTGTGTAAAATTAGCATTACAGTCTATAGTTGTTTTCACTCTGCATTGGAAGCTGAAATTCTTAGAAGGAGGAAAAAAAAGTTTTTACCCAGTGGATAGCTAATCTGCATAGTTGAGGTACTTAATACCCCTGTACCCCTGGTTTTCTCTCTTGGTGTCTACTCTGTAACATTTTTTGGTTACAATTACTAAGTTTTCTGAGTTGCTGCTAAACCTGTTTCACAATCAAGTAAGTGAGTATTTGCGCCGGACATTTGAAGAAAATTGTATTCTGATCTAAACCCTGCTCTGAAGTATTGAATTGCAGATGCTTTTGAATTTGTTAAGCTGTACGGGAAAACAAGTCACATATAAAAGACTGTTACTGGAAGATTAAAAAACCCACCTAGGGTGTTGTCTATTTTGTGACCAATGATCATCAGAATGCCCCTGGTACTATTTTCTAATGTTCATAGTGAGGCTGATAAGTTTTATGCATGTGGAAGCTTCTTTTTGAAAGGTTAGAAAGTTGGACATGACTTCAAGGACTCAGTAAACCAAGCCATTTTTATATTTGGTATACATATTATCTATCTTTCACATTCTTTTCGTGAAATTAAATTCAGAATCTACTTAAGAAAAGGAAAAAAGAGTACTTTCACATTGCAGTGAAATTAAAACTAGTGAAGTAGAAAGGGCATTTTCTTGGTTTTTCATGGATGAGGGAATTTAAATGCATCTACCTGATAGCTTTGGTTCCCTGTTTTGGCAATATGGCTTTGTTAGTTTGTAAGGGAGAGAGTGTGATTAACACTGGGTGACTTTCTCAGAAATTCTCTTGTCTTTTCTCAGAGGGTTGAGAGTATTAGTTTTGAAAACAAAAAAGTATTTTGAAATACTTCTTCAATATTTCTGAGATTCTTTCCATAAAGAAATTTTTAATGTTTGATAAATATGTTTCTTTTGTGAGAAAGACTTCTAGTCAGGAAGTCTGAACAGCTATTTGCAGGGTCTACTTGTCAGTAAAACAGTCCCATATTCTCATAGGATTCTTTTTTTTCAGTCTGTGATTTTGACTGTACACTGTTACATGTATAGTGCCATAACATATATTAACGTGCCTTCAAGTGGAATGTACATCTCTTCTCCTCTAGAAAATATTAAATAGTAGATAGTAAAAATGGCAGGAGTACTGTTAGCACTAGAATAAAATAAACTTCATTTTCTTTGAATTAGCTGTATTTTCTGACATACCAAGTTTATATAGCCTGGAAGCTGAGAGTTAAAAATCTGGTTTCAGGTTTTGTTATATCATTACTGTTTCAAGTGGAAAATTTTTCATGGGAAGAATCAGGCCCTGTGGTTAAGATGCCAGAAATACTCTATGTGGAGGGTCAAAATTCAGATCAGCTGCCTAGAGGAGACTGAGGGAGACCTTGTTGCAATTACAACTTCCTCATGAAGGGAAGGGGAGGGGCAAGCACTGATCACTTCTCTGTGGTGACCAGTGACAGGACCTGAGGGAAGTTGTGTTAGGAGAGGTTTAGGTTGGATATCAGGAAAAGGTTCTTTACCCAGAGAATTTTTGGCAGTGGAAGAGGCTCCCCAGGAGAGTGGTCACCAAGCTTGACAGAGTTCAAGCAGCATTTGCACAATGCTCTCAGGCACCTGATGTGATTCTTCTGGTGCTCCAGTACAGAGCTAGGAGTTGGACTCTTCCAACTCAGGATATTCTATAATTCTAAAACTGAGAAAAACCAAATATTATGTAATTCACAAAAACCACAGGAACAGAAGTTTGCATTAAAAGTCTAAGACATTTTTGTTGCTGGGGACATACAACAATGGAACAAGAAGCAGCAAACATTTTAATGTTTGCGTCCTCTGCGCTATTATGTTCTCTGACATGCCTTGACCATAACAATGATGGGTGGTACACAGAAGCTAACTTTCTATCACCTATCGGTTTTTTAATAACGGTATTACATTTTTATATGTTGATTTGCATTTGCAAAATGTGTTACCTGTACCTTTCAAAGTGTGTATTGTGGCCAAGGTATTTATTTACTCTCTGAAAAGGGAACCATTTAATGTTTTGCCTTGTCATCAGAGGCAAATTGTGAGACCTTTATTGTAAAAGGCTGTCTTCTGAAGGTAGACCTGAGCAGGTGATGGAAGGCTTTATGCTGATGTTTTTTATGCAGAACACATACAGGCAAAAGTACAGTAATTTCATGACTATAAGGTGCACCCTTTTGACTAAAATTTTAGGTTGAACCCGGAAGTGCGCCTTACAGTCTGGTGCGCCTTATATAATGTACAAAGTTGCAAAATTTGCCAACCCGGAAGTGCAAGCTGAGCCACAAGAGTGTCGGCACCATGGGAGCGCCGAGTCGCAAGTGGAGGAGGGAGCAGGTGGGACTGGGCAGCCCCCAGCCAGCAGGAGCCACGCGGGGAGGGAGGGAGCGGACAGCCCCGCGCCGCCCCGAGCTGCAGGCAGCCCCGAGCCCTGGGCAGCCCCGAGCCGCAGGCAGCCCCGAGCCGTCGCGGGCAGCCTCAAACCGCCGCGGGCAGCCCCAAGCCACCCTGAGCCACAGGCAGCCCCAAGCCGCAGCCCCAAGCCGCGGGCAGTCCTGAGCTGCCCTGAGCCACAGGCAGCCCCAAGCCACCCCGAACTGCCGCGGGCCGTGGCGACCCTGAGCCCCGCCTCGCCAGCTGGGGGCAGGCGGGAGTTCCAGGGCCCACGTACGGGGAGGACGCTTGGGGCTGCGTTTAAAGGCTACACCAGTCTGTGAAAAATGTTTGCAAATTGAGCACCTGCCAGTGAACTCACTGATTGCGGGATTCCGTTACTAATTAGTTACTTTGTTGCGTGCGGCACGGATCTTCATTGCAAAAAAAGGTGTGCCTTATAGTCTCGTGCACCTTATACTCTTGAAATTACTGTAATTGTTCTGATGAATTTGTGTATGTATGCAGAGCTCTGCTTTTTTATAGGGACTATTTCTATAGCAACTTGATTGATAGCAATTTGTCTTCTCATGTATATAAACAAGTATGGAAGTACTAACCTAGCAGATATGGAAGAAGACGGAGTTTCAGACTGAGTTTCTCAAAAACTATTCAGCCAATTCAGGCATGTTGTGGCTGGCAGTTAGCTTCCTGAGTCATCCTGAAGTACCCTGTTTGATGAGTATGGTAGTGTACTTCCTTATTCTAACAGTAAAATTTTACCATAAAAAAAATCTTACAAAAATTTTTGAGTAACTACAACCATGTAATTTTGTCCTCTACTCTGAAATTATCGTCTTTAGCAAGTTACAAATACGGTTCCATGGATATTACTTATGTATTCTTTTCAGCTCCATCTGACATTTGTAGCTGGGTTTCAAAGGCAGAACCAGGGATCTTGTTGCTTACAGCCTTATTTTAGTTTTTTGTGTATGCACCTATACTACACTATACTATACTACACTATACTATACTATACTATACTATACTATACTATACTATACTATACTATACTATACTATACTATACTAGACTATATATTGTTTTGTTGTGAAACTTCATGTGCTTTTAAGTCATCGACTTTTTAAGAATCTTTGTATTGTTTGTAGGGAATAGTTTGTGCTCATCGTACGGTGATTTGCATTGCAACTCATCCTAGAAAAACAAAAAGGTCTTCTAGACAGATACTGGCAATGTTAGATTTTTACTTCTACATTGTAATCTGCATATTAAAGGATCAGGCTCTGCTGTGAGTCCAGGCATAGCACTCACTGCATCAGTGCTCAAAGTTACCATCACAACATATTATTTTGGTATAAAAGACATAAAAGATGCATATAATTTAGCTTTTGTCAGCAAGTTTTCCAAATTTGACTTATGTTCATTCCATACGGTCTTCCTCCAAACTCCTTTAAGTTATTTAAAAACTATGTTTGAATTGTCATAAAGGGCTGCCTCCTACTATTTATTATTTAAATATTATTTATATATTTGCTTATATTTTTTTAAGCAAATTTTTTCCTCTTTGCCACAGGAAGTGAATATTCTAACCTCTTGCCATATATTTCTGTCATATCATGCTCTCTTACCACTGCGTGCTTCTCATTCTAAATTGCCTCAGAGTACAGTAATTTCACGATTATAAACCACACCATTTTGGCTAAAATTTTGGTCCGAATCCGGAAGTGCGGCTTATAATCAGGTGCAGCTTATATACAGACAAAGAATGAAAAGTTGCTGTTTTAGTTTGGAGGACAGGTGTCTGCTGAGAAAGGCAGGAGCTTCTCTTTGAAATGGAGAATGTAAACGCCCTCCCTCCAAATTATTATAATTTTGAAATCAAGCAACTCTCAGGCAAAGATATGGGAATTAGGAATAACAGTTCTTTACTAGGGAAATTAAAATAGAAATACAGCACTACAAAGAACGAACTCCAAACCCTGACAAAGTCAGAGTACAACCTGACACCCTGTCAGGCAGGGTTTTGGTAGCAGTCCCATTAAATGGTGGCTGCAGTCCTCTTGCAGTGACAGATGTGATTCAGAAGGTGCAGTTTCCCTCCAGAGGTCCAGTGGTGATGTGGAGAAATCTGGTTTTTCCCTCTGGAGTCCAGTGGACAAAGGGGCTCCCTTAGTGTCCCAAAACTTCTGTTTTTATCTTGGTAAGAAATGCTGGGCTCTTCCCCCTGGCTGGAGCAACTCCCAATGGGATGCAGTAATTTTATCAGTCCCACAGTGGGACTCAGTGGGCCATTAGCAGAAATGACTCACTGGAGGAAGGACGGGTTGTGAAAAGATAAAGAACAATGTCCCACCTGGTTTCAATAGATGGCCCATTAGCAGACTATCTCCCACGGAGGCAAGGATCACTGCCCCCACCCTCAACAGATGGTGATAGAATAGATACCTTTTATCACACTCTATATTGTAACGTGTGGTTTATAATCAGGTGTGACTTGTATATGGACAAAGAATGAAAAGTTACTGACACCTGGAAGTGCGGCTTATAATCAGGGGTGGCTTATAATTGTGAAATTACTGTACTTATATTAATAATAATAGATGTTTTAACCAAATTCTCCATGTTCTTGCAAAAATCCTTAAGCTGTTTTCTCTGAATAAGTAGATACAAGAGATCTGTGTACATCCACTTAAAAATAATTAAACTTAAATGGTTTCTGAAATACGTTGCTTTTTTCCTCACGTATTTATTTTTTGCAATATATTTTTACTGTTGTGAGTTTATTTTCTCAAATTTGCTCCCATTTAGTTATGTTCCATGTTTTAAACTTGGGATGAAAGATTACTGCTTGAGAATATGTGAGTATACTTAAATATAAGAGATAAGAAGACTATATGAAAGAAAATACTTGATGGTATGACTGTTGGCAGTAGCTGAGTTTACTTTGACATATCTAAAAGTGCCAGTTTAAGCTTTGTACTATAGGCTTCTCTCAGTAAATTCTTAAGAGCCGTAGGGTTCAGGGTACAAAAAACGTGTGCTCACCTTTAAGTTAGAAGCCTTGTGTGAGTCTAGTAGTCTGTTAATCAAAAAATCAAAACTTCTGTTTTTCTGAGCAATTTAGAAGGCACCACTGAATATCTGTTTACTTGAGAAACAAATAGTTCACTTATTGTAACACTACTGATTTATCTCAAAATCAGTGATTATTTGTGTTTTAGTCCTCACCTCACCTGTGTTGTTTCCATAGTGGAAGAAAAGACATCCTGTTCTTTATAGGAAACACTCTGAGGTATCCTGCTGTTTGTATGTTGCAGAACAGCAGTTAGTAATGGTTTCTTACCTTTTGCCAGTGCTTAGAGTCACCAGTTCTATCTTTACCATAGAGCAGATGCCTGTTGCTGCAAATACTTGCAAAGTTCAATGGAAGCAAATGTCCTGGAAAGACAATCAAAAAGAAGTCTATCTATAGTTGTTAGCATTATGAGCTGTAAAACATCATCCACACTTCTAGTCTGCCAGTAAGTGACATTAGAAAGTAAAGATTTCCTACTTTTTCTACAACAGAAGACTATCATGTCTAAAAAAAGGTAAGTGTCAAGAGAAAAAAAAAAAATTAACTATGCTTAGAATTACCCAGAAACCTGCGACAGTAACGGTATTTTATGAAATCTAATGTCAAACACAGCTGTAAATACTTGCCTGAGAACTTGGGGGAAAAAGCCATCCTGTATAACTATTTATTTATTAGTAGTCACATATAAGTGTGTTTCTGGTTGTTTTTGTATGCATGATCTCCCTTGTAAAACAAACAGTGTCTTAACATGAGTGAGAGATGGTAAATCCATGAAATGTTGAATTCCTCTTTGTTCTTGGTTTTGGATCTGGTTATTATCCATGAGCATTTCCATGACTTCATTGCAGCATGTTTCATCCTCTTCTGTCTGTGACCCTGAATGGAATGTAGGTGTTTACAGAAATACTACCAAATTAAACTTTGTTCAGAAGTTCTAAACTAATTAATCAATTATTTTATCAACTCATTAAAAATGAAATTTTAAAATTGCCTCAGAAAACAACAGGACAGTATATCCCTTCATTAAAAGATTTATTTTAAATCAAAGAAGGAAGTTCTAGAAGCAAAACCCTCATTACAATCTAAACTGTTACAACCTTGGTACTATTTTCGTTCTAAACTCTTGAGATACCAGGGAAATAAAGAATATCTGTTCTCGGACAGAAGCATGTTTAGTGTTGACTAAATTCCAAGCTTACTATTTTAAAGGAATTTAGGAAAAAATGAGAAAAGTAATCCCCACCACCGCCCCCTGGCACCCACCTCCTCCTGATGCCCATCAGAAAAGGTGATTTTCTCATGCAATTAGATTTCCTTGCCCCCTGTGTAGGGAAGATAATGTACTTGTTCAAGAAAAGGCATAAATAACTCTAATACCAATTATCTCACAATGACTTTGTCAGTATAGAGCCCTCTACTGACAGGAAAGTAGGCTTTCCTGAATGAGTATTCTCAATAAGACAGGGAGAAAAACACTGATAAAAATTCAAAAAGGGAGAAACCTTCCCCATTCTCATTTCCTCACTGAGTAACACCAGTTGCTACATGCTCCAAAATCTTGTCTAAGTAACAGGCGTCTGTGTCTCTGACATAGGGAACAAGATAAAGGGATAAAAATGAGACCCCTCAGTCATGGCAGATTTTACTTCAAGATGGATTGCTTGTGAATCTGAAGCCAGAAAAAATGCCTGCAGTATTTTCATTATAGTCTTTCAGTGTTGTTTACATGTTACATCTCATTCAGTCTTTCAGTTTTACTTCTAATCATAATTCCAAAGGTATCTGCAGCTATTTCCAGTACCAGTCTGTTAACAATATTTAGTCTTTGAGTTATCAATATGCTGCAAGTTTCTGAACAATATGAAGTCAATCTGAAATACTCAGGATACCTTGTACTTGAGAAATGCTATGGTAAAATCCCTTTTTGGAATATGTTTGTTTATCATCTGGAAAGTTTCCTGCATAGTATTTCACAAGTCCATTATAAATTGTCCTCCAGTCATGAAGGAAAAAGTTTTTTTCCCATATGTTCAGAAACAGGGTATTATTCTAAGCGACAAGAATTCTTCAGGAGGTTATCTAGCTTTCTAAAATGAAGGGAAGAAGGTTTGGGAAGCACAAACAAAAAACTCCACCACAACAAAACAGTTCGGTGATAAAGAGTAAGAGGATGATATCAGTAGTTTCTGGTACAGAATTATTTTAGATTTCTCTCCCATCTTTCTGTTGCTCCTGGGTTGAGGTAGGCTTTGTCAAGAGGCTTTTAAATTTACATCTTCTTAGCAAGACATTTTGAAAACTAGAAGACAATTTCAGACTTGTGGATCTTCTCAGAGTGTGGCTAGGTAAATATATAACACAGAATACTGATCTGATGATAGTTTCACATTCAGGGTCTTGACACAGTGAGTATGTGTTTTCTCAGTGCTCTTACTGGTTGAGCAAAGTACCTTTATGGTAAGCATGATACAGTTGTTCCTTTCCATAACTCAATTCCTTCCCTCTAGTGGAACACTACCGTAGTGCTCACTGGGCAGACAAGGATGGGGTCCTGGTATCATGAGCAGTTAATTGTACTCTTCAATTTTTCTGTCCCCAAAGTTTTTGAAAATCTCACTGGTGCAAAATCAGCTTGAGGAGTTCCATTTTAAAAGTTCCATTTAAAATTGCTGTTTGCCTTTTGGGGGAGGGACAAATGAGACTGATTGAAGATTTTTATTTTCTTTTTACCAAGATTTTACTTTTGAACAGAAGAAAATTTTATGTGCATGTCGTAACTTAGAGTTTCTTCATGCTGGCTCTGCATGATGCTTTACTTAATAATTATCATATTAAAGATGAAGCTTCAGCATTAAGATGTTTTGTATAAATATTAGGATATTTGACCTGAAAAATTTTTCTCAGACCCAAAGGAAAACACTGATGATAAAAGCTTTTCCTATTAATACTTTAAGTCAATACTTCTTTTTTTTTCTTTTTTTTTTTTAATATTAAAATATTATGTTTTGTTGCTTTTGTTGAGACCATTTCTCTTTAAAGAAAACTCACATTTTGGCACAATTATGCCAGGGCATTTTGGCATCAGTCTGTGAATTAAAATTTAGGAAAAAACTATAATTTACATTATTGTTCTCCTTGATGTCTAATTAAATATAGGCAGCTGGAGTTTCAGTGCAAACAATTGGGCGACTATTAATAATTTTCAAATGCACACCAGAAAACAGTCTTATCTTTTTCCACTCCATAAAAACATGCTAGTTTCAGTGACCTGACGGCGCAAACTCTTGATTGATGAACATATTGCTGAAGAACTCATTTGCCATATTTGGTGGAATTTCAGCCTGTCTGAGAAGACAGTGTATTACAACTTGGTATGTTTTTGTAATAATTGCATTTTGAGTTTTTAGTAAAAACAATACTTTTATGAAAGCAAGCTAAAACTGGATGTAGTCACTAATTCTTTGCCTTTGACAGATTCTGGTCTAAATTCTGTTTTAGTTTAATCTCAGTAAAACTAGACTGGTGAATCTGTTGTGAAGTAATATCCAACAAGGAGAGGAAATTGAATTAAAATAACTCTTCATCAATCTTTATACTTATTTTCAGTTATTTACTGATTGCACTGTTGGTAGAATACCTTAAGCCCATTCATCTAATTGTCAGGTGTTAACAGAATTTTCCTCGTAGTCTTTGTCAAGTATACTGCCCTCTGTGGTGTTGCATAACAAGATACAATTATGATGTCAGGAAGCTTTCTGTACAGAGCTAAGAAACAATTCTAACTTGAAAATTAGAAGCAGTCCCAAATGCCAGGAATTTTAATGGTGAAAAAAATAAGCAAGAGAACTGGATTTTGAAGAGATCTGTTTAAGAATCCGAACTGCAATTTGAAAAGTTGAAGTCTTAATTGGTTGCCAGATTTAATCTGAGAACAAATCTAAAATAAAGAATGGTGGGATTTCAAACAGAGCAAGCAAAAAACAACAGCAACAACAAAAAAACAAACGAAACAAAAAAAACCCAAAACAAACAAAAAAACCAGGAGAACTTCTCTTGAAATATCAATACAATATTCCAGGAAGGATCGTGTTGAGAAGAGAAATTGCTAAGGCTAGGTAGATGTCATTATAGGGTTTTCAGTCTTTATTGTCAGCTGTCCATAAGGGTTCTTTTCTTCCTTTCTTCTCTTCTTACATGGTAAATGTAAACTTCATTTTGTAAAGCAGTCATCTGCTGTTCCTTACTGCATACTGACATGTTTTTTAGTTTTTAGGTGTTTAATAGCCCTGAATCTTGGTGCCTTTTGGCCAGTAGTCAGTAAAATACCTTGTTAAGTTAATTGTTGTTCCCAAAAAAGCTTATTCTTTGGAAATTTTGGATTATTGTTATTTCTGTTCAAGGAGTTGGTAAGGTGGTGTGTTTTTTTCTGTTCCCCTATGTTTATGTGCTTTCTCTTGAAATACTGAGTTTAATTAGCATGCTAGGGTATTTCTTTACATGATAATGTTAGTTACAGTAACTTTCTTTCAGTTTTGCAAATTGGAGAGAGACAGGGCATTGATGTTTTTGAAGGGATGCAGCAAGTTCTCTGAATGTTCATTGTGTTAAGGTAAAATTGGAGAAGGACACAGGAGAGTTTGCATGTCCTATGCTCGTGTCCCATTTCATCTGAACAGCATCAGGCAGACTTACTACCTAGCTCCTTGCCCCTTCTGCTCTGTGTGTCCGGTTTCTTAGACTGTAAGTAGTACCAATAGCTTTCACTATGTCTTAATTTTCTAGTTATCTAGTTATCTCCAGTCACAGGAAAAATAATTATGTACTGCAATGTTTTACCATCTAAACAAGACAGGCCTTAGACACCAAAGCTGATTTTATGATGAGTAACTCCACTAATTCACTCTGTGACCGCACTTATGTTACCTAATTCCTATAAAATTATTTTAAATCATATTAGTTGCGTAAGGCCTACACAATTATAGATTTGCAGAACACAGTTGTGAAACAAAACTGAGCTGTTAGTATTTAGACCTTATTTGCGTCTGTAATTCTGAATTGAAAAGGTATTCAATCACAGTGCTGTGTCATATTTGATAGGGGAATGCATGTATAATCCCCTGTCCTTCAAATGGAGAAAATAAACAGTTTTTATATTATCCTTAATTTGGTTCTGTTTGGTGCTCATGTATCCATGTTGTATTGATGTTCCTTAAGAAAACTTTCACCTCAAAACAACTCCTTTCCTTTAGGAAGGGTGAAAATCTAATTGCAAGCAGCAGTAAGGAAGACAGAAATAACTTCTGCTTGCCCCCTGAAAAATACAGTTTTGTTCTTGGGAGGACAAAAACTTCTTTTCCAAAACTTCTTTTTGGAGGAGCACAGTTTGATTTCTTTAATCTTTGATAAGTGTGCTGTTGCCTTTTTAGAAATTAAACTGGTTTGTGTACATGGGGTAGGTTGCACTAGTGTGAGTTAGAAAAGCAGGAACATTTTGTCAGTACAGAACTTTACGTAGAGTCCTCATATTTCACGGATATATTTGCCTTTCATGAGATGGCTGACAACTTGCAAAATTTGGCATTAAATTTTTACAGGCATCTTTGAAAAAAATGAGGTGTCCAGACTTTTTTTGGTACTGTTTTGTCTGATTTCCTTAAGGGAAGGAAAGAGTTAAATTTTTATTAAGGGAAGGAAAGAGTTAAATTTTTATTAATGTACCATTTTCCTTGACACCCTTGCTGTGCACCTCACTAATCCAGAGGCATTTGAATATGGGAGATGTTGTTCTTTTGCGCTCTCATACAGCCCATCATCTGTCAGGAACTGGAGATTTGTACCTGGAAGATTTGTATCATTATGGTACTGGTAAAGGTTTGGAAGGGCATTCTCTTCAGTGTGAAACTTAAGGCCTAGAATAGTAAGCTTTTCTAACAAAGAGCTCAGTCAGATGAATTAGCTTAATAAATATGTTGTTGCTAATACACACATACTTGGATCATATAATGTCATATATCATGTGTGTAGATATATGCCCAGAGCATTAACCTATCTGCTGATAACTGACTAATGAAATAAAGTTTTAAGCCGTCTTGTGAGACAGAAGAAAGCATATAGGTTTAGTTTTAAATGTTGTGGTTTATATACAAAATACAAGTTTGTCTCTTGAGAAGAAATGTTAAGAGTCACACCAGGAACATTTTCATACTGCTTGTATTGTCAGACTGATTCCCAAGTGGGGTCACTAGGGTCTTAAAGAAAGCTGTCTGATTTTACATTCATGCATAGAAATTTTGAAAGCTTAATATAGTAATTGATTGATATATTACTGGTTAAACAGAAAGTTTAACATTTGCTGGTAGATTTGTAATTTGCTAAGAATTCCTTTGATACCTACTAGTCACTAATTTTAAGAGTGAAAGAATATATGTTAGTTTACTTGGGTTTCATTTTTATAATTTGTCTTTACTACATTGTTATATGTAATATTTAAAAAAAAAATCCCAACTTTTCACTTTTATATTTTCTTTTTGTCAATATATATTTTCCAAAATACTGCCTACTCTAAGCAGGAATTTTATGCAGAATTCCAAAGTGAGATGTTACTCTGTGAATGACAGGACCACTGTGTTTTGTTTTTGGTGATAGAAAATCTGTCAAGCAAGCAAAAATATAAATATGTTGTGGTTAAGCGAAGTTTTCTGAAGGACAGCAAAATGTTACCAAAGTTAACAGAATGATGACTTGGTCTGGTTTTTTGGTTTGTTTTTTTTTTTAATTTCATGTAAATCAGAATAGATTATTGTATCAATTTCAGTAACCAAAACTTGATCTATTCACTGTGGAGCAAAAAGAATACATTTTCTGTAATGAATGCATCTTTAAAATGCATACAGCCAGTTTCAGTTTTAAAATCATACATGAAATTGTCTAATTGTGTTATTATTATTAAAATAATAACAAGAATCAGTAACTGCTCAGCTAAAAATCTAATTTGAATGCCTGCAATAATAAGGGGAGAAATATGATAAGTAGTTGTCAATATTAAAACCGGCTGAAGGAGGAAGGCTTCAGGCCTTGTAGAAGGTAGAATGAAACAGCAGATTTCAGTATCCACAATCCTTTCAGTATTAAATTTTCAGTAAAATAAAATTACTTGTATATGAAAACATAGCCTTTCCCCAGCTCACTTTTTTTTCCTGATCAGCTGATGAAGAGACTAGCAGCTCGCTGCTTTGCTGGCTTGTTAATTTTATCCCCACTAACTGTGATTTCCGATAGCCGGCCTGCTGATAGTGGTAAGGTAAATATCCTTTTTCATTGCCGTCTTGAAGATTCAGTAGAACTACATCACAGGCATGTGTAGGTGTGTAACACATCAAAAGTCGGTGTTCTCCGTGTTTCAGTGTACTACTGAGTGCTTGAGGAGAGCAATGACATTAACTGTTGACAGCCTTGCATGCTGTATTTATTATTAGCTTTTCTAGCTTCCAAGATATGCAGAGAAATTTCATTTTCTTAATCTTCATTAGCCTCAGTGGTTTATAGCGCGTGTCCTGCTTTAGCCAGATGAATATTAATGAATTTGTGTGCAGATTTTTTTTCCCTTCTTTTTTCTTCCTAACTCATCAGATCTCGAGCCTCCTTCATAGTGAATATCTGAATGCTGTGGAAGCACGATGTAAATTGTCTTTTGATTATTAAGGCCTAGTTTCAGGCTGTCTCTCAGGATTCTGCTTTTGTGTTTGTCTGTGGATTTGCACATCGGAGGATGCATAGGAAACAGATTTCAAAATCCCACTGTTTTTTTAAACACGCCAGGTTATTTTGTGTTGTGCATCAGGTTTTGTTCACAAAACGTTTTTGAAGAGACATTGTACACAATTGAGAAAAATTATGTCTAGGCTGTAATCACTTTTTTATATTGATTGTTATGCTCACATGATCATAAATATTAGCCATGTTTGGTGCTGTGGAGAAATGAAGGTAATTGCCTTAGGATTAGAGCTCTTTCAGCTACGACAAAGGATTGATTAGCATTTGCATGTACTCAAGGCAATATTGAGAAGCAAAAGCAACAAATATCAACATCAGTTATGTTCTGAGAAAGCATTAATCAGAAAGCCTTAGTTTTAAGATGTTTTATTTTTCATTTTAAATTTCAGTTCTCTTGTGACCTGATATTTTTATTTCTTTTCTTTTGTTGGCTTTCTCAAATCACGAAAAGTTCAGCTTCTTGCTTTATGACGTGGATCTGATAGTGTGTGTGAACAGGTTCCCTTTATTCCTAGTTTGTTTTTTGCAGCAATTTTTTTATCCCTCTGCGTAGAGCTGCTGTTTAAAAGCATACATCAGGTAAATGAAACAACTGAAATTAATGTTGTCTGTGACTGTGTGTATGGTTTGGTTTTTGGGATGGTTTTTTGCATCCCATGTTATGAGTCCTGTTTACAGCAAACCACTGTATTGTCAGTGCTTCTGCCTACCTCATGGTTACTATTCTAGAAGAAAATTAAACATTTTGAGATTATTTTAACACTTACGTGATTTAAAAGTTGCTTTAAAGGCTTGGAAGAGGAGTTGTTACTGCATAAAGTATCTCTGTTTTGTGTGTATGCACAAAGAACTGTGTATGAACTGGCTTTGGGAGCTGAGCACAATTTAGACTGTCCTGTTGGAAACGTAAGGTATCAAAGTCTGTTACGCATGGAACTGTGTAACCCAGAACTGTGTAACCCAGAACTGACACTGATGTGAAAAAATACATGTTTTCTGTACACTTACTGAGACAATACCCCAGGCCATTATGTGTGAAACTGTGATTTGATGCAGAATTCAAGGTTCAAGTAAACAGTGTATGTAGATGATAGTGGGATCCTTAGGAAAAGTTAATGTTTAGTGTCTCACTGATTGCTGATAAGTCAGTTTCTTGTACTCTCATTTATAAATAAACTGAACATTTTGAGTTGAATTATCTGCATCCCATGGAATTGCAGGGGTGTTTCATTGTTGTTTTAAAATATAGTTTGTTATTTCCCTATACAATATATCTTTTGTTTAAAAATCATATTTTTTGAATCCGTGGTTGTCAGGCAATTGAAGACGGCAATTTGGAAGAAATGGAAGAGGAAGTTCGGCTTAAAAAGCGAAAGAGAAGAAGAAACGTGGATAAGGATTCTGGGAAGGAGGATGGAGAGAAAGCAAAGAAAAGAAGAGGCAGACCTCCTGCAGAGAAGCTGTCGCCCAATCCACCCAAACTGACAAAACAAATGAACGCTATCATTGATACTGTGATAAACTACAAGGATAGGTGAGCTTGGAGACAGTCTATCTTTACTGCATGTGTTCTCTCTCTCCCTGCTGATATCGCTCTATGTTTTATAATGGCTTCATTTTTTCCAGTCTTTAGAAAGAGATGTTGACACTGCTCTTCTGAAGAGTAGTTCTTCTTAGGGCCTGATCCTGAGAGTCTCATACTTTGTAGAGGTTTTTTTTAACACCTGTCTGATAGAAAGTTGTTGAAACACAATTTTAAAAAGTAAAAAAAAAGTAAGTGTAGAGCTCCTACTTAGGATTGAAGTCATTCTCCTCAGGGTGTGTACTTCAGAACATTTACCTTGTGCAGGACTTTCCGTCAATTTAGTGAGCTTATATTGAAATTAATCTTTTCAAAGACGTGGCTACAGATTTATTAATCCAAGTTTACGTGGGTCTCACAATGAGAGACTGAAAGATTGCCCAAAATGTGGAGTGCTCCTATCATGAGCATCAGAGGTGCCAAAAGAAAAATTACGGAAGTACTGAAACATCAGATATGGAAGTTTGTCAAGAAATCCCCATTTTCAGCATCAAAATGTGCTAAATAGTTGTACTTAATGAAAAAACTATTTCTTTTAATCTGAAATGGAATCTGAAGACTTCTGTTTTGCAGATTTTCAAACTGCAAATCACCTATGCATTGTAATGTCTTTGAATCAGACTTGATTGCAAATGTTGTGTTTAAACTCGGTTTGTACTTCCAAAAATCAGTAAAGCTTTCTTGTGCTTATCCCTTCTTTGTGGTACATTGAATTACTTAACTCATATAGCACCTATTACAAACTAAGTTAATATTAAATGCATTCGGAGAAAGTCAAAAAGTATTTCCCTTAGGTAACCTGCATCTAGGCATAGCAATATATTTTTTGTCTGTAAACAACTTTCAGATGTTGACTGTAAATGTCAATTTGCACTTTGCCCTTTTTTGCAGCTACTATTCTGGCTCTGCCTATACAAGGTTAGTTTAGGTGGTACTTGGTAAAGCACCCACTGCTGTGGTCCGTGACTTTTTTAGGTCATAACAGTTAAAATGAGGCATTTCTCATCTGTGGGCCCTTTCTTGAGTACACCAAAAAGTATTTTATTATATTGCAACAGAATCCGTAGCAACAAACATGAAGGGCAGAAAGCTGACTTCAATCTCAGTGTATTTAGCTTGCTGTGACTCTTGACTAACAGAATAGCTGAGAAGGGAGAAATGTTTAAGTATTCCAGTCAGGACTGCAAGGAAGCATCTCTGCATTTTAGATCCTTGGCCTTGAACCTTTTCTTGATGCCAGGCACTTCCCATCAGGATATCTACTTCCCACTTCTAAAATAGCAAGTAAAGTTACTTCCACTAGCCTTCAATAGGGGATAGTAACTGATAGCTTCTGGGAAGGTTAAAGATTTTTACCTGATGTTTGTGCCCCAGGAAGTTCCTATCTGATTTCTGTCAAAAAAAAGTTAATAAATGTGCTGTTGTGTAGTGACAAGGCATACTGTTTCTTCTCACTGGAGCTCACATTTATGCAAGACAGAATTGCTTCCCAGTTTAAAAAGTGTATAGAGCTCTATTCTGTAAGGAATTAAAAATACCTCTTAAGCTGAGCTCTTCAGTGCTGTAAGTTATGAGGAAGAGTGCCAAGTTTCTGCATTCTGATTTTTTTGTGAGCTAGCATCAAACTACCCAATACTATGGAAGAATAGAATTACAAATCTAGGCAGCAGGGAACTTTAATATCTTAAAATATTTGGGGCTAACTTGCTCTAGAGCTCAATTAATATTTTCAGGATATGCAGCTTTATGATTAAGTGGGTTTTAGGTGTTGGAGCCCTTCAGTTTTGTTGAGGGGTTCGATGTTTGTTCAGCTCTGGGCTTTTGTGAGTGTGAAGGCAATTGGGGCAAGTATAGAGGGACAGGTTAATTGGAAGAAAAGTAGGCCATGAGTTTCATCTGGGGAAAAAAAATGGGTTTTCATGTATTTAGTATTTGAATGCTTGAAATTATCTTTGTCTTTAGCTTAAACTTTCTGTGCTAAAAGATGTTCATCTTTTCTTTACGCTAAGTCCAGGAGGCTCATCTGGACTATGGAAATCTAATTGTGTCCCAAAAGGTAGTCAGGTCATACCCAGCCAAAATCTTACTGACTTAGGCCTGAGTTACTTTGTCAAAGCCAATTCTACGATCTTCAATAAGTTCTGTGCTGTTTAAAGGGCAGCATGAAAAAACGTAAAAAAGAATACATTACTAAGCTAGTAAGTCTCTGCATGCTTTATCTTGTGTTTTCTCTTGCTGTTGAGAAGAATTGCTTGTAAATACAGAACCACTTTTCTGTTCTTATTAAAACCTTTAAAAAAAAAAAAAGAGAATATGTGGTGCTCACAAAAATCTGAAATGCTAGTTGCTGCTTTTCTGTGGTGTGTAATATTGATACAGGGAAGGATTCTCCAAGTGCTTTCCTAACTGTCTAGGGTTTAACTTCAGTTGAAAGCATTTGAGGATAAGTACCATTTGGGGATAAGTACCACCCTTTCCTCCCTTATTTAAAAAACATCCAACGAAATTGGTTGTCTATGTCAAGGAAAGCTAAAGAATTCAGTAATACTAATAATAAGGTCTAGTAAATAGTAATTGCACAGTCACTTAAATATGATTATTAAAACTAGTTTAAACAGACATATTAGCAATATTTTTGGTAAATTTTCAGTGTGCATAAATGCAGCATATGATTCTTTTAAAAAGAGAGTGCAGAGGTAGTTACTCCATTGCTTGTAAACCTCAGATAAAGACCTCCATGCAAGAAAGTGGAAGTCAGCATTGAGGTTAATTTCTTTGTCGCATGTCCTCAGTGCAGTTTCAGCCTTTTAATTTAGATTTTCCTCTTTTTATGCAGTACAGTTTAGCAATCCTCCAATTTCCTTTTATTCCCGTCATGAATCCCAATGTGATGTTGATTTTAATGAAACATTCCATTGACAATAAGTTTAATAGTTCTTAGAGAGCAATTTACAAGTAAAAGCTGATTTTCTTTGGATATTTCTAGAGAGCTAGAGACAGTGAAGGAGAAAAAACTGCAGTGAGATTTGACTTGACTGGCAGCCAGCATTAGTTTCCTGAAATTACGGTATCTAGGGTGTGTCCCATATAATAAAGAAAACTGTTTAAAAAGAAAGAAAAAAAACGCAAAGATGGAAGACCCTGAGAATGTTCAGCTTGGACTGCTTGAGTGCCTTAGGTGTGAGAGTTGTTGAGGTCTTTGACAAGTTGACAGTACTTGATTCATGCAGTCTCTTTTGCATTGCATTCCAATATTGAGTGATGTGCTTCAAGATTTTCTTCATATTGATAGGCGTTTCTTTATCTTGCCTTCATATTTATCTTTGTTAAACTGGAAACAGATAGCTGATACCTCACTCTGAAGAACTACGGGGTACATGCTGCGAATCAGTGAAGTCACTGCTACCTTTTTAAACTGCACATGTGCTCTTAGTACTCAGCTCTCGGTATCAAACCATAAAATGTGTACTGGTGCTACAGATGCAGATTATTTTTTACTCTTCTACACTGCTTTGTCATCATAGGCAAAGCTGAATTTGTGTAGGTTTAATCTGTACTTATTTAAAATGGAGAACAGCTATGTAATGAAGCAAAAGTAGGAGAGAAAAGGTGGTCAGAATCCTGACTTCTAGTCGTCTGACCTAGTGGAAGATGTCTGCCCACCCACAGCAGAGAAGTTGCACTAGTTTATCGTTGAAGGTCTTTCCTGATCCAAACCATTCTGTGATTTTGCTAAATCATTTTTAGGGGTACCACAGGAACACTATAAGCTAATATGAAAGAAAGGGGAGATAAAGTGAGTTAGCTCCTTAATCTGAGTGAAGAGAAGTAAAAATGCCTAGTGGAAGGCACTGTAAAAAAGTTACTGGTGAACTGGAAAGAAGTTTTTGGAGAATTGGTGTTGGCATAGATCACATTGTATTTATGATACGTATTAAAAATGAGGAATGTCCTGGCCAAAATTAAAACATCTGTAGTGATGTGTTGACCACAGCAGACTGGACACAGTTAGGTCTGGCGTAAAAGAAATGGCATGAAGTACAGTATCTCAGAGTGTATTTTATGGTACTCACAGACCAAAAACAAGAAACTTTCCTTCTGATTCACATTCCAGTTCAAGTGGAACTGACAGAAGAATAATTACCTGTACAGAGAAATTATTGATCAAAGCTAACTATGATCCATCAGTATTGTCCAGACATAAGAAAACAGGAGCCTTACCATGACACAATTGCCTGTGTGTGGATGTGGAAATAATCATTACAGGTGTATGTCATTATATATAATACTATTAAAGCTTGAATTGCTGTATATAGTACCTGATTGCTTTTACATTCAAGAAAGATTAGTTTACAATGAGACAAGCGTCAGTAATTACTTCAGTGATAAGTAGCATGGGAGAGCCTTACCAGAAGAAACAGGCTGGTTTGTTTATCCAGTCTTGAGAGGGGAAGATGATTGCTCTCAGTAAATTTGCCTGGGAAAGAAAGGAAGCATAAGCACAGGATGTGTAAAAATATGTAAAAATACAAGATGGTGGTCACAAGGTTACATGACTAGAAGCTTTTATTAATTCATACAAGTTATTAATTATAAGTCCTATAATCTTTCCATATGGAAAAGTGTGACAGAAATAGCTATATAGATGTGCCATTTGTTCCTTGATTTTTAAAGTCCTGTATGATTATTTACAATACCAAGACCCTAGATTCAGGGACTTGGAAGCATGTTTCCAGTTTCCACATTGATCCTGATTCTCTCAAATAAGGTATACACATCATCTTTGAAAACTCCATTTGCAATGTATATTAATCTGAGATTTTGTTTCAGTTACTTCTTGCACCCTTGTACCTTGTTCTAACCTTGCAGTGTGAAACACCTGTTTAGAAGAGAGCAAGTTGCAGAGCATCAGTCCAACATTATTGGACATTTCACATGCTTTTGTCTTTTTTTCCCTCTGTAATTAGTAATGGCCATGGGAACAATTATGATAGAATCGTATGTTATGTTTTCGTAAGATCAACGAACCATAGATTGGGTTGGTTTGGATGGGATTACAGCAGATCATCTAGTCTAGCCTCCCTGCTCAGACAGGGTCATCCCAGGGCACATGGCACAGGCATTTCTTGAATGTCTCCACTGTGGGAGAGACTCCGCAGTCTCTCTAGACAATCTGTTTCAGTGCGTGGTCACCCGCATAAAGCAGTTCTTCTCGTGTGAAGGTGAAACTTTTCTGTGCTTTGGTATCTGTGTGTTCCCTCTCATCCTATTGCTTGGCACCACCAAATCAGTTTGGCACACAAAAACATACTTTGCATGTCCACTTTAAAATGCTGTAGCCTTTTGAAAGAAGGGACAGTTTTACTCCCAACAGCTTTTCTTTCAGAATAAGGATTTTTTACGCCACATTTGAGCCCCGGCTGCTGATCTGTATCATACATACGCAGTCTTAGTCTCCTAAACTGTATTTTTCATCTTGTGATGGTTTTCCTCTTAGTAGTTTATTTCAGAGGAAGACAAGCTGTAAGTGTAGCTTTTTTTTCCTGATTAATAAATAAAAAAAAGAAAATAAAGTAGGGAAAGAAGAGAAAATGAATGATGCTTCATCCTGGCAGGGTTAGGGAAGTGGTTGTCCCTCTAATTGGCACTAGTGAGGCCACCTGTCTAGAAGGATACTGAAGTGCTGAACTGTGTCCAGAGAAGGGCAGCAAAGCTAGTGAAGTGTCTGGAGCACAAGTCCAATGAAGAGCAGCTGAGGAAGTTGGGGATTTTTATCCTGGAGAAAAGGAGGCCCAGGGAATGTGTTACTGCTTTCTACAGCTGCTGCCTGAAAGAGGTTCAGCCTCTTCTCCATGGTGACAAGTAACAGAACAAGAGGAAATGACCTCCAGTGCCACAGGGGAGATTTCAAGTGGATATTAGGAAAAACATTGAAATAGTGCTCAGTCATGGAACCAGGCTGCCCAGGGAAGTGGTAGAATCACAAAGGTTTGAGGATGTGGCACTTAGAGGTAGACTAGGTGCTGGACTGGATGATGTTATAGGTCTTCTTCAATATAAAAAATTCTGTGATTCTGTTGTTCATACCTTGCAAACCTTCAGCTTCCTTAGAAACCCACTGTTTTCTTCTGCTTTACATCAGAATTTAATGTTTCCTGTCTGGGTACCAGTTTGATACTACCACTAGTTTGCATTAGCTTTGCATAAATAACAACAGCTGAATTCAAGAGTCCTGGGATGCTGATAGCTCTGTTCCATACAGTGATTTCATTTGTCCCCTACCTGCCATCTCATCTATTCATGGATTTAAAGCAACGAAGAATAGAATAGAAAAAAATCGAAGGGTGGAGTTTTTGTGCCTTTTACCTGCAAAGAGTCTCTGCCTTGGCAAGAGACTACTCCTGTCTGTCGTGCCCATCAGTTTGATGACACAGCTCAGGGAGAGGGTATTTTCTCTGTACAGGAAATTGATTTTATTCGTAGTCTTTTCAGCTGTTTTCTTACCAGTTTTTAACTGTTTCAAAATTGAGAGTAACAGTTAGCCATTATTTACCTAACTAGTAATTAATTATGCCAGCTGGTACTCTTGGATACTCAAACACATAAAGTAAATTTTTACTTATATTCAAGCCCAAGTTACAGAGTACATAACCATATGTCAAACCCAGGGATTACATATTTAACTACTTTTACCCACTTCCATTTCAATGATGGGGACAGTTTACCATGTATTACTGCAGTTGGTTCCAAACAAGGACCATTAAACACTAATGACAATTAATCATGTCCCTACATAGTTGCTATGTCAGCTCTTGTAATTCTCCTCCCCCACAGTCACTTTTCTTTTAAATACCATCTTTGTAAGTTGCACTTGATTCAAAGTTGTAGTTTTCAAATCATGGTTCTGTTTGTGAGCGCTCTGACTTGGGCAAGCATGCAGGACTCTTCCTTCTACCACTCTAAATTGAATTTCATTATTTGTTAAAAGATACAAGAACATATTTCAGTTCCAGCTTCATAGCTATCTCTCCTTTTGATTCCAAAGGAGAAAGAAGTGTTGGTAGTAGTATGCTTTTAACAGGCCTGTTCCAGCTTGTTTGTGGCCAAAAACTGCCAGTGAAAACAAATAGAAAAGAAGCCTCATTCTAATGAAGTTCTTGCATTTCATTTCACCAAAGACAATATTAACTAAAAGGGTGGAATTATACGCTTGTATGCACCTTGCAAGCAGTTTGACAGAAAAAAGAGAAAATTGGAAACATTGCACACAAATATTTTTCTAAGCAAAAACATTTTCTAAATAAGCAGTATTTCTTAATGCTTTTTAACCTGTGCAGTATGCAAGTGTTTTTAATGTGAGCACACATGGGACTAGCATGTTGAACTGATGCAGTAGCAATGAACTGTCACGGTTCTTTTGCAGTCAGATCTTTTAATTTATTCTGGTCCTTCTTCCTTTCAGCACGTAGCCTGCTAGTTGCTAGGCAACCATAAGTGTTGTTTTTTTTTTTTACTGCACATGATTTTTATGTGGTAGTTGTTGTGGTTATTATTTTCTAATTACATAAATGGACAAAAGGATTAAAATCAGAGTTGCATTAATAATTACTAATTTCCATCTACTATATCCACAACAGATTGAGATTGTTAGGAAAGATCCCGTTCATTTATAATATGGATGCATATATACAATGGGAGTGCAACATAGTACTTCATTGTGAGAATAGGTTCTATAAAGATGATAGAACGGCTGTTCTATTCTGATAGAATAAGCTGCTATTGATCTGAGTAGACAAAATCAGGTTGTAGTCTTCTGTTGTGCCCTTAATACTTTTCCTTTCATGGCCTTAAATGATTTTCAGTAATTAATTACATCAAGCAAAAGCTTGAGGGCTTTCTATAGCATTCTTAGTTTAATAGAATGTGTGAACAAATCACAGTTGGCTGGTCTTACACCTGGAAAATAGAATATTGCTGTTTAATAATTTATGAGTTGTATTTTTAATATAAAATACCATATAAGGTGGGTGTATGGATGTAAAGAGAAAAGAATACAGCTTTGAGATTAAAAACTGTAATCATCAGGAGCTATTTCAGAGGGACAAATAGGCTAAACATCTCTTAAAATTTGATCAGAATTAGTTTATTAGTGGCTGTTTTCTTTTTACTGAAGTAATTCTCTTCAGTATTAGATTCTAAAGCACAGTTGAAGAAACACGGCATCAGTGGTTCAGTATAGTAATTTCATGATTATAAGCCGCACCATTTTGACCAAAATTTTGCTCCCAAACCGGGAGCGACTTACATTCAGGAGTGGCTTATATATGAACAAATTTTGGAAATTTCCCAGCCCGGAAGTCCGAGCCAGCAGCGGCCCCGGGCAGCGGGGCAGTGGCGGCGCAGCAGTAGCACTGCCCGGCCCCGGGGGACGCAGCAGTGGCACCGGCTGGGCATGCCCTTCTCCCTCCTCCTGGCGGCAATGGCTGGGCATGCCCCTCTCCCTCTTCCTGGCGGCACTGGCCAGGCAAGCTCCTCTCCCTCCTCCCAGCAGCACTGGCCAGGGACGCTCCTCTCCCTCCTCCCAGCGGCACCGACCAGGGACACCCCTCTCCCTCTTCCCAGTGGCCCTGGCTGGGCACACCCCTCTCTCTCCTCCCAGCGGCACGGCCGGGCACACCTCTCTCTCTCCTCCCAGCAGCAGCGGCCAGGCACACCCCTCTTCCTCCTCCCGGCGGCACCGGCCAGGGATGCTCCTCTCCCTCCTCCCAGCAGCAGCGGCCAGGCACACCCCTCTCCCTCTTCCCGGTGGCACTGGCCGGACACACCGCTCCCTTGCCTCCCGGTGGCAGCGGCGAGCGGGGCTGGGGCCACTCCCTGACGGCCGCCCTGAGCAGGGCTGAGCCAGTAAACTCTGCATTCCCGCAATTCTGTTACTATTTGGCAACTTTGTGAAAGTTGCACGTGAATCCTCGCTGCAAACAAAAGTGCGGCTTATATATGGACAAAGACCTCAATGTTGCCGACACCCCGGAAGTGCGGCTTATACTCAGTGCGGCTGAAATCGTGAAATTACTGTAATTTTACTCAAATAGAAATTTCTTTTAAGGCTGCTGAAATAAAACACAGCAGTGATAGGCCTTCTGTATAGCTAATCCGCACTCAGAGTGTACCGAAGTGCAGGTAAGTTACAGTGTGCTGTGTAATGGTGCAACAGGATACTGCTTTGTTTTGCTTTGCTTTCCCGAGGATCAGTACCTTGCATGTATAAGGTGTGCACTGATCACTTACTGAATAGCTGAATTACCCATGGGCTTCTGTATAATGCTCCTAAGGAGTCTGAATGTCTTGCAGATAACAGTACTTTTCCACAGCATTTTATTCTCATTTTATAAACAGGGAGTAGAAACTTAAATTTTAAGATACCATTTGGGCACCAGAGATCCAGTTGCTGATTTTCATAATGTTGTATATGTTCAGAAGAAATTCCATTGATCTCAGTTGCAGCTGTTACTGCTCAACACATCCTTAGGTGGACAAAAAAAAAATATAAATGCAGTCCTCAATTTTCAAAGGAATAGAAACACACATTAATTTAATCAGTTGTGTAGAATGTATATAATGCATTGCTTTTGCTTGTATTGCTTCCCGTTTCACTTTGAGATGGCAGTCTGTGACAAAGACAGATTCTGTCATGTAGCATGACATAGACCCTCACACAGATCAAGAGCCATAGACCCTCACACAGATCAAGAGCAAGACTGATGCCTTTAAATCTGTTGTATAAACACTTGGACAGGGGAAGTATGAAAATAATGAATTTGTGAGTCCATACCAAAGGAAATGGCAGATGCAGTGCCCAGAATTTCAGTTATTTGCTGGCAGGAGAGAAATAAGTAAAACTTGGATGTGACAGTTACCTGGCCATTTTATGCTTTTTCAATTTCAGTAACAGGGTTCTTCCCAGATAAGTTAGATCTGTTGGGTGAAGTTGCTAGTAACTGCTACTCAAGGTGCCAGTGGTCTCTGTGAGTATCTATCCCAACAGCTGTATGAAGTACATAGACTTCAGTGTCCTCTCCTGGGACAGGGATGCACCGTGCACCCACTGCCTTGTCTCACCTGCAGCGGCTGCACCCAGAAGTGCACTCAGATGTGTGCCAGAACCTTGCTGAGGCCCAGGAGGCATCTTGCCAGCTACTGCTGAGGACACAAGGGCTGCTGCTGATTAGCAGTCTGCAATTAGAGTATTTACATTGTTGTCCTCTGTGATGGAAGGAGCAGCATTGTCTCAGGACCAAACCGAGTACAATAGAAAATGGTGGATTAGGTGAACACCAGATAGTTTTGGAAGTGAGGAAAATCTGTTCTTGTTCATTATTCTATCAGGTCCATAAGATAAATAGTACCTTCTCAAATTATGTTACCTCAGGCATTAAGAAATGCATACTGTATAGTAAGCATTCATTACTTCCATAAAGGGCAGAGCTGTTGCCAGCTTTGTGCTTTTTATCATCCTTATTCTCCATTGCAGAATTGCTTCTGTTGATCTTGAGTTCAGTTTTAGTTTAACATCTGATAATATCTGGATGGTGGTTGCAAGAGAAAGCCCAGGGGGAAACCAGGACTTGGTAGTCTTCTTGCCCAGCTCCTGTGGAATTTGGTGTTCCTGAGATACTATTTGAAAATTCAGCTGAATAAACAGGGCCTTTGTGGAGTAGCTGGGAGAGAAGTAGGCATGTGAATGTGAACTGGGAAATGCTTGTGAATGCTGTGTGCAGTTCTTCACAGGAGTGGTTTTTTCTGCTACACTGTGAAAATTGCATGCACATAGGGGAAGAAACCCAACAAAAACCAACACAAAGCCAGCTAAACCCATAAGTGTCATCAGCACATTTCCTCCCAAGGTGACTTACAGCCACGTATTATTTGGAAAATGACAAATAAGAAGATTAAAAAAGATCCTCAGTATGATGTTATGATAACTATTAAAAGAGGATAAACAATGGGAAGTACGGATATCTTGTAAAGTTTGGACACCTCCAAGTTATAGACAATGTTCTGACGGTATAAAAGTTTTATAGGAAAATTACCACTTTATTTCAAATGAATGAAGGAGTACAAGTGGCAGCGGTGATTTTCAGTATAGTTGGAGTGATCTTCCCAGAAGCCCAACAGTCATTAATAGAAGTTACTCATTTTTTGTTGTTGTAACATCAACGTAGTCTAATAGCAATCAGCATATAGTACAATGGAAATCAGTATGGTTTGCTATAATGAAGAATTACAAGGCTAGCTGTATAGTGATCAAAAAGAAGACAAACTTCAGTGACAGAAGAGGGATTTGCTAAAAATTACTGAAAAAAACCAAGGAAACAATAAGAGTATACTCAGTACAGGACTGTGGAATTCAGATGCAGATCTGATTCTTTTTTCATGAAGCCTCTTATACATGTTCATCTCTAATGGTAGATGTCAATGACATATTAATGATACATTAGGACAACAGTTTCATATTCCAAATGTAAATTAATTTTTAAATTACCAAATTTAAAAATCAGGGTTCAATTTCTAATTATTTGAAAGAAAAACTGTGATTTTATTCCATTATTTTAATTTTTTTCTTATTACGTAGTGTGTGTGCACATGTGTGTGTGCGTGTGGTGTGTGTGTGTGTGTGTTTTGTGAGAAAGTTGTAATGCTTCTATTCAGTACGGCTTTGTTTTTCTCAACAGTTCAGGACGGCAGCTAAGTGAAGTCTTCATTCAGCTTCCGTCTAGGAAAGAACTACCAGAGTATTATGAATTGATTAGGAAGCCAGTGGACTTCAAAAAGATAAAGGTAAGGAGGAATGAAAGAATTTTGGAAGTGGAGATTCTTCCATTTCTTTCCCTTTTACAGAAGGATGAGCATAAAGTTGTTTTTAAAATAACAGTATGAATATTTCATGCCACCTGTATTAGTGGATTAGATTTTGAACATAGTCACACACTTCGTTAGTAATTTTGTTTAGTGTATATTGCAGTGTACCACTGTAATTCAAGATCAAATCAAACTATAGTAGTGTGGCATGGATGACATCTCAGTGCCTTTTTGCAAAGACCTAATTGTGAGTCTGTCAACAATTTGATAAAAACACACTGTTGACAAAGATTTAATAGATCTAGTGGAATATACCTATCCCTGCATTTAAAATCGTAGAACCATAAATATCCTGAGTTGGATGGGAAGGACACATATTAAGTCCAACTCCTGGCCCTGCATACCCCAAGAATGACACCATGTGCCTGAGAACACTGTCGAAATGTATCTGGAATTCTTGTCAGGCTAGTGCTGTGACTGCGTCTCTGGGGAGCCCCTTCCAGTGCACAGTCACCCTGTGAGTGAAGAACCTTTTCCTGCTATCCAGCCTAAACCTCCTCTGACACAAATTCAGGCCATTCCCTCAGGTCTAATCATTGGTCAAGAGAGAGATCACTGTCTGCCCCTGCACTTCCCCTCATAAGGAAGTTTTAGACTGCAGTGAGGTCTCCCCTCAGTCTCCTCCTCTCCAGGCTGAACAGACCAGATGACCTCAGCTGCTCCTCATAGGGCTTCCCCTTCTAGACCCTAGCCTCATACCTTGGAAGAGGCAGGTCAGATTCTAACAGAGTTTAGTAGATGGGATCAAGGCAGCATGTTGCACCTTGGGTGATGTCATAATTCTGTAACTTTCACTTGTGTTACAGTTACTGGGTTTCTTTACTAGAAAGACAAAACTAGAACTTCTTTTACCAAAAGAGCTCCATTGCTTTTAACCCCTACAGTTCACAAAGAAATGGCTTAATTTTTTCTTTTACCTTGATGCATTTTTTGAGTAGTATGGTTGAAGGCATTCAATGTTTTAAATAGATACTTACCTTGAGGCTTAGGTAAAATTTTTTAAGAGAAAGATTTTAATGTGCTGAATCAAATATTAATTCAGTTTCCTCTCTGCTGTTCTTCTTTCTGCACCACTGCTCATCAATACTTATCTTCATTTCCTCAACAAATGCAACAGGAAAGAATTCGCAACCATAAATATCGGAGTCTTGGGGATTTAGAAAAAGATGTCATGCTGCTATGTCACAATGCACAGACATTCAACTTGGAGGGATCTCAGGTTTGAATGAGTTCATTTCTGTTAAACATACAAGTTTCCCCTATCTAATGATTTTAGTGCTTGTTGATTGTTATTTTTGTATATAAACTCTGTGTTAATTCTTACTTCAAGAACAGAAAAATGTTCATGTTCTAAATTTTTAGAATCCAGAATTCACTGGACACTGCTGCAGTGTATATTTTCAGAAAATTTGTTTTTAGCGCTAATTCTGAGATCTCTGTGTATTTAAAGCTGCAGTAAGACTATTTGAATCTCTGGTAAAAAGGCAGTGTGTGGAGTGATACATCAGTTTAGGTTTTCTGCAGCAGATCACAGAGGTAGCAGATGTAACAGTACAACTCTGGGATGTTGAGGAAATACATCATAGGAAGCTCTTCAGTTCTGCTAATGGAAGATAAAAATTGAAGCTTGTCCATCAGTAAAGATGTGTATGTATAAACATGTATGAAGCTTTTCACCCTCTGAAGCCTCTGTTTTTTAATTTTTTTTTTATTGTTGAAAGATCAGTGTCCATTTTTAGAAACAGTGGGAATAAATCCCAGATGAGTTCCAGGCTTAGAAGGCAAACTCATCTCAAGCAGATGTTTCACACACATTTGGGCTCAGAATTTGGAACAGGGTGCTGATACAAAAGGAAAAACTATGGAATCTGGATGACAGATACAAAAGACAAGCAGATAAGAAAGTTGTCTCACAATACAGTGAAACAAAGTCTTGGATGATTACTTTTGTAGATGAGATATGAGAAGTGTGATGCAAATACAATATTCAGTTGAAGCAGAGACCATGAAGACAGCTTCCATAACATACAGGAGATTTTAAAAAAAAGTTATTTGAAGCCTAAATAAAAGTAAGCTGAAGGATGATGCTGCCAATAACAAATGTATTCTTAAAATTTCTAAGCATTAGTGATAACATTTAGCAAAATTAGGGAGTTTATATTAAATTTTGAGAATTGAAAATTAGTATGGAATTTATTATGAAGAATTGTTGGATTCAGTTCATCATTTAGTGATTGTTTTTGATATCAAGAAACAGAAAATATTATTTCTTTAATATGTACATGTTTTTTTACTGTCTTCAGTTACATGGAAACAACTACAAATAAATGAAATGAAAATATTTATTGAAGTAAATTAATTATGCTAGAATGCTTGGGACATAATTTTGCTGCATGTCCAGATGCAAATTTTCAGTTTACTGCTGGTTTGCGTACCGGTAAAATGGCTATAACTATCTAATTATAGCAAGGGCGGGGGAAAAAGTGAAAGAAAGTTAGTAACAAAAAGTATAACTGAGACTTCAGAAAATGGAGAAAGTTGGTAAAAGAGGAGATAAAAAGAGGTAAAGAAAAACCAATAGTGAAATGGGTAAAATAATGAAATAATGAAATTATTCACATCAGAATGACCCATCATGGTTATGGAAAACTGGTCTCTTCTACCAGAGATGGTAGAATTGAAAGGAGTAATCCTGAGTGGCTAGAAGTATTAGTAGATATTGCTACTCTGTTTGGGAATAACCTAACATGTATCAGTAGTGTAATATTATTTTCTGTTCCAATCTATCAACATTAATTACCAGACCTAATATTACTTTTTATCTCATAAAGCCCAAATACTGTGTAACTAAGGTTTTTTTTTTTTCCCCTCTGTTAAGTTCTCACACCATTCATTTTGATTTCCCCTGAGTTGCAGGACACTTCTGCAGTAGTATTCCAGTTTTCCAGACTTCCTTGATACCTTGTGTTCTTTGTTACATTTCTGATCTACCTTTGCTCTAACATACCAGGTGACTTCAGTAAATCGGATTATTTGTGTGTGCACTCAAAACAAAAGGGCTAATTCAGGTAGTTGTTTAAGTGCCCAGTGAACTTCACAGACCACTTCCAAGTGTTCCGTTAGTGTGGTGTGTGCTGCTTTTCCTTGGAGCAAAGCAGTTTCATTTGAAATGGAATCTTAAGGTTTTCAGGGATAGAACAACTTTAAGTGTTAAGGCTTTTGTCCTCAGTGAAACCTCAGTGTTTTGAAAAGCTTTTCATGTAATAGTCAAATGACATACAGACGTGTACAGGGTTGAAAATGAGTGTGTGTCTTCAAACAGAAGATTTCTCATGAATGTTGTAATTTGCTGTGAAGTTCTTTTGTTGCTGCTTCTCCCTTTTTGAAGGAAGTTCTACTGTCATTGTTGCTTGCTCTTTAGAAGCCTGTTTGAATTGGATTTCTGTCAAAATAATAAAATTTCAATTTGCACAGCTTTTCATGAAGTAACCCCATGGGGTTTTTGTGTATCAAAATAGATAGGTGTATTACAAGTAATTCCACATAAAGAAGGTTAAAATAATTTTTGAAGCGCCTGTATTTTAATGGGAAACTGAAAGTCTGGGTCATATTGATGCCCTAAATATCTAGTGGCCAGCATTGAAAAAAAAAAATGTTGTACAGCTCTTTAATTCTTGTTGTCTTAGACACATGTTTTTGTGAGAAAGACCAGAACGTTAATTGAAAGAGCCATTCCTAAGAACAGGTGAATATGCTAGGCTTATATATATGAAAAATAAATAGTTCTCAAGAGAAACGTGGCAGGTTCTATCAATATCTGACTCGAAAAGAAGTAGGTACAAGAGAAAGTCAATTGTTACTTGACTTTAAGGAAGGAAGTTCTAGAGTTTCACAGCTCACTAATGTCATAAGACATGAGAGCAGCCTTCTCAAAACATTCATGATTATTTTTTTTAGAGAATAGGTGTATAAAAAGTTTGCCATGATTGAGAGTAGTCAAACATCTCAAAACAAAAAGCACAGGGGAACTCACACAATAAGAAACAATCCACATTGAAAGGCAGTTTTTCAAAAAAAACATTTGATGGTCAAGTGAAAAAAGTAGGAATTGGATGTTTCATGTTAAGTATTCTAAACAAACTTTTTCTAATTCAGCTTGTCAAACCCACAAAGTAATAGAGCACTTTTATCATATTTAGCATACAGACTGCATAATGGCAGCCAAAAGTCCTTCCATTATCTTTTCCACAAGTACCTAGTGTCCCTTTATACAAAGAAAGTTTGTAATTTAGCCAGAGGAGTAGAATGACAGACAGCCAAAGTAGATGATGATGATGATGATGATGATGATGATGATATGATAAAATCAAATGCAGTCTATGACTCTTTTCTAGTAATTATTCTTAATTGTTTAGTCCTGAATTGTGCAGTGCTTGTCTTCTGACATTTTACAAAACAAACCACACAAGGTCATTTGTTCAGGTGATGACAAAGAATCAGATACTCAGCAATACAACAAGATTTTACTGTGTTAATCTAAGAAGTGTGTTACAAGCCAAAAGTAGTCACTCTTGAGAGTCCCCTCATGCTGGAGGTTAAAGGGAAAATGTGATGTACCCAAGATACTTTGGATACTACAGGATGTTTCAGAACACACTTTCAATTTAGAGCAAGCCCAAATTTTTTTTCCAGTCTTGTTAGATCTGAAAGGAAAGAAGGGATGAGCTGCTTGGGATAAATTATTTTCCTTGTAGCTTCTTTGGATTTCAGAAAAAAAACCTGAAGATAATTAAATGAGGATAAGCTATTTGTCATTATTACCTGTATTGCCAGACAATAACCCATGTTATAATTAAGGTGCGTACTGCTGAAGTCTGTTCCTTTGGCAGGTTTTCAAGGGTGTTACGATCTGATGAAAATGCACAATAGTTCCTATGGCAGTAGAAATAATAAGAAAAACATTAACTAGACGTTTTAGATGTGATACATTGCAAGAATTATGTCTTTGTAGGTCACTAATGACAGATTTCTTTTAGAGCATGAAGAATTAATGTTGGTATTTCTTGTATGATTCATTCAACAGACCTTACTAACTTGGTATTTGAAAATGCCATGTACTCTGTAGACTTGCACTGGAAATTTAGGTCTATGCTGTAAATTTCTGATTCTGCTTGACTTCATAGTTCTGACAGAGATTTGTACCTGTACTGTAGATCTATGAGGATTCCATTGTTCTTCAGTCCGTGTTCAAAAGTGCACGACAGAAGATAGCCAAAGAAGAAGAAAGCGAGGATGAAAGCAATGATGATGAAGAAGAAGATGAAGAAGAAGAATCGGAATCGGAATGTGAGTCCCCTGCTAGATACTGACAAGGAAATAGATCTGGGGATGGAAGAGCAGGTTTTGCTGCTTCTGCAATGGAGACTCATTATAAGGTTCTGTTTTCCATTAGTCGAAGTAGTTTCTTACTAAGGTTGCTTGGTTGTAACATTGTTTTGGTCTTTCAGCTGGATGTTCTGGCTTACTTCTATTTAAACTATTCTTAAGCCAGAAACAAATCATAGAGGTGCTGTGTGGGTGGCCATAATCGTTTATAAGCCCTTCAGGGCCAGTTCTTGCTATTTGTAAATGGAAGTGCCCTGTAGAGGCTGGAGACTGTGGTCAACCTTCAGGCGTGATGTGGTATACACATATGTGATGTGCAGTTCATCATATGGTTTAGAACCAGATGATGTTGAAAACACTCTTCAGTGTGACAAAGACTAAGTGAAACTCTGATTGTTTCAGAATGCTCATTAAGTCCCTGCAGATTTGGAAAGATGATGAAAGGGTAAAAGGATTAATTCCTTCATTGCACTTTGTACATGTATCCAAATTCCAACTATCCGTTTTCTCGGATACAGAAGCTGTAGTCCTTGGCCCTGAGCTACCTTTCCGTGTGTGTCACATGTGTGCTAAAGCATGCAACTTCAGTAGCTCATTTGGAAATTAGTGGATATTCTGGAATCAGAATAACATGTTCTTTAAAAAGGTATCAACTCGAAATTAACCAGTAACTCCACACAGCATTTCTGTACTTTAAAATACAAAAAAAAAGTCTGTTTATACAAAGGCTAAACATTTCTGTGGTAAGGAAGAAAATATTTTTAAAGGCATATCTTCTTAGAGGACTGTATACTACCTGTGCACACCATACATTCTGTGAATGACAAGAAGATAGATATGGTCAACTTAAAGTTAGTCTTTATAATTTAATGTATATTATTGTTAAAACTATTAAAAACAAGAGAATTAAAAGTAAATACCTCTTGCTTTGTTGTTCCACAGTCCATGTAAAGTCAGAGGGGAATGCCTTTTCAGGCTACTACCAGAGGTGAATTTCTGTGAACAAGAGAGAGCATTTAAAGTTGATAAGTGAATGTTTCATTAATGCATGCTGTTAAACTTTTTGCAGCAAAATCAGTGAAAGTCAAAATCAAGTTAAATAAGAAGGATGAAAAAGGTCGGGAAAAAGGAAAAGGCAAGAAGAGGCAAAGCAGAGCAAAAGCCAAGCCTGTCGTGAGTGATGATGATAGTGATGAGGATCAAGATGAAAATGTAAGTTTTGTTCAGTGAGACTATGGAAGTGGTTGCAGTGATTGCATCTCTGCCCTGTCCTGCTTGCTGTCAGAATTCTCAACTATTCATGCTTAAGCACATATTTAACTTGTAGTGATCATCCTGAGAGAATTGGGTGGGGGTGTTAACTGTATATTAGTGTGCTTATGGGATCTGGTCCCAGTGCTGGAAGACAAGAAGTGTAAGAAGTTTGGATCTTACTTCGAGCTGTTCCTGCATTCATTGAACCTTTAAGTCTCATGTTCTGTTCACTTTTGTCCACCGATGAAAAACTTACAGCTTGATTGTTTTATACCTTTTTTTAGTGGGTGCTTCTATTATTGCAACAAATGAAAATAGATGTCTTCCCAGTTGTTTCTAAATGTCTGGATAGAAAGAAAGAGCTGGTGTTTCCTGACTCTCTGTCTTCCTTCTCTAAAAAATTCTACAGCAATTAGATGAAATTTCATGAAATAGAAATACTGAATAACACAGTACCTTTCTTCAGGCTATCTTGATTTGTCAGTTTAATTGTCTTATTTCTTCCTCATACTTCCTTTTATTTTTCCTTCTTTAACAAATTCCACAGAATAGCTGGAAAGAATTTCTGACTTGTCTTGTGTCTCTTACCTCTAGGACCAGTCGGAAGCAAGCGGAAGTGATGATGAGTGATCCATAGGGTTTATTTTCTTGCCAGAACTGACCCCTTCCCCTTCTCTTCTCTTTTCTCCTATTTTACACCCAGTGAATCTTTTTGTCAAATAGACATCGGGTTGTTTCTGTATTCTCATTCTCTATAAATTAGCTTTAGGATAGTGCCAGACAAACATATGATATCATGGTGTAAAAAAGGCAAAAAATTGTAACATATGGGCCTCAAAAAACAACAAAGAAACCTTCTGTGGGAAAATGTGGGTTGATAGGATATTTCTATGGGCTGGTTTTGACTTGGTAATGGTTTGATTGTGCCTGGTTTTATCATTTGATAAGGTTTTTTCAGTGGCATCAGAAAGGCAACAAAAAAAAAAGTCTTTTGTAGCATTGATAACCAGGAGTAGTCATTAAAAGCCACTGGTTATTTTATTTTTCATCAGGCAGTTTTCAAATTTTTTATTTGTCCTGTATTGGTTTTTTACACTGTGGTACATATATGCAACTTTGTTTAATAGCTTATAAATGTTCAGTAGTTAGCTTTCATACACCTTGCCCCATATGCATTTTTCCACTTTAGGCTTGATGATCTTCCAAAAAAGGCTTTTTGAATTGTATCAAATTTATGTCTATTGTAAACTTTGCTTAACTTTTTTCTCTATTAAAAGAAGTTGGTTTAAAAATGCTATTGAATATTGCAATCTATATAGTGTAACGTATGGCTTCTTTCATCAGACTGATCTTTTATGTTACCAATGTGGATTATCACCTTTTCCCTAAAGTGTACTTAATCTTTGCTTTCTTTGCACAATGTCTTTGGTTGCAAGTCATAAGCCTGAGGCAAATAAAATTCCAGTAATTTTGAAGACTGTGGTGTTGGTGTTTTCCTAATAAAGAGAGAATTTACTTCACTAGATGCAGCCTTTTCTTACGAGTTCCACAAAAATATTTTTATAGGAGCAATGAGAGGGCAGGAGTGTCTCTGTAAAGAGAGACACTTTGTTCCTTCCTGGATGTAGAATTCAGATATCAAAGAAGTATCTTCTGAGATGAAGATGTGCAATACGTGTTAAAGAATAATAAAATTTAAGTAGTAGACTGATACCTTGAAATAAGCATAATTCATTGTTTAATTGCAATTGAAGTGATAAAGCAATAAAATAAATAATTTTTTTTTTTACTTTCAGGAAATGTGTGTCCATATGCCTTAGTGGGCATGAATACAATCAGTTATACAGGCAGCCCACCCATAAGTCAGGTTATTTAGAGTCTTATCTTGAGGTATCCCAGTGGCTATGCAATAAGGCGTGGTAGTGTAAACATTTGAACTATACATTTGCAGTTAACATTGCTACTCTTCAAATCAAAAGATTTGAATATATATTGTGTAAAAAGCCTATAATTCTCTTTGTAAACAGAACATTTCTTTGTTATGTGAACTTCTGAGAGTGTGTCTGCAATAAATCTCATCATCCTGCCTTGTAGTATGTTAACTGCTTCAGATTTTTGTAGCTTTTAACTGCTTCATTTGAAAAGTGATCGGTAAGTTGGACTGGTGCCCATTTGTTTGTATTAGTCCTGCACTGAGAGAAGTCAGCTTTGCTTAGCTTCAACAGTTTCAAACATCTTACTCTAGTGTGTGTCCCATCTGAATGGAAGACCCAGTATTTCACAGAGAGGTTATCATTGATCTCAGAGGCTCACATTGGTGATACCAGTGTCTGAAGCAGCATTGCAAAGAACAAAGTCCTGGTGGACACCAAGTTGAACGTGAGCCAACAATGTGTTATTTTGCCAAAGAGGGTGTCCTGGACAGTATCAGGAGAAGTGTTGCCAGCAGGTCCAGAGAGGTGATCCTTGCCCTCACCTCCGCACTGGTGAGATATATCTGGAGTGCTGTGGACTCCAGCTGAAGAGAAGACATGAACATACTGAAGAAAGTCCAGCAAAGGGCCACTGACATAGTTAAGGGACTGGAGCATGTGACATACACAAGGAGTCTTGAGAAAGCTGGCACTGCCCTGCATGAGTAAGAGTGGGTTCAAAGGCACCTTGTTGGTGTGAATTAGTATTGGGAAAGGGAAGGTGCAAAGAAGGCAAAGCCAGCATCTTTTCAGGACAGGACCAAGAGGCAATGGGCACACACTGAAACATGGGCAGTCGCTATCAATATCGTGAAACTTTTATTATGAAGGTGACTGAGCCCTGGAACAAACTGCCCAGAGAACGTCTGAAGTCTCCTTTGGAGATACTTAAAAGGCACTTGGACATGCCCTACTTGAGCAGACGGATTGGACCAGATGATCTCCAGAGGCCAGTAGTCCTTCTGTGATTCTGTGATGCAGGATAGTTTAGTTTTCAGAGACAGTTTCACCAGACCATAGAGAAATGTTGTTTTTTCACTGCAAAATTAACCATGTCTACTAACCTGTTATACATGACAAAAAGCATATGGCAGTAGGCTCCAGTCACTGCTGGCCTGGACTGGATTTAAGCTGCCAACTTGAATATAAAAGGCACAATATTACATTACTCATCCCCAGAGTCCCTGATGCCTTTGCAGTGACCCAGTTTCATTTACTTTTCAAGAACTCATTATTTGCAGATGAGCATTTAGCTAGATAATAAAAATTAACTAAGATGATACAACATTTCTGTTGAAAGTAGCTTTGGGTTTGGTCAATAACTGTAAGTCATGTGATATCAGTTTGCATCAAGAAATACAATTGAATTCTTAGTTGCAGTTTCTTTTATCATATTAAAGTAATTTCAAAATATTTTCAGTTTCCTCTCCAAGTTTCAGAAAACCCCCAAAAGACCTGCAATTATTTTTTGACATTAAAATAAAGTATATTTAGGATGTATACCATGTTTATGCCTCCACTGTAATTGGTCCTGTTATTTTGTTTAGGATTTGAGTTCAATTCTACCAGAGTAGAATTTTAATACTTATCTTGCTGTCTCTCTGTATAAATTTACTGTATTTTTCAAGATGAGTTGTTTTCCTGGCAATCTTAGCACATTTTGAAAAAATAGGTACTGGGGAAATGGTTGTCATGTGTAACTTTCCGAATTGTGTACCAGAAAAAGGAGAAAATCTTTACTTAAGGTACGTACAAATCTGTGTTTAAGATGGAACTATTTTCTCTTTTACAGAATTCCCTCTCTAGTACAAAGTGACAAGCAAAACACTTGTCATATCTTTTGGACTGTACACAAAAAAAAAAGGCACAATGCTACAGTCCGTATTGAGGAAATATAGCTCATTTCCTGCCTTAATTTCAAAAACAGTGTAATAAAATTGAAAATGGTGTCACTTGGGCTCTAACGAAGACAAGCAAAGTGCAAGAGATTTTCTTGATACAACAGTTTCTCCTGGGAAGTAGGCAGCAGTGTAAGTGGGCCAGATGAAAAATGTTTAACATCTTTTATACATTTCAGATGCTATTAAAAATATCTCTTTTCCCCTCACATCTTCTGAAAGAAACAAAGAAAATACAGAATTTTTTACTCGTTGACATAAATGGCTTTTTCCTTAGATGTGTCTGGTCTTCAGTGCAAAGTATTTTTCACTCCTTCATCACTCCCTCAGCTCATGAATGAAGCTGGTGTCTCAGTGATTCTGGAGGCAGAAAGACACAGCAAATGCTGCCACAGCTTCTGTGCACACTGAGACAAAGGCACAGCTGATGCAGTGGTAAGCCTCAAAGTTGTGTGCAGTTATGGAACTGTTGGTAACAGTTGCCCAACCCTGTGTACTATCTAAACATTAATAACTCTGTTAATAATGCCCAACGTACTGTCACTTTCTCATGAATGCTTGGATGATCAGGTTTACCAAACACATAGTCTGGACTAGAAAAGAGGACACAGAGTATTAAAAACAAAATTAGTTTTTTATAAATGGATTTTTAGGCTGGTGTCCTGCTTTCCTCTCTGTTCATCCCCTGAAAAACCTCTGAAGTATTCAAAATTCCTACAGTTTTTGAGTAGGGACTTCAACGTGGGTTCACAAAAGGAGCTAGCAAAAGTTGTTTATGTGGTTGTTTTGACCTTAAGAAAGAAGAGGGAGGAGGTTCAGGGTGGCAAAGAGGTCAGGGATACACAATTTTGACTTCTTTGCAGTTGACTTTTATATCATTTGAGGAGTCACTCATCCCTAATCTTTCAGTGCTGAAAAAAGGTGTAGAAGGTAGGTGGGAAAAAAAGCAATAAGCAAAGGATGTGAAACATGTCACCAGTCAGCATTTACCTAATTCTGATTTGATGAAACTGAACATTCCATTCAGTGAGGACAGAACTTCAGGACTCTGCAGCCATATGAGTGTTTAAACAGCGAGGGCCACGTTTGCACAGGGGGTAGCGAATACAAGCCGCACCATTTTCACCAAAATTTTGGTGGAAACCCGGAAGTGCGGCTAGTACTCTGGGGCGGCTAATATGTTAACAATATTCTAAAAGCTGCCAACACGGAAGTGAGAGCCCGCGGCAGCCCCAAGCCAAGCTGGAGCCCAGCCAGCCCTGGCAGAGGTGGGAAAGCCTGGCAGACGCAGGGCCAGCGGTGCGGGGGGCGGGTGGCAGAGCCCGGGCCAGCAGTGCAGGGAAGCCCGGCGGCACGGAGAAGCCCAGCAGAACCGGGGCTAGCAGTGCAGGGAAGCCCGGCGGCGCAGGGGAGCATGGCAGAAGTGGGAAGCCCGGCGGCGCGGGGAAGCCCAGCAGAACCGGGGCCAACAGCGTGGGGGAGCCCGGCAGTGCGGGGGTCGGCAGCGCCGGCCAGGGCGAGCAAATGCGGCAGCGGCGGTGCAGACAGGAGCGGGGGGGGGGCCAGCGAGCCTGGCAGCGGCAGCACTGCCCAGCTGGCCCTGATTGGCCCTGCCGAGCCGTAGCGCCAAGCTGGGCCACCCGGCCCCGTCGGCAACCATGAGCGGGCCGAGCCTGCCTGGCCCCGACCCAAGCCAGTAAACCCCGCTATGCCGCGATCCTGTTACTAATTGGCAAATTTGTGAAAGTTGCACACGGATCCTCGCTACGAACAAAAGTGCGGCTAATAGTCTGTTGCAACTTATGTATGGACGAGGACCTAAACGTTGCCGACACCCCGGAAATGCGGCTTATAGTCCGTGCAGCTTGTATTTGTGAAATTACTGTACATTGAAATGAAAATCCCATGAAGGATTTTCCAGAGGCAGCCTGCCTATTCTCTGTGAGGAAAGTCAGAAAGTATATTTTATTCAACAGTTATTTAAACACGGTATAAAAACAAAAGTTAACTGAAAGTTGGTGCATCACTCTCTTATTTCCCCTTAACAGCCAAGAGCTCAAGTGAGAGTAGGTTGGTGCAGACATACCAGTACTTCTTTCTGATGCAGAAGTCACACCTGCTTTCCAGATCCGAGTCCTTGTCACTCCGTTAGCTTGATGAGGATTGTCAGTGTAGCAGTGTTTACCGTGTTTTTGGCTCTGTGTTCACACAGAGATGGCTATGCTGAAGAACATGTTGAAGTCTGCACCTTGATCAGACACTGTTATGTGTTCTCTTGTCTTTATTATAAAGAGCTTGTATTTCAATTTGTATGGTGTTTTCCTTCCTTGTTATATTTGTGGCCACAGCAGATACAGTAAGAACAAAATTCTTATCCAATTAGATGGTGACAGCTTCTGTTTTCTTCCCCTGTATGCCAAGTTGCTGTCAAAACAGCTGAATCACAACAAATTACTGCAGTGTGAAGTTATTATGTTTTCAGAGGGACCAGAAAACTTGTATTGCAGATTTATACATAAGGACCGTTTTCATGACAATTTCCGATTTAGGTAGCTGCTTGGTGGAATTGTTCTTGTTCAGTGTCATGTTTTCATGCACAATCCATTGTTGTGGTGACATATACTGATGTTTCATTAATTGTCTCTTTTGGTGACATAAAGGGTTTAAGCTGTGTATTGCATCATCTGCATCATTTGCCACCACCTGCAAATACAAACTTTATGTCCACTATTCTCAATTCAAGACAGAGAAATAAAATCACAAGAGGACCCCAATACTAAGACATTAATTCATTGCAAGTGAAAGAAAACTACTTATATGCTGAATCGTATTTTTTTTTTCTCTAGTAGAGGTGAATTTGTATCCACTTGTATTATTTGTATTATGGTTTATACTCAATTTTACAGTACTAGTCTCTTATGTGCATTCTTCCCTTGGGCTTCCAGCATAACTTCTATTCTCGCCACTGCCTTCCATTGGAATAAATTTTGTATTTACTTGAGTGCCTTACAGACTTAAAGAAGTTAGTGCTCAATTGTGCAGCGTTACTTCCCATCTCCTTTGTCCTTCTAACATGTAATGAGAAAGAGAAGAAGGAGGAAAAAGGCATTGCCTGACGATTCACTTTGAATTTTGCTTTTTCTGAGATCAGGACACCTTGTTTCTATTAATGCTGTTGTCTGATGGCATAACCCTAGGGACATGCCAGTGCTCCTGCACTTTTAGAAGTTTTTTTGAGCCATTCTTATGGTCAAGGAAGACTGCAGTGAAGCTGAGCATGTCTGACATTCTGCAGATGCACAAAAGATGGTAAGTGTTCCATGTCAGTGCACTTAAGCACTCAGAAGTAAATAGGTATTTAAAACTTGGCAGTTAATTTCAACTGCATAAAGGACAGTCTTACCAAGCAAGAACATTTTACTTCTGCTTTAGAAAACCTTACAAGACCGATTTCCACTGCTATATCACTTAACTGAATGTAAGTTTTTGTTCCGTTTCCTCATACCATCTTCTATCCTACTGTTTCTGTGTGAGAGTAAAGATTTAAGTGATAGTCATTTTGACTCATTACTGGAAAATTATTCATCCTGGAAGTTGGCCAGTATGATAACCCATCTTCAAGCAGGGTCAAACACCAGGGGAACTACAGGCCTGTCAGTCTGACCTCAGTGCTGTGGAGGGTTATGGGTGCCATCACACAGCATTGTACCGCACAGGGGATTCATCAGCAGAGTTTTGTGAAAGGCAGATTCACCTTGAACAGCTTGATCTCCTCCTTTGTCAGGGTGACCCACCTAGTGGATAAGGGAAAGGCTGTGGACATCTACCTGGACTTCAAAGCCTTTGATAGTGAATGCCAAAACATTCTCCAGGAGAAGCTGTCAGCCCATGGTTAGGACAGGTGTATTCTGTTCTGCGTAAAAACCTGGCTGTGTGGCTGGGCCCAGAGAGTGGTGGTGCATGGAGTTACATCCAGCTGGTGGCCAGTGACCAGCAGTGCTCCCCAGGGCTCAGTATTGGGGACAGTTCTGTTTAATGCCTTCATCAGTGGCCTGGATGGGGAGGGATTGAGGTGCAGCCTCAGTCAGTTTGTGGATGACACCAAGCTGGGTGAGAGTGTTGATGTGCTGGAGGGCAGGAAGGCTCTGCAGAGGGATCTGGGCAGGCTGGATCATGGCCCAAGGCCATGATGTGAGGCTCAACAAGGCCAGTGCTGGGTCCTGCCCTTGGGTCACAACAATCCCAGGTGTGCCACAGGCTGGGGCAGAGTGGCTGCAAAGTTGCCCAGAGGAAAAGGAGCTGGGGGTGCTGCTGACAGCAGCTGAACGTGAGCCAGCAGTGCCCAGGTGGCCAAGAAGGAACTGGATGTGGCACTTAGTGCCATGGTCTAGTTGTGGTCAAGGTTGGACTCAATTATCTTAGAAGTCTTTTCCAATCTTAATGAATCTACGATTCTGTTAATTTTTTTCACTATTTCTAGGGAATCTGGAGGATGCATAAATGTTGTTTAGCAGGGTCCATACCAGAATCAAAGTACAGTGCAGTAGTGATTTCTGTGAGATGGATAGCTTAAAAAAAAAAAAAAAAAAAAAAACAGAAAGAAAAATGAAGAAGAGGCAGCTTGTTCTAAATCTGTTGGGTTGATTATTTTGATTATTTCTGCTTATGGGCAAACAAATTGAAAAGGCTATTACTTTCTCTTTTTCCAGACTCAATTCAAAGCATTCTCCCTGTTCCCAGAAGATAAATGTCAGCCACCAAGCTGTAGGTTAAGGGGAGAAGCTTCAATTCTTCACAACCACTCAAGTGATGGATTTTTTTCCTTTTGTCATGCAGTGATTCTGTCATTCTGACTACCTCTGGCGCTCATGTTCTTTGTCTTTTCCAACTCTGCCATGTCCAAAGTTCTCACCTGAGAAACACTGCTGGAAAAATAGACATGAAACTTCAGTGCACTTTTTTTAACCTTAGTAATACAGAGAGCTACAGAAAATACCCTTCTGTGAAGGCTGCAATCACCGCTGGTGTAAACATTTTCAGGAAGGTCACACATGTATTATCTTTTTGCTCACAAAAGGGCTGGAATGTATGGATTCACAGCTGTCAATGTCACAATTGCGAGCTTCAGGGTACGGGGCAAAAAATCCAGATGTCATCATGGAAGTCTGCTATAGAGCACTCAGCCAGGACAATGATGCTATGAATTACAGTAAATTCACGAATACAAGCTGCACTGAGTATAAGCCGCATTGCCGGGTGTTGGCAAACATTTTGGTTTTTGTCCATAAATAAGCCGCACCTGAGTATAAGCCGCCCTGTTGTTCGCAGCGAGGACCCGCGTGCAACAAAGTTGCCAAATAGTAACAGAACCGTGGCAGGGCGGGGTTTACTGGCTCGGCTCGGGGTGTGCAGGCTCAGGGCTGCCGACAGGGCTGGGTGGCCCAGCTCAGCGCTGCCACTCGGCGGGGCCACTCGGGGCGGGCCGCCACCACCTCTGGGCTCGGTCACCCTGGCCCGGCGCTGCGCCACAGTGGCAGGAGGGGCACAGAGCCCGCCGGCACCTGCAGCAGCGGCGGGAGGCGGGGATGTAACCTGCCTGCTCCTGCGGCAGCGGCACGTGGGGATGGGAGCCCCCCGAGCTGCGGGGCTAAGCAGGAGAGAGCCCCTGCTTCCCCCAAGCCGCGGGGCCAAGCAGGAGAGAGCCCCTGCTTCCCCCGAGCTGTGGGGCTAAGCAGGAGAGAGCCCCTGCTTCCCCCAAGCTGCGGGGCCAAGCAGGAGAGAGCCCCTGCTTCCCCCGAGCTGCAGGGCTAAGCAGGAGAGAGCTGCCCCTCCTTCCCCCGAGCCGCGGGGCCAGCAGAAGGGAGCTGCCCCACCTTCCCCACCCCCTGTGCTGCCTGCACAGAGCAGCTCCACCCGCCGCGCAACAGAGTAACCAATTTGTAACAACCGCGTAAATGCAGGGTTTTACTGGCAGGAGCTTGACTTTGCAGTTCACACTGACTTGGTTTGCGCTCCCGGGGTTGAAAATGTCAGAAAATTATTCACATATTGGCCACTCCTGAGTATTAGCTGCATTTCCGGTATGGGAGCAAAATTTTGGTCAAAACAGTGCGGCTTGTGTTCGTGAAATTACTGTACTCTTCAAGGAACAAAGAGACACCTCTAAATCAAGTGCCCTTGTTCGTATGGGTGATTTCAAGTTAGCAGACATTAGCTGGGAGCACCACACAGCTCGGACAAACAGGTCCAGAAGATTCATAGAACACCTGGATGACCACTTCATGATACAGGTACTAAGAGAGCTGGATAGGGAAAATGCTCTTCTTGATTTGTTGCTTGCCAAACAGAGAGGGTTGTGTTAGTGAAATGAAGATTAGTGACCGTCTTTAACCACAGTGACCATGAAGCAATCAGGCTTAAAATCTCTGAGAGAAGGAAAAGTGCCAGCAAAACCTCAACTCTAGATGTGAGGAGAGCAGACTTCAGACTGCTGAGGGAGTTCTGAGTAAGGAAAATGCTTCCACACATGCTGGAGCCTTCAGTGCTGGTCATGTTTTAAGCACCATCTTCTAAGGGCACAGGAGGAGACAATTCCTAAATGTCAGAAGTCAAGGCAGAAGATGGCTTGGCTGAGCAGGAATCTTCTTTGGGAGGTAGAGCAAAAAAGGAAGGGATAGGCTCAGCAGAAACAAGATCAGGTGACATGGCAGGAATACAGAGATGCTGCTCACCACTGCAGGGAGAAAATCTGTCAGGCTGAAGCTCAGCTGGAGTTGAAGTTGGCCACAATTGAGGGGGATGCAAAAAAGAGGAGTTTCAAATGCATTAATGGCAAAAGACAGTGCAGAAATAACATTGTCCTGTTACAGAATGAGGACAGTCACCTCACAAACAGGGACATGGACATACATGGCAGAGATGTTTAATGCTTTCTTTGTTCTGTCCTCAATGCCAATGATGGATTAAGGGGTCCCAGTGCCCTGAGCTGGAGGACAGTGGCTGTGACAATGATCAACTCTCTGTTCTCTGTAAATCTATTGGGCTCAATGGAATTCAGCTGAGAATACTCAAAGAGCTGGCTGGTGTCATCATGAGACCTCTCTCAATGATTTTTGGATGAACTTGGGAATCCAGATAGGTCCCAGTTGGCTGGAACCTGGTTGACATCCCAATTTTCCAGAAGAACAAGAAGGGTGAGCCTGGAAACTCCAGGCCTGGCATTCTCACATCAGTGACTGGCAAAACTATGGAGAACATTATTCTGGGAGCTATTGAAAAACACCTGAAGGACAATGCAGTCACCAGTCACAGGCAATACAGGTTCATTGACAAGTCCTCCTTGTCCAAATTAACTTACTTTTATGACAGAGTAACCCACTTACTGGATCAAGGGAAGCCAGCTGATGTCATCCGTTTGGATTTCAGTAAAGATTTCAATACTGTCTCTTCACAGTATTCTTGTGGAAAAATGTCCAGTACACAACTGGGTAAACACACCATGAAATGGGTGATCAGGTGGCTGATGGGCTGAGCACAAAGCGTTACAGTGAATGGGGTGGCATCAGGGTGGTAACCTGTCACTAGTGGGGCTCCACAGGGCTCCTCTTTAGGGCCAGTCTTCTCAAACAAGTTCATAAATTACAGTAATTTTACAATTATAAGCCGCACCATTTTGACTCAAATTTTGGTCCCACCCCGGAAACGTGGCTTACACTCAGGAGCTACTAATATATGAAAAAATTTCTGAAATTTCCAAACCTGGAAGTGGAAGCCAAGGTGCTGAGCCGAGCACCTGCCGGTAAAACCCGGGATCATGCAATTGTTACAAATCGGTTGCTCTGGTGCGCGGAGGGTGGAGGCGGGCTCCATGCTGGCAGCGCGGGGTGGGGAGGCGAGAGGCTCCCTCCTGCTGTCCCTGCGGCCCACCGGCACTGTGGGAGCGGGCAAGGGGCTCCATACCTGCCTGCCGCCGCCACGGGGCAGCGCCGGGCTGGGGTGAGCAGCAGCGGAGGCCGGCCCCGAGCAGCCCCACTGAGCAGCAGCGCTGAGCTGGGCCACCTGGCCCCGTTGGCAGCCCCAAGTGGGCCGAGCTCGCCCGGCCCCGAGCTGAGCCAGTAAACCCCACGATCCGACGATTCAGTTAGTAATTGGCAACTTTGTTGCACGCGGGTCCTCGCTGCAAATGACAGAGCGGCTTATAATCAGGTGCGGCTTGTGTATGGACAAAGAGCTAAAGGTTGCCGACAGCCGGAGCTGCGGCTTATAATCAGGTGCGGCTTGTAATCGTGAACTTGAAGGGATATTATCTAAGTTTGCAGATGATACAAAAATTGGGGAGGAGCTGTTACCTACCTTGAAGGCAGGTAGACCTCAATGAACTAGAGAGCTGGGAAATTACCAACCATACAAAATTCATCAAGTCTTATGGTATACTTTGGTATAAAGCACTGGGATCCATCACATGAGAGGCCTGTTGGAGTCTAACAAGGTCTAGCAGTATACCTTGTGATGTGACTACAGCACTCAGTCTTGAAAAATGCTGCAAAGATAAACATGAAATTTCAATGCACTTTTTTAAACCTTAATGTTACGGAAATGCATAGACATAGTCGTCTGTGAAAAGTGTAAACATTTCCAGGAAGGTCATATATATATTATCTTTTTCCTCGTTCACTGGTGGAGCTATTTTTCCTCCTAGTTTTGCCTGAAAATACCCTGTCTCACATAAATGTACCAATTGCCTTCTGATAGCTTTAACACCCAGTAGTCAGTGCCAAGGTTTGCACTGGATTCAGCTGTATCAGAGAATCAGAATATTTTGAGTTGGAAAGGATCCACAAGGATCATCAGACCCATCCTGAAGTGCATGGCGTGTACAGGGATCAAACCTGTGACCTTGGCATTATCAGCACCATGCTCAACCAACTGGCAGCAACCCATCAACTGTGTCTTAAATTATCCCTCTTTGCAGAGGATTGAATTTTTCCTTTGAGATGTTAGATAGCAAGGACAAATTTACTTTCCTAAGGGCAAATTTGAGAAAGGAAAATGAAGCTCAGTAAGTGAGGAATTAGTAGAAAGTTTCAAAGACACCCATTCTCACAACTAAGAAAGTAATCTCTACTGAAGCATCTCTTCCTCTGTGACACAGAAATTAATTTCAGCCTGATGGCAGGCCTTACAGGCACACCTTTGGAGGGCTATGAGGAGCCACATAAGTCTGTAAAGCCTCTGAAAGCCATCTCTGGCTAACATGGTCTTTCCATTCTAGCAAGGAGCTTCTTCATCACTGAAGACAGCACAAGGAAATTTGCTTTCTCAAGCAACTGATCTTGACCAGGTCAAGCAACCTTTGCTAGAGGGCTCCAGCCTGGGAGACAGACAGGTAGCATTAATTCTAAATTAAATCCTTGGTCCTATCTTTGTAAGTCTTAATTCTTGCACAGATTATTGCAAATAGAAAACAGAATGTTTGTTGTGGGAGGTACAGAGCTGAATTTTAATCTTTTGCTTGTAAATTGGGTACCCATGAAAATATTTCCAAATGCAAATGGGAGACACTATTGTTACAGACTGTAGGAATATATTGCTCTTTAGGCCCTTCAGTCATGGATCTTTTTAGATGTCTAGTGCATCTCAATCAAATGTCAGGTTTGCACTGAGGTACAGAAATTCAATAGGAATTTGAATTACACTGTCAATACCTAATGTAAACAGCAAGTGGATGACAAAATAATAGTACAGTAATTTCACAACTATAAGGTGCACCGGATTATAAGCCGCACCTCTGGGAGTCGGCAAATTTCGCAACTTTGTATATTATATAAGGCGCACCAGACTATAAGGTGCACTTTTTTTTTGCAGCGAGGAGCTGCGCCGCACGCAACAAAGTAATGAATTACTGGCAGGTACTCAATTTGCAAACATTTTTCACAGATCGGCATAGCCTTTAATGCAGCCCCGGGCGCCCTCCCCATGCTGCAGGCCTCGGCACTCCCACCTGTCCCCGGCGCCGGCTGGCACAGCTCCCGGCTCCCGGCCAGCGGTCATGCCGCATCCCGGCGTGTCCCCACTCAGTAGCTGCACTGTGTCCCGACGTCCCCCGGCTGGCGGCCGCACCACGTTCCGGCTTCCCTCACCCGGTGGCTGCAGCTCCCACGGGTCCCAGCTCAGCTCACAGCTTGCACTTCTGGGTTAGCAAATTTTGGAACTTTGTCTATATATAAGGGGCATCCAAATTATAAGGTGCACTTCTGGGTTTGGACCAAAATTTTAGTCAAAAGGGTGTGCCTTATAGTTGTGAAATTACTGTAATCCTTGTCTGAATAAATCTAGGTTTAACTCCTATTTCCTCCAGCTTGAGCTGAAGCTACCATTAAGCTACCAGGTTGCAGATCTTATAATTATTACAGGGAAACTTGTAGTAACCTGTTTGTATGTTCATTGAACAATACTTTCTTCTAATTCACATCTACATGACAGCTCCTCCTTTCATATGAATATATCTGGTCCTTCACTTTTGCCTTTCTCCTGTGTCATTTGCAGACTGATAAAACAGCTTTGGAAGGCGTCTGTGGTGAGGGTTGAAGTTCGGTTTGGGACTGGGACACGTGCTGTCCCAAGATGAGTGCTGCTATTCCAGCTCACATGCTTCATCAGAGTTTCGCTGGATCCTGAAAGTCCTGTCCAAAATGCCCCAAGGTTTGAAAAGTATTTCAAAGGTATAGGAGAAATGGAAAAAATAATAGGCAATAAATTTTTTTTTTAAAAGCACTAGAAAAACCACTCTCTTAGAATACTTACTGAAAGGTATTAAAAATCTATTACAATTGGAAATTGGCATATTTACATGCATGGATAAGCCCTATTAGATAATCGTCTTGCTCCACCCTGCATACCAGATTTACATCCTTTCCTTTCCTCTGTTTATACTTTTTTGCTAAATACCATGCAATTTAATTTCCCTTCTCAAGCACCTTGTGAGCTTTTACAGAGTTCATTTTGACTGATTCTTCTCATTTGCCTTCTTTCCTCCCAAATCATCAGAAGGCAGTTGTAGTATATGGTGCTGGGTCAATATGTCAGGTTTTCCTCAGTGGCCAGAAATTGTTTCTGCTACAACTCCAGATATTCTGACACAACCCTGAAATAAATAAATAAATAAATAAATAAATAAATAAATAAATAAATACATACATAAATACATACATACATACATACGTACGTACAGCAGAACTACCAGAGATATTTATACAGTCAACATGAGCACATGCAAATGGTGACACAGGTGGAACCATCGGATGCTTTTTTTTTTTTTTTTTTGCTTTAGAACTTTTGCTTTAGAAGAACTTAATTGAAAGTTTCAAAAAGTAGTTCAGAAGTCTTGTTTCTCAGTTGTTAGCTTCGATGTTTTGCTTGTGTTTCACTGCTTTCCATGGAATAGAATAGAATAGAATAGAATAGAACAGAATAGAATAGAATAGAATAGAAATATTCTATTTCAGCTGTAAGGGGCCTACAACACTTATCTCACCCGACTGCCTAAGCACTTTAGGGCTAATCAAAAATTAAAGCATATTGTTAAGGATGTAATCCAAATGCTCCTTAAACCATGACAGGGTCAATGCATCAACCACATCTTCTAGGAAGCCCATTGCAGGGTATTGCTCTGGTAAAAAAATGCATCTCTTCTCTAAGCTCTAAAAGACTAAGGGAGAGGAGACCTCCCAAGAATCCTTGTACAGCACTGGTATATCTCAAGCCTGATGGGAATGTCTGAATTACATCAAAATGCAAACATTACCAAAGAATATTGATTTAAGCAACAAACAAACAATACCTTTAGGCATGTAAGTATTTTGCTTTTGGGGGGTTTCAATGGGAGAAATGTACTTTTCAATAATATTGCCTTAAACAATCCATCAGCTTCTTGGTTTTATGAGAGGGATGATCCTGATTTTAAGCACATACATAGCAAAGCAGTGCATTTATGCCATTTCAGGATATTGAAAATATAACCCAGATTTTGGTATGTTACAACAACATTAACAAAACATTTAAAAACTTAAAAGGAGGTTGTATAAAACAAGGACTACTGCACAAGGATGGTATTTGATTAACAGCTGTAAACTTCAGACTCCTTGGGTTTTTTTTTCTCCTTGTAAATTAATGCAACTGGAACATATTACAGGCAGACATTAAGTCTCTGAGACACTCAGTGTTCCTGGAGCAAATGAATAAACCTTGAAAGAAGGGAGAATGAAGATGAGGTGGAAGAGCAGGGAAGTTGGGAGCTGCAGGTGACAGCAGGGCAGGCTCATGACAGGGCTTGGTCACAGGCTAGAGAATGGCCAAGGTCATGTTTTCACACTGGCCCACATGCTACGGAAGATCAGTGGTTGCCAGACAGGGCTCACTGGTGACACAGCTCAGGAAAAGACCGAAAACAAGAGCCCAGCTTAAAAAGCAGTTTCAGGACAGGTGGAGATGATCTCTCTTACTGAGGCTTCAACAGCTCAGGGTTTACCAGACCTTCAGGTTTTGGGGTTTTAGTTTTATTTTGGTTTGGTTCTGGTTTTGTTTTCCCTTTGAAAATAAAACAAATTGTTCATAACTCTTTCACCTTGTCCAGCAGTTCTGAGAAGATGCCAGCAGGGCTTCTCTGTGTAAAGAACAAACCATGAGCAACCCCTGGTGGATGCCCTCCATCCCCACACTGCAGTTCTTGAGACAATGAGGGGAGCACTGGCTTCCCAGAGGTCAGAGGTAGCACCACCTGCAGTCAAATGTTCATGATTTGGTTCTACCATCAGGTAACAGAAAGGAGAAATCAACTCCAAGGCTGCCTTCTCTGTTTATACCTTCCATGCTTTGTCACTAACAAAATATTTTGCTGATACAGAACCTCTCATAATGTCTACACTTGAACCCTCACACACAGTGCCACCCTGGCCTTCTTAGGTTGTTTTTAATTAGAAGCTTAAAGTGAAGTGAGACAACAGAGTTTAATAAACTAATCTGTACCACTGAATTTGGGTGCATGAATTCTGTACCGCTGAATTTCTGAAGAGCTCTATCCTGCAAAATCAAGCAGGGACCAGTCAATGTGCATAGTCTGTACAGATGAGGCAGTGAACTGAGACATTATCATGCATTCTCTGAACAACCCCCCACTATCAACAGCCCAGTATTTTGAGGTGTGATACCACACATGTACCAAGTCCTTAGCAGTCAACCAAGAAGGGCCTTTTTAAAACACATCCTCTGCTGGAGGGCAGTTGTGTGTATCAACAGACTGATTACTTCAATACAAAGTTTTACATATATCTGAGCAGATGGACTGCATGTCTAAAAATTGCTGTTCAACAGGTAGGAAGAGAGCTGAGTTTTCTTTAACCATCAGTTTTTAGAGCTTGCTTCCTTATTATCATGAATATAGTGTCTCTTTCCAGGGAAATGAGTCTTTAGCAAAGAGCAAAAGCCAAAAGTATCAATGCCCTGATCAGCAGGGAAGTGCAGAAGTCCCCCAAGGTGAGTGTAAGGATAGAAATCACATTTAGGGGGTTTTAACTGCAGATTTTTCAGCTTACTTAAGTCCTGGGCTGTTCCTGATTACTTTCTCTCTTCTCTCTGCTGCTTGTCCTTTAGTCCGGAAGGAAAAGGTTTTCCAATTACAGTCATCTTTCTCGCTGGCAAGGTAGCAACAGCTGTCATAATGCAAAAGCCAGCCTGTGAAAGATATTTAATTCTTAACTCAGTCAGTAACTTCAGATGACCATGACTTCTTATTGATGCAGTCTTCTTCCTTTTAACTTGCAGCATACAGGCTGCAAACCTTGACTGCATTTCCAAAAAACTCAAAGCCACCTTACTGTATCCACAGAAGAATTATAAAAACATTTTTTTTTCCTTACTTGCAAGTCAAAACGGGCTTAAATATTCCTTCTATAACAGAATTCCAGCTGCTGTTTCAACAAGGAATGGCACAGCAAAGCTGACCATTGTAATCTTCAGAGTTTTTTAATCCTATAATGATACAGAAATCTGAAATCTCAGACAGGAAAGGGAAAGACAAACTTTTTCTGGCATCTGGTGGATCTGACTCACCACCAGCCATGGAGACTCACCCCATGTGACTTGGTACAGTCTGCTGAATCCTGTGGTGGGATCCCACTGTGTTCAGCAGGATCGTCATTCTCCTTGTGTCTTAATTAGCTGGCATAATACAGTTAGCTGACATTCAGATCTTGGAAGAGCCTGTTCAGGCTGAAAGAAGTTCCTTCCTGTCCAATTGACCTGGAGACTGGAAAGAAGAAGATCAGCTGTTTTCTTTTCTGGCTACAGCAAATTATTCAAATAAAGTGCTATGTTTGTGTCAGTGTTTTCGTCCCTTAGTGCCAATTAAAGCCTTTCTGGGAGGTCTATAAGTTTTCTCTGTATAAAGTTGGCTTTCTTGAATATTTATGCTTAGGGCTGTATACATAAACTAATTAAGAAAATGAATTAAGTCCATAAAAACTTATTCTCTTAGGAGCCACAATAGTCCTGAATTTTCACTATGCTTTTCTACCGAAGTTTGGTCAGCAGGTTTGGTTTTCTATTTTTGTATGAGTTCAGCTGAATAGTTTAATCAGGCATTATACGCAGGTGTCTTTCTCTCCCTCTCTTTCTCCCTTTGTTTCCCTTAGGCTTTCTTGCAGCCTACTGTTTCTCCTGCTCTGTCCTCTTCCCACAGTTTTCCATGCAGTGGCTTTGGGAATTAACTGATTTAGTTTGGCATCTTTGGTCAGCATGGCAGCCTGGGGCCAAGCAGGCTTAGTGCTAAGTCCATGGAGCATACGCTGAACATCACCACCAGACTGTGACTCATTGAAAGGCACCGTTGTGTACAGACCCCCCTGTTGGTCCTGCAAGGGGGAATTATACCTCAGTCAGCCTTGCTTTTGCCATATCCCCATGTTTAGGCATTTTCATTCTTAGCGCATTGTAAAATTCTCTTTCTTTTCTGTATAGTGGAACTGGCAGTGTCTGAAAAAGTGGGGTTTTAGCAGTTAAAGAATTAAATGGCAGGAATATCCAGTCCATACTTCCTTCCTGGCACTTCACACAGCTTTTCTGTACCTATTCAATTCAGTTTAATAAAGAATTGCATTCCCACTAGAATTGAATATGACGGTTCAGTAACCTGCAGCATCATGTTGAGATTTCTCTAAGGAAGCTGCAGCTCTTCTCTGATGCTGAACACATGCAAGCCAGAGGAAGAATAACCATTAAAGAAATTTTATCCTTAGGTAGTATTTTTGGTCAGTGGAAAAAAGTGAAACTGAGACTTAGCCCCTGTGTCAGAGTGTCCAGCTGATTGGATGTCATGCTCTACATGCTCTACTCCTGGAGTCCAGTCCATGTGCCTCATGGAAGCCTTATTGTTCAAACTGCTCTGTATCTGTAGTCCATCTTTGTAGGAAATCTACTGTTCTTTGTAGTTTGCAGTCAATCACATTTAATAAAAATGCTGAGTTATTTGTGGAATGTGATCTCAGGAGAACCCTACACTGTCTCTGTGGCAAAGTTAAGCCAAATAAATCCTAGAGTTGTTTGTAACACAGATGACAAAGAGTTTCAGAAATGTAGCTGTTGTGAGCATTGCAAGACTGGCATAGGAAGAGAGAGATTTCTAGACTTTCCTTAGAGATTTCTAAGGAAAACAGATGACTGTCATTTTGCAGCCAATGAAGAGCTTGGATGGTTGTAAATGCAACAGAGGGAGCCAACAGGGAGAAGTGCTTTGTGTAGAAGTACACAAGATGGTCCAAGAGCCTTTTCAAGAGAAGCATAACTCTCACTTCAACAGCAAGTCAGAGCCTGACCTGAGCCTGTGCCTGTACAACCAGAGACTACTCTCTCCAAGAGGCACTGTTTCACCTACTGTTTTTGCAGCAATAAACACAATTTTCAAGACATTTCCAAAAACAAGAATGAACAACACTAATCTTCCCTACATGGATCAACAAGACATGGACATGGTACTTACAAACCAGGAGGAACTGATCAGGAATCTGAAGATCAGATACAAGCTTGGTTGCAGGAACCATGAGATGGTGGAGATTAGGACCTTTAGAAGAGAACATAAGGCAAACAGCAAGACCACTCTGGACTTCTTGGGAGAAAAATTTGTCCAGAGATCTGCCTGGAAGAATTCCATGGGAGAGAGGAGGAAGTCAGGAAACCTAGTGGATGTTTAAAGTTAATCTCCTCCAAGCTCAAAAGTGGTCCATGCCAACAAAGCAGCAACCAAGAAAAGAGGACAGAGGATGAGCAAGGAGCTCCCCACTAGAGACAGACATAAAAAGGAAGTGTACTGGAGGTGGAAGCAGGGACCAGGTGTCAGGAGGACTGCAGAGGTGCTGTCTGGTAGTAGAAATTGTCAGGAAGGCCAAAGCTCTTCTGGAAGTGAGTATGGCAATGTATGTGACCACCAACATGGAAGGTTTCCACAAGGACAACAGTAGCAGAAGGAAAGAGAAAACATGGCCCCACTGCTCAAGTGGGCAGGGAGCCCTGTGACAAAGGACACAGAAGTCCTTGATGTCTTCTTCACCTTTTTGATTACTGAACTTGCTCTCAGTAATCGCAGGGACCAGTGGGAAAATCCAGGGCAAAGTACATTTACTCCCAGTGGAGGATGGTCAGGCCAAGGAATATATATATAGATAAACTGTATCTACAGAATCCATGGCCCTGATGCCATGGACCCACAGGTGCTGGCCTGGGTCATTACAGGCTGCTTGCAATCAAAAGTATGTGGAGAAGAGAGCTGGGAGGAATGGGAGGAAGAAAGAGCCTCTCCTGTCTTCAAGAAGGGGAAAGGGAACCTGAGGAACTAGAGCCTGTGAAGTCTCCTCTCAGTCCCTGGGAAGGTGGTGAAGCAGCTAATCCTGGAAACCATTTCAGGGAGGAAGGCATCTAGTTGGTGTGGACTTACAAAGGGGAAAACCTGCCCCACCAACCAAATGGCCTTCCACAACAAGGTGACTGGCTTGGTGTATGTACCATAGGAAAGGAAGACTGGGAAATAGTTACTCAGAACAATGGCCAGAGAAAAAACTAGGTTCCTGCTGTAGGTAATAGATTCAAGAAATGTTTACTTAGCATAAATTTGGATGCCTGATGGATAATTTTTGTATTATCACTGACAGCTGCTTGCTGTTGCAGATGAAAGTACAGGGCTGCTGCCCTCTTTGTGTGTGTTTCTTATTCTGGTACTGAGTCTCCATTAGCATTTCTGGAGGAGTAAATATGTTGATTGGGAAAAGACGACTTTCTTTTAAATATTTGACATGGGTGTGTTATCAAGACATCAAGAGAAAAATGCAAAGATAAAGGAGATGCTGTTTGTCACTGTCTGCATCTTCAGACACCCACCACTACAAAAAAATGTGCTTTATTTTTAGGAAGAACCATAATAGAGTTGACTGCCACCAAGTGACATCTCTATGTTCAACAAGTAATGTGAATTTTGTTGTTAGAGTTGAGGAAATGTTCCTCACCTTTGACCACCTCCTTTTCCTCTTGAGTCACTCTCCATGCTAAACAAAGGAAAGCAAAACCATGAGCAAAAACTACTTTACTAGCCACAAATATCCAGGTCCAAATATCCACACAGTGGGACCTGTCCTGCTTCTGTCTCTTAACAGAAGCTAGTATTAAATATATTAGAAGAAAAGCTGTCACTAACAACTCAGCACAAAAGAGAAGCCTTTTATTTTTTTAGCATTCTCATGGCAATGGCACAATGATTTTTTTGATAGTAATTAGTCTTTGACATCTTTCTGTAGAAAGATGCCATGCTGCCAGTATCTGTTATCCAGTCCTTCCATAATCCTCCAAACCTGACAATAGGTTCCATATGGACTTATCTGCATGAAACCATTTCCAAATATTAATATGAAATGCTTTTCCTTTACATTTGTTCTGTTCTACTCTTATAAAGGCCAAATACACTTTCCTCAGATTTATCACTCATATTTTAGCTTTCTGTGGATAGCTCTTTTTCATCATGGGTGAAATCCTGCCTAGAGAGAATTATTACAGTGACTTCTTTGAGCCAAAACCATGTATCTTTTTCCCTTGATTCTTGAGCTACTGACTTTCTCCCTTGAAAGAAACTTTGCTTAACGCCCCAGTGCTGTCATTACTTTTGTTCTTCTGTTACTGTTACATCTGTCTTGAGCTAGAGTGAACAAAATCAAATGGTTTTTTATAGACTGCACCATCACCGTGGTTATTGCTTGGAATAGAAAAAGATGAGAGTGCCTGAGTGGGAGGCGAAGAAAGACTATCAGGTGAGATATATTAGGAAGTATCTAAAAAGACTAGTATTGCCAAGCTAAATTTTTGATTTTCAGTGGATTTCTGTGTATTAAATTTATATGCACCCAATTATATAGAGGAACACTTTCTGTGATTTCTTTCAAAATCTGATCTGTGTTAAAGCTGGGCAAGTTTAGGTGTTTCTGACAAATTTCAGTGGGTACAGGACTTCTGTACAGATGCCCAAGTAAGATCGGCATTTCTGGCTTAGCAATGGGCAGCACCAGTCATGGATGTTTCTCTAGAGCTGCAGGTGCCTCACACTTTGGGAAGTTACACCCCAGCTGCTCCAGGACACGTCATGGAACACAGGAATCAGCAAGTCAGCAGCCTTTACCTCGAACTTGTGTGTTAGAAGATGTTTTCAGCAGTTGCTTGGGGGTTTTTGTATGATGTTGCCCTTGTGTAGAAACATGTTCCTTATAGGTACACCAGACTCCCAGATGACTGGCACTTACCTTTCTCTCACCCATGTTTTCGTGATGAAGGACACCTGCCACAGGGAAAAGACTTGAAGCATTTTGTCTTTGTAGGTGGTTTCAGTCAAATTAACAAAGTAGGCTAATTCTGGTGAATGCATTTATCTTTGTGACACAACCAGGCAATCTAAGTAGGACAAGGAAACTGATGTACTTCTCTGTTGCTGATCCTGAAGTGATACTTTAGGCATTACACACTCACCTGCCGCTGTCTAGGCAAACAGTAGCTACATCCTTGCCCTTAGCTGACACCAAAAACACACTATTTGTGCTGTACCTAGCTTTAATTTTTCAACACAGACACGAAATTCATAGGAAGACGTAGGAAAATTTTTCTGCAATTTTTCCATGCAGCTCTTTCTGCCCTCTTAAACAGTACAGTGACAGAGAAGATATTTGGCAGACAGAGAACCACAGCCATGAAAGAAGTTCAGTAAACATGTGAGAGCATGACCATGCTACACAGTTTGAAAACAACCGTTTTCTATGAGACAGGCTTTTTACCATAAGGATACACTGTGTTCCTCAAGCTAGAACTTGGAAAAAAAAAAAATAAAATAAAAGGCAGGAGGAAGTAAGTCTGTGTGTGCTGCTTGAAAAGCCCTTGTCCTGTCTGACGTGCACGGTGCTCTCTTTAATCTGATAATGGCAATCTAACAAGGAGGGGTCAGGGGCACAGTGTTGTAGTGTTGTACGATTAAGAGGTTATGTATGTAGGGACATTGTTGGGAAGGTTGTACAGATGTTGTTTTAAGTGCATGAAAGATACAGAGCAGTGAAAGAGCAAACAGGCAGGGTAGGTTATGCAGTATTTTGGTAAGAACTGGAATAACTTCTGGCTGTAATACTGTCATACAAGTAGTGGAGTAAAAGTCTGAATAAAACAAAATGGAAGTGATTGCCCAACATGTATCTTTATTTACAGCTTTTCTCCTAGACTACTTTCTTTCTTGAGAATTTATCTCATACACAGCATTTGAGTCATGGTCATCTTAGACACATATTCCTTGGAATCACTTGTTCTGTTGATCAGATACAAAACAGTAATATGTTTAAGTTTGGTGTTTGTTTGTTGTTTTTTTTTTTTTTTAATTTAAGGAAAATAGCACTCCAAAGGGATTTTGTCCTGTGCAGTGTAATACAGCTGTGTTTTTGTAACCTGCTTCTATTAAATCCTAAACTCAAAACACTCTGCCATGTCACTTGCAGTGAGTTCTTGCTTGATGCACTCCTTACAGTTCTGCCCAGCTACTCTGTGTGGAGTCTTTCAAATTGTCTCTAATGAAAGCATTGCCTTCAGGAAAAAAAAAAATTCTTCACCAGGAGAGAGCAAGAAATAAAGAACCCACCATTTTTAATATTTAATTCTGGAATTTAACCTTGACACTAATTGCAGCAATGTTACTTTTATCTTCATAACATAAGCAAAAAGGAATCCCATGTCAGTGATTCATAAATTCTTATAAATTCCATTTCAAATGAAATTTCAAGCAGCACTATTCCAGGGTAAAGGTGTATGATCTGAAATCATCAGACTGGATTCACTCTTGGAGTACAGTTCTGCTGAACCCTGCTGAGCAATGCTGGTAGTGTAATAGCCTCAGAAATACACAGTGGCTCATCTCTTGTTAGAGCAAGTTACCCCGGACTTTAATTCACACTCACCCAACTGAAGTTTGGCACAGCCCTTAGCTGTTTCCCAATCAGACTGTTACTTACTTCATTTCTGCAGCATTACCTCATTGATTAAAAACCCACTTTGTGGGGTAAACATGTAGTGATTTTGCCTTTGGAAAATTGATCTGTTGATGCATCTCCACCAGTTGAAATCTTTCCCTTCTGATGTGCGCAGGGGAGAAGGGAAAGAAAGTGTAACAGTACTAGCATTCCTCAGAAAAATGGTTAACATGAACTAAGACAATTGTGAAGAAATAAAGTTCAACAAAAGGCCACACTATCATAAGCCTCAAGTCTTGTGCATTGCAAATAATTATATCTTTCCTTTTGCACTAATCCAACAACAGATAATTATTATTCTGTGCTAACAGCTGGTTGTATTAACATTATGTCCACCGACATTCATAACAATATGCTGAGTACAGGAAATATTTGCAAATGTTCTGATTAATTTTATCTGTTCAGTGTTGGACTCGCTTTTCAAATTCAAACAGGTATATCAGTTCTGCTACTATTGAGCTTAATTTGAGCATTGATTTGAGAGGAAGCAGCACTGAACTCCTGTCAAACATGAAATTTACAATAAAAGTGGTGATGAAGAAAGGCTCTCATTCTGACCTGATGGTCTCTGCAGTATGTGTATGAATAAAAGGTAGGTTACATAATATGCTTGTCACTAAGGAGATACATATCCATTTTCTGGTTTGATTTCACACCCATCCTTGATAGAACTGTTTGATAATACATGAAATATTCCTGGACCTCATTCTCTGCTTATGTAATAGGTGTAAAACCTGTGCCTTCCTAAGAACTGGTCCAGCATGGAACTCTCTAGGTGAAGACAGGCTGTGAGGTGTGCTGCACTGCAGACAAATAAACACTGTTGTCCTTACAAGTAACTAGCTGTAATGATTTTTTAAATACAGGATTAATTTTGTAGATAAGTGTTGAAAGCACTTATCACAGAATCACAGAATGGCTGAGGCTGGAAGGAGCCTCTAGAGGCCTTCTGGTCCAGCCCCTGCTCAGGCAGGGCTACCTGGAGGGGGCTGCCCCAGGCTGTGTTCAGGTGCTTTGCTGCCTTTAGGTGTTTATACACACTGACAAGATGTACACTTCAGGTGTGTGTGCTTCTCTGAACAGCTTCCTGTGGGAATCATGTGTGATCCTTTTGCTGTTTTATATTTCTCAGCAAGAGAGTTCTGATATGTACTGATATGGACTGAATAAATAGATTAGTACAAAAAATGGAAATGCTGTGGATTTGAACTTCGAGCATTTCACATGCAGATGTTTTGGTACTACATTCTAAGTAAAAAGATTTACGGGATGTTTTTCACAGACAAATTCAGAAGTTTTATGTTTTATGAAGAATTAACTCTCAGTTTTGGTTCCTTTACTGTAAGCTCAAAATAATCAAACTGATCAATTCCTTGCTTTTCTCATAGCAATTTTGTTTAAGAAGCAAAGCACTCACATAAGAGCCAAGACTTGATTTATGTGTTAATTGCTAATAGGACAAAGAGATAGGCACTATTTGAGAGTCCTGTCCTACCTTCAAACTCAGGAATGAAATTTTAGTTTAAAGTCAAGATGCTGCTTCTTAGATGCCTGTCTATGAGCAGTCAAGAGATACTGCCCTTTCCAAGGGACTCTCCTGAAGAAAAGACACTGCAAATGTGTTGTAAAAGCTATTCCCCTGAGCTGTGGGATTTGAGAAAATGGTTTCTTCTAGGGACTCCAGAGCAATTTTCCACAACACTTAAGGTAGGTCGCTGTAGCTCCATCCTAATCCTAGGACAGCACTAGAAACTTGTACTTGGGTTCTCACAGCAGAGAGGCCAAGTGGTGTGAAGTGTTCCCATGATCTTTTTTCCTGGTCTCTATCACTTCTGTCAGTCCCATTAGGCTAGATTGCCTGGAAATGTTTGAGTGATGCAATCCTGGCAACACCCCACCTTGGCAAAGCACATCTCCAGTTGCTGTGAGAGCTCTCAGGGGTCCCCTTTTCAGGAACAGGTGTGCAGTTAATTAGTTGGAGAGATTTAAATACAGGATCAGACTTCATGAAAGGGGAAAGACCACAGGAGAATCTCCAGGATGGGTACAACTTGCAAACAAAGCATGGGTTATTCAGTTCTTCAGGGCAACCTGTGATTTCATCCCTGGCTAGTGTGGATGGGCAGAGAACTGTTCCCAAAGCTTTAATGTGCAGCTATCTAATGTAAAGCAAGACTAAACTGGGCAGATAAACCATTCTTTCCCAAGCCAAGCAGCTGTTGCACTGATCCTGCGTTTGTTCCAGCCTCCTGTCACACTCTCTCTCTCAACTTTCTATCAGTCTGTCCACCACCATTCCAGTGTCCTCAAAGACTCAGTGGTTCTCAGTACCAAAGGGGGCACCAAAGAACAAGCATTTGGATGACTCCCAGGCCTGTAACACAAATGGCATTTTAGCAGGAAAGTTACAGTAATTTCACGATTATAAGCCACACCATTTTGACTAAAATTTTGATCTGAACCCAGAAGTGTGGCTTATAATCAGGTGCGGCTTATATATGGACAAAGAACAAAAAGTTGCTGTTTTAGTTTGGAGGACAGGTGTCTGCTGAGAAAGGCAGGAGCTTCTCTTTAAAATGGAGAATGTAAACCCCCTCCATCCAAATTATTATAATTTTGAAATCAAGGGGCTTTCAGGAAAAAAATACAGGAATTAGGAATAACAGTTCTTTACTAGGGAAATTAAAATAGAAATACAGTACTACAAAAAAACAAATTCCAAACCCTGACAAAGTCAGAGTACAACCTGACACCCTGTCAGGCAGGGTGTTGGTAGCAGTCCCATTAAATGGTGGCTGCATCCTCCTGCAGTGACAGATGTGGTTCAGTTGAAGCAGTGCTCCTGTACAAGGTGCAGTTTCCCTCTGGAGGTCCAGTGGTGATGTGGAGAAATCTGATTTTCCTCTGGAGTCCAGTGGAGAAAGGGGCTCCCTTAGTGTCCCAAAACCTCTGTTTTTATTTTGGCAAGAAATGTTGGGCTCTTCCCCCTGGCTGGAGCAACTCCCAAAGGGATGCAGTAATTTTATCAGTCACACAGTGGGACTCAATGGGCCATTAGCAGAAAATGACTCGCTGGAGGAAGGATGGGTTGTGAAAAGATAAAGAACAATGTCCTGCCTGGCTTCAATGGATGGCCCATTAGCAGAATATCTGCCAAGGAGATAAGGATCACTGCCCCCACCCTCGACAGATGGTGATAGAGTAGACACCTTTTGAAACGTGCAGCTTACAATCCAGTGTGGCTTATATATGGACAAAGAACGAAACATTGCTGACACCCAGAAGTGCGGCTTATAATTGGTGCGGCTTATAATCGTGAAAATACTGTAACTGTTGTGGGTGGGTGGTGTTCAACGCATAGGCACAGGGACTCCAAAAGAGAAAACAAAACCCTGAATTGCTAAAGCTTTCAGGTCGTGTGTCTTCAACACCAGACGGCAAGCTTTGTAAGGAGCCTTTGAGAGTCATGGGTTTATCCATGGAAACAGCTAATTATCATAAAAAGAAAGAAAGGGAGGCTTTTCCTGGAATAATAGTGGGACAGGGGAGGCATCGGCACATAGTAAGTGCAACCTTCTAGATGAGAGTGAAAGGTGGATGCTGGAATCATTGCTTCTAATTTTCAGCACTTAGCAGAGTTTGTTGTCCCAGTTTTTCCATCCAGCCCATTTTGTGTGCAGTCCCTGTCAAGATGCCATTTGAAACTCTCTTTCAGTTATTTTCCATAAATATGGTGTATTTCTGCCAACTGCTGTCATGCTTTGTTCCCTGAGGAGGTGGAATTATGTTGTGAATTATGATGTAAAAGTCTAAGTTTTACCCCAACTCTGTCATAAGGTACTATTTTTGCTGGCTAACCTGTGTCAGTGTATGATGTAATGCCCTTGGCATGGTAACATTTTTGCTACCAGAGTAGAAAACTGGTGGATGGTCTTATTATATTAAAAATTCTATGGAGAATACAATAAGCATTATCTATATTAAAATACAAAACTTTCCTTCCTAAATTACCAAATACAGCATGATTGAATGAAGAATGTTGTGAGTACCTTAGGTAATCCACCAGTATTGCTTCAATGGCTGCTGTTTTGCAAGCAATATTCTATGCCTTTTCATCAATTCATCTGCATTTGTGTCATAAGCCCTTGTATTTGTCTCCAAGCTCTTTAATGATATTAATTGATAGGCAAGAAAGAAATTATAGTCGTCTGTAGAGAATGTTGAAAATGTTGAAGACCACAAAGGGAAGGCAAAACTCAAAGTCTTAGATAAATCAACAAAATTCTGTATCATTAAGATTTCTTCATACTAACTTGCATCAAAGGCTAGAAGCAATCCTATGTGCAAGTATAAAAAACTGTAAATACCTATGTGGAAAAAATGTTCTTTTTTTCTTGTCAAATGTCATCTAAATTCCAGTTGTACTGCGGTCCTGTGCTACTGCTAACTAGCAGGTTTTTCTGCATTTCACTTTAAATCAAATGAAAAATAAATGATGTGGCCTCTAACACACATCAAAGAAGGAACCAGAGTTGCTTCAGTGTATATTCTATTCAAAAAGAAGAATAGATCCAATTTCTAGAACTTACTTATCCTGTGCCTGGGGCTTACACCTAGGGAAGCTTTCTTTTAGCTGTCACAAGAACCTGCAAACATCCTAATCAAAACAAAACCAAATCAGATCAATTTCCCCTGCTCTCGTTAGCAGGGTTGCTTTTTTAAGATGTGAAAACAAAAAGAGAGCAGTGCAACAAAAACGTGTTACTGCTTGATTTTTCTGGTGTGAGGACACTGACGGGTCTGTTTGAGACCTGGTGATGTGACTGTAGCACAAATTGCCCCTGTTATGTTTTGAAATCTCTACAGGAAACACTCTATCATCACCTTCCAGCAGCAGTGTGTTTCTCGCTGATGCTGAAGTGAGCCCTGCAAGGCTGAGCTGCTGCAGTGGTTCAGGTGCACCTGCAGAGCCCAGGCAGTGAGGCAGGGTGGGTACATGTGCCCTGGTGCCTTCCTCCTGGAGCAGCCCTGCTGCCAGGAGTGCCCCTTCCCTTCTCTGTGTCTGCAGGAGCCTGAGGGACCCGGGCCGGACACACCTCCTGCCGCACATACCCGGCAGAATAATGGTAATTACATTAATCAAGGAATCCTCCTGGGGCAGAAAATGATGCTTTGACATTGTGGAGATGATGAAGCTATTTAACATTCAGGCTGTAATCCCACAGCCCTCCCCACCTACAGAAATCCTTGGGCTTGAACACATACTGTGTTGCACGGACTCAGACAATTCAGCTTATGTTAAAACAGGATGAGTATAGAGTATGTTTGATCTCCCCTGTTTACTCTCACTAGCCTCTCAAGTCAGAGACCTGCTTATGCAAGCAATCTGCAGGGGGCAAGAGGAGGCCGAGGTACAGGCAGCTCCTGTAGCCCACTCGGTTTGTTGACAACAGGGTAGTTTTTATAACCCCTCAGATGCAGATTTTTTATACCCTTCTCCTGAACTCTGTGGCAGCCATGGTTTCCTGGGGAAAGCCAAGGCACAGCCAAGTCTGTTCTAGCTGTCTCTGCATCTAGACACGACTGACCTAATTATTCCAGGCGTTTGTGCATCTTGAAGCTCTGCTGGTCACAAGTGGTTACTAACAGTGTGGAAACGAAACTGGCTCCCTACCCCCTTTCTGTTTTTGCAGGCAGCTCTTACCAGGGCACCTTCCACTGTCTCACTCTCTTCCCCAGCATGCACCCCGGTCTGTGGTTTTGAGACCCACTGTAACTCTGTATTTTGGTGCTTTCTTACTGCACAGCTAGTTTTAGACTGCTAAGAAACACAGCGTATCATCTCCATTTTAGTTTTGCAGCCTTTTCACTGTCTGCCGCTATAGCTATTAAAAGAACTGCATTGCAAAAGCCATTCCCCTGAGCTGTGGGATTTGAGAAAATGGTTTCTTCATTGAATAATGTATTTTTGTACATGGCAATACTGTTTGCATGAGGGAGTCAGATGGAGGATGGTGGGCAACAAGCAGATCACAAATGAAATACATTTTGTCACCAGGTCTACACTTACATGTGGAATATGAGACCAAAGTTCAGTGTCTTCTTCTGATCCAGGAGATTGCTACAGAAATTCTGTGGAAAAATCACTAAGATATTGGTGGAGCTGGACATGAACCCTTGTGCTCTGTATCTGTAACAAGTGTCCTAACCATTTACATGCTGCTGCTTGATGTGTAATTAAATGTGCTACACAAAGTGGGCAGACTCAAAGTGGAAAACACCCCTGCAAGAGAGACCTGCCTCAAAACCAGAAAAGTAAACAAAAGTGTATGGAACATGAGTCCCTGTCCTCCATGGTTAGAAGCAAGCAAGACCTTCCCTCTCTGCTATTCTGAGCTTTGTGCTATTTCCTCTACTTTTGTTAGACAGGCTGAAAAATCAAACATTTTTAATTGTTTGGAAGGCTAAATTTATCTGGTGCAAAAGGGAAATGTTCGGGTTTCCACTTAACTTGTAAGATTAAATGATCAAGTGAGGAGTGAAATGGTGGGACTTACCACCACGATAAGGATGAGCAATTGCAGTACCCATCCAGCAGACTGACCACTCAGACTCCCTCTTCCCCTGAACTCCACTGTTGGGCCATTCTCCAGGCTCCAATGGCCAGCTGTCGCCATCCATCATCCTTGCTGTTCTAGCCCATGGAATTGTGTTGGCATCAGCCTCCCTTCCACAACATGCCCCTTGTCTTCCCCACCTGGCTCTCATCTCTTGGTTTGCTGCGCTATTAAAGCACTCCAAGTACTTTCAGATCTCATTTTTCTTCCTAGTAACGTTTATTGCTGGACCTCCTTGTGGGTGAGCAAAATGAGGGATACAAGACAAGTCAGGCACCCTGTTCACTCACTTGCACCTCCATAAGAAACAAGTGTGAGGCAGCTATGCACTAAAGCTAGGAACCACATTTTTGCTTTTTGATTTTTTTAAATGATTACTCTGTGATCAGCAATTACTTTGTGATTTTATTTTTTGTTATTTCCTAACACTAACAGTTGCCTCAGCTTTTACGTGACTGACAGGATAAACATTCTTCTGGGAAAAAATACATCCACAGAAACATTTAAATACCTATTTCATGGATTTCACTCCTCTTTTTTTTCCCCCCTTTCCAATTTTTTTTACTGTTTTTGTTTTACTATCACTTCTTTCTCTCCCAGCACACAACACTTGTGACCACTCTCCCACACATCACAGGTGCCAGCTTATCATCACACCATGCCTGCAAAGCTTCTGAATTCTGAAAGTGGCAATACCCAGAACTGAGCAATTACAGGAGAATTTCAGGGGGTTGTTATTTATGCAAATACTATGTTTCTGGCACACATGCTGCAGGGGAAGTACTGAATTCCTCACTCAGGCTATGGCTCAAAACAAAGCAAAAAACCACCGAAGTTAAAAATAACAGAATAAAGCCATCTGTACTTTATTTTTTTTTTAATCTGTTGAAAAATGTGTTTGTCTAGGTCCTGATGTAAGTTTTGTCCCTGGACCCATCAGTGTTATAGAAAACAAGCAGATACCTTTTTCTTCCCAATCAGTATATTATGCTTTTCTTTGTTCAGGCATTTTGAACTGTAACTGAACTAAAAGAACCTGACTATTGTCCTAGAACATCATTAATAAATGTAATGGAATCACAATATATATATGGGAAGTTTCTGGACTCATTCTCCCCTTCTTCTTACCCTCTCTCTTCATTTCTTGTGTCCAAGAGGCAGATAACTGCAAATGGAGATTTGCAAAGCAGTGAAGAGAATTGATTTTAATGGCAAATGCATGGCTAATCCCATGCAATGCTTTCAGATTTCAACCCCCACTTCATAGTCCGTGGCTGGAAAAGGCTGCAGAGTTAATCTGTGAGCTAAGCATTCCTGTTCAGCACAGTCATGTGGGTGCTGTGCGTTGTGGCCCAGGAGGGCTGCGGATATAAGAGGGGCTGCTCCCTCTTCAAAATTATTTGGGTTGGCCTGGGGAAAGCCCCCATCTCTGGGCTTCCAGGCTTTAGGGCTGGGATGGTGTGCAGTAATTCTCCCTGGACTAAACCATGGGTGCTATTAAAGAAAGGTTTGTGGCGGGGTCCCAAGCACCTACATCAATCTGAGTCCTCAAAGAATTCCTCTTTTGCCCACCACAGAGCTCTGCACTTGTGCTCCTTCCCCAGCATAGGCTGCAGCAAGCCTCCTCATGCAGCAGTCCATACACCCATTCAGCTCCCTTCAGGCCCCTCTGCTGCCACAGTTTTGGCAGCAGTGACTTAAACTGGACATGTAGGTCCCACTATAACCTGCCCCTATCACATTCCCAATGTCTTAAAGACAGAGCCTGTCTTAAAATGAGCTTTTGCTGCATTTTCCTCGGATGATTTTAGCTGGCTGATGGGGAGCCCTCATTTAGCTGCATGCCCTGGCACAGTGACTCAAAGTTGCAAGGTAAAGTCACTGTTAATAGCAGAGCAGCAGAAGGGCAGTCTTGTCATCGAATAGGAGTTATGCTGGCCTCTTACAAGCATGGCATTTACAGTAATTTCACGATTATAAGCCACACCATTTTGACTAAAATTTTGATCCGTACCCGAAGTGCGGCTTATAATCAGGTGCGGCTCATATATGGACAAAGAACAAAAAGTTGCTGTTTTAGTTTGGAGGACAGGAGTCTGCTGAGAAAGGCAGGAGCTTCTCTTTGAAATGGAGAATGTAAACCCCCTCCATCCAAATTATTATAATTTTGAAATCAAGGGGTTTTCAGGCAAAAATATAGGAATTAGGAATAACAGTTCTTTACTAGGGAAATTAAAACAGAAATACAGTACTACAAAGAAACAAACTCCAAACCCTGACAAAGTCAGAGCACAACCTGACACCCCGTCAGACAGGGTGTTGGTAGCAGTCCCATTAAATGGTGGTTGCAGTCCCCTTGCAGTGACAGATGTGATTCAATTAAAGCAGTGAAACAGCACTCTGGGGGCCTGGCCCTGTACCTCAAATATCCTGCAGAGCTGGCCTGGGGTGCTGTTTCATGCAGAACAGACGAGATATTAGAGGCTCTTATCCCAGAGTTGATATTCTGTTTTATTCTTAGGCATCCACATGGCCAGAGCAGGAGAGGAGGATAAAGAGGAAGTTCCAGTGGAGGGCTCAGGTTTTTAAGGGTCGGGAAAGGGGCGGGGTCAGCCTTGGCTTCAGGCCAATCCCATCGCAGGGGTCAGTCCATCGGTCTTGCGGGGGTTACAGGGTTAAAGGGACATACCATTCTTAAAGCAGTAGGGTACTGGGTTACAACAAAGCAGTGCTCCTGTACAAGGTGCAGTTTCCCTCTGGAGGTCCTTGGTGATGTGGAGAAATCCGGTTTTCCTCTGGAGTCCAGTGGAGAAAGGGGCTGCCTTAGTGTCCCAAAACCTCTGTTTTTATCTTGGTAAGAAATGTTGGGCTCTTCCCCCTGGCTGGAGCAACTTCCAATGGGATGCAGTAATTTTATCAGTCCCACAGTGGGACTCAGTGGGCCATTAGCAGAAAATGACTCGCTGGAGGAAGGATGGGTTGTGAAATGATAAAGAACAATGTCCCACCTGGTTTCAATGGATGGCCCATTAGCAGAATATCTCCTGCGGAGATAAGGATCACTGCCCCCACCCTCAATAGATGGTGATAGAATAGATACCTTTTATCACACTCTGTATTGTAACGTGTGGCTTATAATCAGGTGCGGCTTATATATGGACAAAGAAGGAAAAGTTGCTGACACCCGGAAGTACGGCTTATAATCAGGTGCTGTTTATAATTGTGAAATTACTGTAATTGTCACTAACAATGCCATTATTACTTCTATAGAGGTTATTCTTTGATATGAGAAAGCAATAAATATTATTAGCCTTTTGGTATACCATGGTATCCACATAAGCTGTGGGGATGTAATCTTGCCTTTGTATTCTAGCTGGTGTGCAGGTGATGAGGGACACAAGCAGAGGCTGGAACTCAAGGAGAGTGCCCAGATCCCAAGGGAAGGGTCAGAAGAGACCAAAAGGCTGCGGGGAGTGGTCCCTTGTGCTGTAAAGTGACAGCCCTGCCTGCTTGCCTCTTCAGTAGCTGTGTCCCTCAGCTGCCAGGGCAGCCCTTAGAGGGCTGTGTGGGGGCTGTGGGGGCTGCTGAGATGGTGGCACTGCAGGCAGTGGATGGGCATAAAAACCTGTTTCTGGGCTAGCTTTCCCAGGAAACTCAGCTTGCAAGGAGAGTCAGGTGAAATGAAATGCTCCCAAGGGCGACTGCAGCAGCAGCTGGCTCCATGTCCCCAGGGTTCTATCTCGCCTCTTGCCGTGGGCAGAAGACCCCAGCCTTGAACTTGCAGGCTTCCTGCAGGGTCAGAGGAGAGAGTCACTCAGGAGCAAGTTGGGCTCACCACCTGGTAACCTGCTGGGATGCACAGAGCCATCAGGCAGAGCTCAAGCAGAAGGGAAAGCAGGAAAACCTGACATCTGCTTCCCACCCAGCTTCCAATGCTCAGATGTTTATAACAGCATCAGTGTCCTTGAGGTTTCCATGTCCTCACTCAGATTTGTTTGAGTTCTGCCAGAAGGCTCAAAGTTACTGCAGAAGAGGGATTATTCACAATCAGAAACAGCTGGCTCCCCCTTAGGACTTGTTTCCTTTGGATCTAGGCTTAAAATATGCAATTTTTAGCATCTGCACCTTGTTTCCAGATGAAAGGAAGCAGCTACAAAGCTGTGATGGGTAGAGCACAGTTGAATGCCTCAGCAACTTGCTTCCCTGTGAAATGAAGTTCCACACATCTCAGAGATGATGCTGAAGCAGGTGTGGGGGATTTTCCATGTCTTTTTGCACAGTTTTTCACCAGCGAAGGGCCATAAGGGATGGATGGTATGGTGCACAGACAAACTCAGCTGCTATCATATCTTTATTTTCTTTAAGTAAATTTTGGTTGTCTTGTTGTATCTGGGTTTGTGTTTGATGTTAAAGTGTTTTGGCAGATGATTCTGAGTTGTATGGATGTATGAGAGACATTTCTCTTCCCTCAAATGCCCAGGTGATGGGAGGTTTGGTTTGTATGGATGAAGGACAAGATATATGAAGTGTTACAGAATTACACAGACTGACTATCTGAGAAAAGGATAACTTGTGAATGGCCCTTATCACTTTTAAATATATTTAAGAACAGGGAAATGATTATGTCAATGATTCCCAAAGTACTCAACAAAAGCCTCAGTATAATCTCAGAATGTTTTTTTCCTGATTGTTGTCAGATGCTAATTAGAGAAACAAATGGGCATTCACCAAAGATGTCTGTATTTATTTCAGACTTAATTATGCTAACCTAGAAAAAGGATCAGACAATCATCCAGAGGCTACTCTTTAGCTTGTTGTTCAGCTGGCAGTAGACAATCGTTACATCACGTATTTTAACACATAGTCATTCAGAACAATCAACTCAGGCTTGCTCTTTAGCAATTCTTGTTCTTTGTGGAGAAATTTTACCTCAGAGTTCAGAGAAGATATATAATCACTCACTGCGAGACAAGAAATTATTTTACAAGAACAAATGCTGGTTGCCATGGTTTCCAAGAGGGAGAAAATCCAAGGTCATTCACTGAAAACACTCCACAACAGTCGGCAGCAAGGATACTCCCTCACGCCGCCAAGTAACCCTCCCTTGTCTGTAGATACATTCCTCCCATCGCCATTGGTATGCAGCTTCCTGTTTAAACCACAATAACACTGATAAGAACATGATGTGAAAAGCCTACAGTATGTCTGGAAATAAACAGTCAGACCTGGATTTACAAGCCTGTGGGATTTCACAGCTGGCTGCTGTCTGGCTCCTCTGTGATCTCCTGGAAAACCTAAACTACCTGCTGTGTTTGCCAACCAGAGACTTGTAGGTGCAACTGGGAAAATCTCACCTGAAAGAAAGGACAGAGCAGCCCCATATGGATGGGCTGGCATGTGGACAAGCAAATGGAAAAAACACTTGAGATAGGACCCTGCATGTACAGTTATGCTAGAAAAAAAATACCAAAAACTACATTTCGTGGCTTAGTCCTCTTTGTCTGAAGTACAAGAAAAAATGTGTTTCCTTCAGTGACTGATGTTTATGGCACCATAACTGCTCCTGAATGTCCCAGCACAGACCTATGCAGCGGTGACAGTAACAAAGATGGCTTCAAACAAACAAAATCCAGCTCTGTGACCCTTCAGCATCCCAACCAAGATACCAGAAAATTCTCCTTATATTGGAACTGCCAGGACAAGTTAATTAGTAGATAATACTATTCAGCTGTTTGTTTGAAACAACAATTTTTCATTCTATCATGAATTTACAGGGGCAGGCAAAACTGAGCCTTTTGCTCATGTTTTTACAAATGCAAAATCTGTCATTATGCCATGAAAAACCACAGCTCACTAAACTTGACTTATGAAAAATAAATGCAAACATCCAAGATGTGTCTAAAGCCTTATTAGTGTAAGAATCATATTTCTTGCATGTTGGGGTGTGTATGTGGTGCCTCAGGTACCAGTGACATAAAATCAGTGACTCTTGAGTACGTGCTGATTTCCCTTTCTGTCAATTTAAAAACAACAACAGCAGCAGCAATGTATTAGATTAGAAGTGACAAGGGAAATGGATGCATTTAAGTAATAGAACATTTTGCAAGAGACCATTGGCTGCACTGTGTGCACAAATGCAATTCAAATTGAATCTTAGCAACTGAATATCTTGTGCAGGGGGGAAAGTCTTTGTTACTGGAGCACTGGAGAGTGTATGGGTGCCAATGCAACCAACTCCTTTTTTTACAAGGTTTCTGGATATAGATAGGCAAGAATTCTAGGAGTGGGACTAGAACTTTTGCTGCTACCTTGTTATTCAAATCAGAAGAGACCAACGGACAAGTTAATTAAAGAGAAAGAAAAGCACAAATGGAGATTCAAGGGCTGAATTTTACTGTGGACTTAAGGACCCAAGCATTGTTCAAGTTCTGCTTTTATCATCTAAATTCCCAACTATCTCCCTAACCCTTCAACACAAGTGTCACCTCTATGGAAAGCCTGTTACTGTCACAGCATTGCAGTTTTACCATAAAGCTGCCCAAATGCACAGAGCTGTTTCTGAATTTTTGCAGTCTTGCCCCAGTGTAAACAGTTCTTTAATTCACTAACACTTCACTCCCCTTGGGTATTGAGATGTCTGAACCTGACTCCCAGTCTTCAGAGGCTTTTATCAGAAGTACAAGTATAAATTCCACAACTGGTAAACAATAAGAAATGTTTCTCATCTGGTACTGGCAAGCAAGTCTGTGCACCCAATAGCTGTGTCCCTGGCCTGGGAATCTGAACACCACCACTCTCTGTTGCTCTACCTCTGACTCATTGTCTGTCCTTGAAGGAATCATGTTGACTTCCCTGTGTCCTGATTTTCCCAGGTGTTAGACAACAATGATATGTTCCCACACTGAAGCTATCAGGTTGGAAAGTGTTTACAATTTCTCTCTGACCCCTTTGTGAAAGTCAGAGGGACCTCTTCTATAAGAGTTCAGATGCTGACCCCTGTTAATTTCCTCACATAAGTGTCTTTTGATCTGTCATGTCTATGTTTTCAGCCTCAGGTCTAAATTTTTGAGAGTCAGATATATGGGGTTTGGGCTGTCATATCCCCAAAAATACTATTTGGTCATGAAATCTACTTCATATAGATATAGGTATTTCAACTGAATGTACATATTCATAATATTTGTACAGGACTCATTTTTAAGAAATAAAAAGGAAAATAAATAGTAAAGAAATGAAAGGAAAAAAAAGAAAAAAGAAAAAAGGAAAAAAATTTAAAAAGAGGAAAAAAGTGAAACCATAAATATATCAAAAATATTTTGCCAATATATTTTTGGTTTTACTTACATTATCTCTACCTCTGGATGTGAAATACTTAAAAATATGCCCCTCTGCTTACAACCAAACTATTCAATATGGAAGACTAGACTGTACTGTTCAGCAGTACCAGAGCACTCACATGACTTAGAAATCCTTAGAAACCAAGAAGAACACAGTTTCAGGCTGTCTATGTAATAAAACAACAAACTATTTTGATCATATACATAGAAATTACTGTTTCAGCATAGACTTTCCTTTCCAAACTTTAAAAGAAACAAGTTTGATTTCCTTAAGGAGTCTGCAGGGAATCTGTGTTAGGTATTGCAGTGGTACCTGCTATGCCAGCAGAGCTGGTAATTTTCTTCCCTCTCCTAGTACATATATCTAAGATGAAATTTCTGCAGTCTCTCCTTGCTACATTGAAGATTTTTATCAGTTTTCTGCTCACTAAATCATAGCTTTTTCTATGTCAGGCTGTCCCACACTGACAAAAGCTGAGCTGAGGAGGGGAGTGGCAGATGTAGAGACCATCATCACAATGTAATGTTCTTACTAGATGTTTAAAATACCATTTAGGTTACCTCTATCTTTCCCTTCCACATTGTTCCTATTGAAGTTCTCATTTTCAAAGTCATTATTTTTTCTTTTTCATTCATGTTTGACATTTCCCCATATTTTAGTTTGGTTGGACTTTTAAAAATTCCTCTTAAAAGCTTTCCATCTCACAACTTAACTTTCCTCTTGATTCAGTCTCTCTGGTGGAATTTTCTCGCTGCAAAATCCCCCTTTCTCAGCATGTACATGTGCACAGTCCATGGCACCCCATGTGCCTTTCTTTTAGCGTGTTTTCTCCCTGTATCTCCAACTTTTCCCTCTCCTTGTCCTCAAGGCCACTTCGTTCTCCCCTGCCTGCTCAGCAGCCCCTCTCATCTCTCCTCCAAACCCTAGACTCCCTGCTGATGCTCACCCACATACAAGAGGGTCTGTAAGAAAAAATTAGCAAATTTTCCAAAGAGATACATAGGTGTATACATACTTTTAATACTTCCCATCTTCTGACTAATCATAATTTGCTTACTATCTATACATTCTTGAACAGGTTGCAGCTGTTTGCCAGAATTGCTCTACTACCAAGGAAACAACCTTCAGTTGTTGTGGCAGATAAGTGACTAAAAACAAAACGTCTCCTACAGTTTCACAGTAAAAGTAACAGATTACATCTCCCAGCACAGCTTATAGGCATGAAACAAATTCCCACTTTCCAGCCACCCTCTCAGCATGAACTACAGAAACAAAAGTGTGTTTCTTCATCACATTAACGTACTCTTGTTCCTCATCATGGAATTGATTTTAGTAATTTAGGTGCCAGAGTAATTTATGCTTTCCCTAATCCTACTTTTCTCCCTGGTGGTGGCTTGGGTGAGGAGTTTGCACATGCATGTACACAATGCATATGTGTGGAAGATGGTTTTGTGAATTTGTCTGTGTTGCATCTAAGAGTAAAATAAAAAGACATGAGAGACCAGCTGAGTCTGGCAATTTTATTGTACCAATTGTTCACCTATTCTTGTAGGGGAAGGCTGGCACAGTGCCATGAAGCAGTCTTGAACTAATACATATTCTGTGATGCAATAAAAAGGGAAATGTGTTTTCAGTTCCTGCTTCCTACATCAGAAAGCCACATCATGTGGACCAAATCTAATTATATATAAAAATAAGGAAGGAGGAAAGAGACAGGTATATCTGCTTTATGTCATCTCATAATAAAGGAAAAATTTCTGATCAACAAGTCAATTCAAAGGAGTATATCATATTAATAAAATCATAAATCCCCAATATTAGTGTAATCTTTTCATATTTGTTTCTCAATTAGAGTTTTGTTCAAATCAAACTTCAGCTGATTTTAGAGCCAGAAGACAAAATCCTTTTGTGCTTTACATAGAAACATTTTGGGAGTACCAACAAGGAGGAAGATTAAGCTACTTGGATATAAAGCATGAGCAAAAGGAGAACCCATCTGTCACCATCTCATGTGAATTGTAGACTAGTAAAGAAGGGCTGTTTCTGTGATCCAGGCCTTGAGAACTCCTGTACAGGTAATGAAACATCATCTCTTTGGTTGACTTGATGATCTCATATCAGACCTCAAAATTTCTGGGATGTTTTCAAGATTCACTTTTTCAGTGTTTCAACCAACCACTGTTGCTTCCTCTAGCAGCTGGTCCTCTAAAAACTATCCTTCTTGCCCTGCTGGCCAAGAACACACATGGTTCTGGGTCCAGAAACCAGGGTGACTGTGGAAAGGCAAAGGAGTGAATCCCAATCACTGCTGTACTACCCCAGCTGCCTGGGAATGCCTGATGTTGTGCTTTCCAGTTTTGAGTTAATTACTGTGAGGTGTGAAGAGCATCCGTAAGAGGCTAGAAGGTCAGGATGCTGTGAGAGAACATTGGCAGAAACAACAGGAGGAAGATGTGGAGTGGGTAAGAGCCTCTTGAAGACAAGCAAGGACATGAAAAAAAAGAATGTTTTAAACCCACATTTAAACAGTGTTTTTATATTGTTTTTATACCTATGGGTACATGAAGCCTTCTGCTGGTGGTGGAGATCAGCAGAGTCCAGGAAGTCACCAGGATTTCCCAAGTGGGAGGGTTCAACCTTGTTGCGGGTGGATGCCCTGCCATTAGCAATAAATGAAAGAAAGGGTGAGGAGGCTGCCTAGGAGAGGCTTAGGAGCAGAGGGTTTGGGTTGCAGGCTCATCAGGGTTTTATTGGGCTAGAGCTAGCAGAGGTGAGGTCATTGACCAGCACTCATCATCTGCCCAGTGTGGGCACTGTGAGAAGGATGTGGCCCCTTGGGCTCCTGGGCTGTGAGCTGCTCCTCTGAGATGGGGGCAGCAGCAGGGTTTCTGCAAAAGACAGGGGAAGAGGTCGCTGTTTTCCTGGTTCTCCTCTTTCCTGGTGTGTCTTTCAAGCTGAATGTGCAAAGAAAGGCTGCTAAGAGCAGCCCTCTGGGTGCCTGATGGGAATCCCACCCCACTGCCACATTTCGCTGCCCTGTGGCCTATTGCCTATGGGTACAAAGCAGAACTCATGGTCCAGACAATCTCCTTTTGTCTCATCCTTCTACAGGCAGCTGTTTTTCTCTTGGCTTGCAAAAGACTTAAGCTGGCATTTATCCTCTGTAATAAAACAAGAAATGCGTCCACCTTGGCCTCTGTCCAGCATTTTGTCCAGGGGCAGTGAAGAGATCTGTGGTGGGTACAGCTGGAGGTCAGGCACTGGGGATGGGGAGAAAGGCTGCTTATAAGACATTAACTGCACTGTATGCAACTCTCTCATGTCTTTCCTCTTTCTTTCATGCTCATATTTCTGAAAGGCCAATAACCACCTTATTGTTACCATCTCTACAGCAATTCCATTCTTTCTGTTGCTCTTTCTTTAGTACACACAAGCTAGAAGCTATTTGGCTGTTTGATGTACAAGCTAGAAGCTATTTGGCCTTCAGTGCTCCCTTGGAAGCATTATTTGGTTAATGCTTCATCACAAATAGAGACACTTGTGCTTGCTTTTATACAGTTTAAGACTTTTCCCTGTCTGACCCGCTTTCTTCCGGAACAAAGCCTCAGCCTGAAATGCCGAACTGCAAGGACACAAAGATCTGATGCAAATGGAGATAGCATAAGTCTGATGAAGTTGAAACAAAACTAAACATAGACTCTGGTGTCAGGGTGGTCACCCCTTCCCTCTTCTTGCAAATAATAAATGTGCCTCCTGTAATTTTTCTGCTTTCCTGCTGTCTTTATTCTGGCCAGTTCATAAGACCTGTCACTGGGGGAAACAATGATATGCACTCCTTGCTGACACTCTATGAAACCTTCTGTTTCAGACAGAAATCAGAGAGTTGGTTTATGTGACATCAGTCTCACATCTACCTTTTTGCTGGCCATACTTTTTCTGCTCTGCCTGAAGCCTGCCACTCTTCTCCACTAAACTGGATTACATTGAGCTGACTGACGGCTCACCACCTATCTCCACTCAGACCACTAAGGTTTGAAATAACAAGTGGTTTTCTTAAGAAGGTTTACTCAAGATGCTCCATCTTGGCTTGAAACCAAAAGCAAAGGGAGTTGGATAATAGTCTGTATAACCATGTGAGGCTAGAGAGATGAGGTTGAGTATGGAAAATCACGTCACTCTGTATAAACATTCACAGCTCCTCATATCTGTTGGAACAAGTTCACTGAGGTAATGGATTAGCTCACAACATTTTCCTATTCCATATTGAAATTCTACGTAACAAAATATTAAATAAACATACCTACAAGTGTGTTTCCAAGCTGAAAAATACATGATCTCCAGGTTAAGAAACTGGAGACCTGGGAAAGAAGGGCCTTTGTTCTTGGACCTTTCTTACCATATCAAACAGATGATTCCTTCTGCCCTCACTTGACAGGACTTGAGATCTTGACTCATCTACAGTTAAATGCTTAGTTTGTACTTCTTACTCTCATTGCTGTCTAGGAAATACCTAAATTTTCCGGAAATCTATGTATAATATCATTAACATCCTTGGCAAATGAGCCAGAAACTGACCCTTGCTGGGTTGAATGTTGCTCTGAGGCTAAGTGAAAATACCAAACACTCCTGTGCATTTTTCACGGCTCATGTAAACAAAGTTAGCACTTGCATCCATAGTGCCATTCCAGGTAAGCTTTCAATTAATATGGATGCCCTTTTATACAAAAATCTCAAAGGCAACTCTCCACGAAAGGGTCTGTTCCTACCTTCAGACTCCCTCCTAGTTACTGTAATGACTCTAGATTAAGATGTTATCAATCTGAAATGCCAACAACGTTGGCAAGCAGCCAATTTGGGAAACTCAAGTGAATTCGGTATGAATAAAACTGTTTGACTTAAAATCCCACATGCTGGGAAGAGAGGGAAAACAAATTGCAAGCCTGCTGTGCAATAAATCCATTCCACTGAGCCACTGCACAGAGAGAACTGGGTGCATATTTGTCATTTACCCTCTATGTATTAGGTCTGTTTATTTCCTATTTTTTTTCTGTGGCTAATCGTCTCTTAGAAGCCCCCATTTTGTTCTGCTTTATTACTATTAATGAAATATGATTCTTGCAGTGATTTGGAACAAGACATGAAGCTACCAACAGAACTGGAGGACAGGGACATGGTATCAGTGGCTGGAATGATCGACTGGTTCCCATAGACAGTCTGCAAAAAAGCAGCTCTGTCACATCCCTCCAAGGAGGACAGGAGAGATTGTCATTCAAAGAGCCCTATCACAGTGCCCTGTAAATTGACACTGGCTTGTGTGAAGTACTTCATCTGCAATAGCAACACTGAAGTGAAATATCTCAGCATTGTGCAAGATGGATCATATTACCCCTAGGAAAGCAACTGGGCACTAAAAGTGTAACTCAGTTTCCCACACCAAACAGCCTTTGCTCCAGAGCCATGGAATAGTTGCCCTTGGGAAGTGAAGAAGACTATATTTTTTCAGGGACTGATCTCGGTGAGTCTCCACCTTTAGCCAGATTCATCAGTCTAAAAATCAGGAGTTGATAGAAAAAACACATAAGGATGAAAAATGCATCTATATTGTAATGAGACTGACATGATGTTCTTGCATCTCTTGCAGTTAGCAGGAGGCAAGAAGGTTTGTGATGTATAAATTACAATTAAATAATTCCTTAAAAAGAGATCAGTGTATTTACTTTGTATAAAATATATATGCTTTTTTGTTACCTTTTTTATCTTGTAATAAAGGCTGAAGGGTAAGTTCTGAGTTGGGCCCTTGGAGATACCCACTCAGACTTCAGCATCAAATTCATCACTGACATACATAAGCATGTCACTCCATGATTTAGTATGCTGCCAGTTTTTTGTGTAGTTTGACACGTGTGTGGTTCCAAACAGAGGTGCCCCAGACTTCCCTGCAGTTGAACTCCTGGAAGCTGCACAGACACTAGACAGTGTGCATGGATTTGCTACAAGCCTTGCTAGACCCATGCCTGAGAACAACGTTATCTGCATATGAGTAGAGGAGGAGGCAAAAACATAGCCTGCCAACTTGATGCAGCTGTGCTGTGTAGGAGTCTGATTTGCCTTTGTGCAGATGAATTTCCAGCTCTTGGCACAGGCTGCTGAAGCATGGATAAGCTTAGTATTTCTTTGCTTCCAGCAAGGACTTATGAGCTGGAAAAATGCAATCTAGAGGGGAGTCCAAAGACTGCCTCTAAGTCTGACTCACAGATTGGAACTGATTCTCCCTGAAAAAGAGGTAGAAAAGTCCTTTCAACACCAAACAATTAGCTCTCCTCCCAGAACAGTGCCCATTGCAGTTGACTAGTCTTTATGCCTTGGGCAGAAGAGGTGTAGTCGGCTTCACACTGATTTTCTGGTTCACCTGTGACTTGAATTGGCACAAATCCTTTTAAGCACGTTCAGTAAACTTGTTTTTTGCTAAATACTCGAGGGCAAAGTCTCAAAGCAGACTGTTTGACTGTCTCAAAGTAGAAGTTCATTAAAATCTACCTGTCAAAGACTACTTGTTTTGGATGAAGTCTGTGTTTCATTTAGAATATACTGGCTCTGTGCCCTATAAACAGTGAAGCCTTCATATTCAGGGTCTCACATAGTGGAGGGGAAAGACAGCTCAGCCTCACTTGTCATGATGTGTTCTGCCTAGCCTGTCCTATGCTCCAGACAAAATATTAGTGTCAATTAAAACTTTTAGGGTTGTGGAAAAATAGCTGTGGACAAATACAGAAGAATTCAGCCAGTCTTGGAACTTACTATCCTCAATTTGATCTATCTACTTCACAGATTTGAGGATTATGTGTGAGGTTAAGTATGTGTTGCCTGTGCTAATCTCTAGTTTGCAGAGGAAAAATTAATTGCAGCAAACAGAGAACAAAACCTCTCTGGCACATTAATGTCAGCTTGAATCTTGCTTGTTCTAGATATTGGGATATTTTTTTTCCTTTTTTCTTTCCTTTCTTAGAGGGGCCCCCACTTTGAATAGCATCTTCTGACGATGATGCAGATAAAGCGAATATTCTTGTAGCTTAACCCAGAGACTGAATTCCCAGGAAGTATTTAGATCTTGGATGACTAGGATGTTTTGTTGAACATGTCACACTAACGCATGCTAACAATCCATTGAGTTCATAAAGTTTGAAAAAGCCTTAACAAAGGACAGATGATGCAAGACAGGGAAAAAAAGGAGCAATTTGTTTTCTCAATGCAGTTGATAGATGCTTGGAAATTAAACATGACATACTTGCTGGAAGCCAAAATCTTCATTGTCCTGCTGATCTCCCTCTCTGTTTGCTTTCTTTTCCCTATTACAAATGAAATGTTGGAGGAACTGGTATGTTTAATAATTTACTGTTGTGTCACTATTCTACGGAAATCCTGCAAGAGTTTCAATTTTTTTTCTTTGCCTGCTTAGGATCAGACCATTATATTCATGTGGAAGCTGAGATACAAGAGAAGCAGAAAGAAATGTGCTTATCAGAACCACTCAATAGGGACAGAAGCAAAGCTCAGGTCCTTCTCTTTCACACAAGTCTGCTGAAGCCTTTATGGGAGCATTCCTAGGGAAGGGCAGAACCTTGACACCAGGAAGGGACTGGCTCTGCACTATATAGCTTTAGTCCATATCAGGATGAAAATTAATTTAGCAATAGTGTTTAGGAGAGCTGATTGGCTTACAGATGTATTCTCCCTTCCTTCCATTCTATTACTTATGGCTGCAACTGTTACCCATCTGCAGATTTAAGTCGTTAGAAAGTCAGCAGGTGGAGTTCACCAAGCAAATTCTCCTCTTCCAACAGAAGCATTGACTGTGAAGCAGTGGTGGATGTGGGTTTTATTTTGTTGTTTGTTTGTTAGTTTTTGTGTGTGTGCTTTTTCACCAGAAATAGGGAACAGCTCAAATTAAACAGATGCAGAATTGAGAATTTGGTTAACTAGATGGAAATAATGACTGAGTTAGGAAAAAAGAAAAAAACCACCTAAAAGCACCTCAGTTATTTTTATTCAAAAATCTAGCTTCATTGTGAAATAGAGCAAATTGTCCCAGTCTATGTGAAAAAATAAAACATGCATAGACAGACTAGTTTAGGGCCTCAGCTAGTTCTGACATTGTTTAGTGATAAACAGCTTTACTGAAACCTACTGACAAGTACAAATGTTGCAAGCTGCTTTTCTATGTCATGTACATTTTAAATATTGCTCCATGAAGAGCACATTGGTGAATAGAAAGCCATCCTGTTCTTTCCAAAACTTTTATATTTTATTTTATATTTTATGCCTTAGTGTAACACTTCCTAAAAAGGCTGCATGCTGCAGAGGCAGGATCCACAGCTGCCTGATTGTGGGGCAGCATTTTAGGAGGCGCACTTTGCAGGTGACCCTCAAAGGTGTGATTTCTGTGACTATTTGCTGATCTACATTCCCTTCTTTAAGGCAGCTGGCTATGCCATCCCATCCTTAAGGGGAAGGAGCACTCATGATTCATGGATTCTCATGGTCAAAAGGAATAACAAAAATCAGAGGGTCCATGAAAGCACGCAGATTTCATTAGTAAATTACACACTGGACATGGAAATTGGTCATTAGTTTCTGACCTGTATAAGCACAGGCCAAGGAAGGAAGGACAGAAGAATCCAGCAGTCCTGGTGGCTCCAGCATTGATCCAGCCAATGGCATGTCCAGGTTCCTGGAGGTATCACCTAGGCTTGTTGGGGATGCCTTTTCATAGACAGGTTTTCCCCTCTCTGGAGCTAAGTTTCTTGCTTTATATGCAAATTTATCATCATGCACAGCTCATTCTTTCAGATCTTTCTGGAATTCTTGATTCCCCCTCTACAGTCCATGTCCATTTCTCTGTTTCATTCCCGCCTTTGAACTGTACCTGTGCTTATCTGTAGGAGCCATAACAAGGATGTTTGTCCCAGAAATGTGCTGGCCTACCTCCACATGGCCCTATCTCCAGCCACATATTTTTCTTTCTTGCAGTTTGTTATTACCAACAATTCTTGGCTGGATCCACAATCTATCAGTGTTTGAGACAAAACCACCAGTCTTCTTATCTTCTAGGCTTCTACTGGGAACAAATCCCTGTTTATTCCTTGCTTTATTATTTTCTTACTGATTATTGAAAACCATATACAGAACAGTAATCAGTGAAGAGTTAAACTAGACACCTAGATGAACTGCAGTCTAATCCCATCTGCTCTGCTGGAGGTTTCTAGCACATCTGGGTGAGATCAGGGAAGGGGATTCAACAGTCTTGCATCCCAGTCTCATGACTGCACAATGTAGTCCTTCTTTTCTACTGTCTAGACCTCCTTGGTTACTTACTCGGATCTGAAAGCTTTGACTTAAACATTATTAAAACATTATCAAGGGAACACTCTGGAGGTTGTTTGAATGGCTGTTCACAAAACTTGGCAGCAGACTTTCTCTATGACACAGTACACAAAACAGTGAATCAAGATCTTTGAATCCTTTATCCTTCCCACGAGTCCTCCCCTGTGTCCTCTCTTCCCTTTGCACCCTTACTAAGATTAATTCTTTGTCATAATTCAAGTGGTTACTTGTTAGTAGTTATAAATCCCTGCTGAGTATCCTTGCTCAAATACATGAATATATTTGTTGATGTCTATAGGCAGCAAATGCTTAATTTCTTTTTTTACTTCATCAACTTCTGTCTGGAAATAGAATGCAAAACATTCAGGGCAACAAAACTATGCCTCCAGTGTAGAGCAAATCTGGTAAAAGCAAACTAGACAGAACTACTCTTCTTCTGATGTTATTTTAGTACGCCGTCTTCTTCAGCTACTAACCTGTGTATATGAGTAGATTATTTCTTTTAATGATGACCATTAACATGGAAGACAATTTGTCCTTCTCAGAAAAGAGAATGGTTGTGATCAGGTTTTCCACTTTCCCTTGCAATTACCAAAAATAATGATAAAATAGCACAGTTCTCTATATATTACTCTAGTCATTGAGTGAATGATGAAGGGCATACACTGTACATCTGACTTAAAGGGATGCTCAGATTACCATGTTATATGGAAAATGGTAGAAGACACGGGTGCTAACTGAAGTTAATGAAGTTATATACAGTGACTAAACCATGGGGCTGAAAACTATGGCAATAAGGGAATGGCTCTATCTTTAGCAGAGAGTAACATGCAACATAAATCTCATGCATGCCACAGCTCGAATACTTAGAGTTCCTACACAGAGAGGACCAGCATATAATGTTCTCTCTTTTTCTGGCAGAAAGTCCATGCAAAACAACACCTGTGCCAGTGAAATAAGCACCAGCATTTCACATAAATCTACGTCTGAGATCTTTATTTTATTCACTGAAATAGTGGGGCTATCAAAGAGAACAGAGAAGCACAGTTAAAAGGTCAGTACACAACAGAAGCTGCTGTAGGGCCTGAACCTGTCAAGGTCCGCTCAAACAGCCACAGAGCCTTTGGAGAAGGAGCTATCATGGGAAAGGTCTCCCAAGCCCTTTGGGTGACCCTTCTGTTTTCTGTGGCTTTGTTTCTCTATATTACTTGGAGGAAGTATGGTTTTAATCACTTAAAAAGCCATGGATCTGATGCTTCTTAGACATGGCATAGAAACATGTTTTCTGCTACCACTCACTAATATCAAATACTTCTACTCATATAATCCTCACTGAATTCATCAGGTGTAAATTGTATAAATGGTACAGCAGTTTCTGTGCATATTGTTTGACTCATTCCATGGTTTACCACTCCAAGCATTTATTCAGACCTTCTGAATGCCTCCTGAGGACACTATCTTTCAGTAACAAGACCAGTATCCATGGCCATGTTTAGAGGTCACAAATCCTCTGCAGAGAGTTAAAGACATCTTGAAAATGGGACTCAGACCCATACTGATAGACATGTGTAACTGCCATTGCTAAGAACCACCTAAATAGTTTTTAAAGGTGGAGTTGCTGCTCTTTTGCTTTCTTTTTTAAATTTTTTTTTTAAGAATTTCATTAAAACATGTATTTTCCCATGCTATTCTAATGTTTTACACTCTGGATTTTTTTCACAGAGCAGAAAAACAATCTATAAAAAATTTATTGTGAATATCACTGTAACTTTATCCAAAATGTCAAGACTGAACTTTTCTGTGGGACAAAACTGGAAAGATCCAAAGTATAATTATGGATTAATATGAAATTTGAGTGAGTTTAAGTATCCTTGAACAATTAAATAACTCAGCAAGTTGATGTCATATTTCAAAGTAGTTAGGAAGGCTTGGGGAAAAAATTCAGGGTCCCTGATTTCTGCACAAAAAGCTGAAGGAGGTTGCTGGGTAGATAATCCTCTTATTACATTGCCAAAATTATTCCAGGGATTGTTTTATTGAAAAATTTGGCCTAGATTTATTAATGAGAAAGGTCTTCTGTAGCTGTCCAGCTCTATCCAATTGCAGGTAGTGAGATATTAACGATGGAGAAAAGAATACAGTCTTTCATGAGTTTGCTACCAAAGTTCAATCATCCATTCACTCTGCAAGCTACTAATAACATAAACTGAATGTATAATAACTTTGTCACTACCTCCAGAAATGTTAATGTACAAAAAATTCAGGAGAAACTTGAACATTTAGTAGAAAAGGAAAATATTCTGGAAGATATTGACAATAAATTTACAATTAACCTGGTCATGATGACTTTAGGGGAAGTTGCAGCACATAGGCTTGGTGACACAGGGACATCAGTAAGACATCTGGGAAACACTTCACTGCTTAGGTGTATCAGCCACAAGGTGTGTATCAAGCAAATAAAGTGTGTGTTCACTTGAAGTAAGTCTACAGTGAAAAAGATACTGGATTCTATCTTCTGTCTTTACTAAGGTGACGTTATTGTTAAGCAACAAAAATTTGGCCTTACAAAATAAAGGTTGACTTAGAATGAACATGTAGCTTGCTCTCCACACTTAATTTTTGTATATTAGTTGCTCTAGAGAAAACCTCCTTTCTTTTCTTACTGTTGATGATTTTTCCCTTAAAACCTAGTTGATAGAACTTACTACACATTCCTTCTGAGTCCTGGTTTTGCAATGTGTAAGTCAAGGTAAACTAATCTAGAGACCTACCCTGCATGATCTTTGTTTGCACTAGTCTGAAATGTCTAAAAGGCATTCTTCACTTCTTTACATCATACAATTATCACAGGTTTCTTTTTGCTCTGTAGTCTGAACCTTTACTTTTTAGAGATTGTCTGAACATATTTTTCAGAACTTACCTTGCTCTGCAAAGGTGATTTGGTTTGGGTTTTTACTCTTCCCAGTAATTCAGCACTTCTGTGTAGTACTGAGCTCAAACAGCTTTCAGTGAGCAGATAACACAGAACTTTAAACTTTGGTTTACTTTACTTATTTGTCATCTTTAATGCAATTCCTGCTACAGTGATGTGCTCAGGTTCTTCCTGAATAGCATGTTCGATATATTTTTTGTCTGTGTCCTCATGATCACAATGAACATAACTTTCCTCATGTTTGGAGGCAGAAAGTACTAAAACAAATCTCCAACATACTGCAGCTATCTGCTAGTTTTGCTCAAGGGAATGATATTTACAGCACAAAGCTAGACCAAGCAGCCTTTCCATAGTCTATGCAACAGAAAACCTAAAAGTCAGTGATGTCTGTTCTGAGAAGCAGTAACAAACAATCAGAAAATCTCCATCCACTGACATCACATACTTTGAGTTTTCTTCTAGGACAGACATATGCCTGGAAGGCACTCGGGTGCCTTCTAAGGTAAGGTCTAACTTTGTTGTTGAAGCACCAGATCAGGCGTAGATTGGGTCCAAATGTGGAGGAGAGCAAAGGGATCCCTTGTGAAAATTTTGCACAGCCTATAGTGATAGTGCACAGACTGATGGTGATGAGAGAAGTGCAAATGTAACTTTGGTAGCACAAGCACCACCATTTCTCTCCAATGTTTGCCTCACAGACGTATTTAATAATGATAAAGTGTAACTGCTGTACTACATCTAATAGTTCAGTCACACCTAAATTAAACGAGTATTATTTTGTCCTGAGGTCCTTTGAGCCTAGTAGAAAAAGCAGGGAAAGATCAGACTGTTCTAATTTGGTGTGGCTATCCAACCTCAGACATTATGAGTGCTGCTCTATCTGGGCTGTACGGAAAACAGAAAAACCAGAAGACTAAACTGGACTGTAAGTTGTTGAAAATTATTTGGAGAAATAATGAGTGACATGATAAAGTCTGCACAAGCTTTGTTAAAATCTGGTTAAGTTGCTAAATGGTCTGGTAATATGCAGCTATGCAGTGTGTGCTTGTGATCAGACAAGCAAAGTTACAGAAGTATCTTAATGTATTCTACCTTTTCTTTTATCTTGAAAATATTTCATCAACCTTTTATTGATACATCTGAAAAGACTAGAACCAAAATGATTGAGGGATGTCATGCTTCACTGGGAGCACAAATATGAGTGTCAAATGATTGAAGTAGGATGATTACTTGGGATGAAGAACACTTTTAGTACTAGGGAACATACACTACACCTATATTTTGGGGTTTTATATTATCTATTGATGGAGAAAAACGTGAAACATAGCTTCAGTCTCTATGACTCTCTCTTTTTCAAGAGAGAGTACCTTTCTTCTCTGAAGAAAGGAGGTTATAATTAAAGAATAACCAGCAGGAAAGCTCCATCTCACTTGGCTTGCACAACCCACCCAGCTAAGCTTGGCAGAAAGTGCAGAGACCCCATGCACTCATGCAGGACAACACAAGATGTTCAATGTGGTCAGAGAATACTGTTGGGAAATTTTAATCCAGAAAGTGTCTATGTTTGATTGCATTTCATAAAAACACCTATAATTCACAAAAGCAGTTTGGTTAAGAAAAAAAATAAGATCATCTGTCCAAGTTGATGTATCCTTGGTGAAAACATCTGATTTTGCAGAACTGAACTGAACAGCCTTGAACATCCCATACATTATCTGCGTGTTAAGTTCAAGTTAAGAATTCTGAAACTTCTACTCCTCTTCCATTTAGTCACCTGGTTTGAAATTAATCTGAAGACTACAAAGCCAAAATGCAAATTCTTGTATTCTGGCTTCCAGATCCAATGCACTCCAAGAGGAAATTCCATGTTCTAGGAAAATGTTTTCAAGGACTTGAATCAGAATTTATCTAAAAACAAGCACAGTTGCTTATAGTACAAACCAAGGAAAACAGCTCTGCAAAACACTGTCCCATGATTAATTTCCTGAATGCAATTGTTCTACAATGAAATTTCCTTCCCTTGGTTTGTTTTTAGAATCATAGAATATCTCAAGTTGAAAGAGATCCATGAGGATCCTCAAGTCCTTATTGAGACCAACTCCATCAAGTTCAACTCCAGTTTCCAAAAACTAATGTTATCAGGGATCAAATGGACTTTATCTGTTAGGTGCCTATCAGTTCTCAGACTGTTCTGCCTGCTGTAAAAATTGGATGCAGTGCAAGTAAGTACTAAAACTCATGAAATATTTCTGTCTATAGAGAAGGTACTTCTCCAGTTCAGAACTTTGTACCAAAACTGTCCTTTTAAAAACTGTTTTTAAAAGGTTTTTTAAAATGTTAGCTATTGAACTTTACCTCTGCCTAGAAATATCTTCTAGAAACTGACACACCCATCCATACTCACAGTCAGGCTAATTCTGCACTTCTTGTTTTACAAGACATAAAGATGTTTTCATATAGTGCTCATCCATGTCTACTGCTTTCCCTGACCTTTTAACTCCTCTTGCTGAAACATATTCAGCACTAAGGTCATATTAAATGTCAGTAGATGGGGATACTTGCATTGAGGCATTGAAGTTATCCATCTGTCAGAGAAAGAGGTGGAAAGTATTTTATTGAACATTCTGTCATGCTCCATGGCAGTGAGTCTCATTGCTATGTAGATGGTACCAGTTAGGAGAGGTGAGGACAGAGCTTCTGTCAGAACATGAGAAAGTATTTAGGTTAGTGACTGAAGTTGCCTGGCTGTTTTCAGTTGCATTCTTAGCTACAGAATTTAGTATGTCAGAGGAGAAGGCTAAGCCTGGATGAATCTTGACTATAAATAATGTGTTAAGAGCATGAATGAAATGCACCTTCTCCTCTGCTCTGACACCACTGATAAATCTGTGGGTCTGTGAAACCAAGTGATGAGGCACTCTTAAGAGCTTTATCATGGGATATCTCTGTTGTACAGAGAAAGCACAGATTTTAACCTCTACACAGAAACCTTTAGACAGAACCTAGCCAGTGACAGGAAATATCAGAAGTTTCTCATCTGTACACATTGTAACCTGTACACAGCTTTAATTTCCAGAAGTCCTGAAGAAAATGGCTGTGTGCTTTGATTTCTGTGCATTTCCCATCTCCATACAAATTCTATAATGTGTACCAGGAGTTGACTAAAAGCACATCAAATAGGAAAAGAAGAGACACTCTTTAGCATGGTGGTGGCTGAATTATACTATATGTTCTATATGTATATATATATTATATTATGCTATACTATATGTATATATAATATTATATTATGCTATATGTAGATCTTACATGTAAAACCAACTTCTGAAGCATTTCCTACAGCTGAGAGTTTCAGCCTCAACACTGCAGCAGGCAACTAGTTAATGCAGGTAAGCAAGCAATTCCCTGACATCACAGGTTTTTCCAGGAACGGTGTCATTCTGTTTTATTTCCATACCAGCCTTGAACAGTAAAATCATCCTTACATTCCATCTGTTCTTTACTCACTGCCTTCCACGTACTTTTTTCTTCATGAAAACACTAAAACATTATTTAAATCACAAAATCATCAAGGCTGGAAGAGACTTTCAAGACCATCCAGTCCAGTCATCCACCCAGCACTACCTCGTCACCCCTAAACCATTAAATACATCACCACATCCAGATGCTTGTTAAATACTTGCAGGGATTATTATTCTACCACCCCCCTGGATAACCTAATATGATGCTTGACCACCCAAAAGAGTGAAAAAAAATTTTCTAGTATCAGAATTTCCCCTATCTCATCTTAAGGTCATCTCCTCTTGTCCTCTCACTGAAAGCACAGCAGAAGAGATCAGTCCTCACCTCACTGCAGCCTCCTTTCAGGCAGTATAGAGAGCAATGAGATGCACCCTGAGCCTCCTTTTCTCTATAAAGTAAAATAGCTCCTTCAGAGGCCTCATATGGCATGTTTTAAAGCTTTCACAAGCTATGTTGCCCTTCTCTGTCAGTGTCTGTTTTAAAGTGAGGAGCCCAAAACTGAACACAGGATTTGAGGTGTGGCCTCACCAGCACAGAGTCAGGGGGTCAATCCCTGTCCTGCTCCTGCTGGCCACACTACTGCTGGTACAGCCCAGGGCGCCATTGGCCTTCTTGGCCACCTGGGCACTGCTGGCTCATGTTCAGCTGCTGTCAGCAGCACCCCCAGGTCCTTTTCCTCTGGGCAGCTTTGCAGCCACTCTGCCCCAGCCTGTGGCACTGCCTGGGGTTGTTGTGACCCAAGGGCAGGACCCAGCACTGGCCTTGTTGAACCTCACACCACTGGCCTTGGGCCATGATCCAGCCTGCCCAGATCCCTCTGCAGAGCCTTCCTGCCCCCCAGCACATCAACACTCCCACCCAGCTTGGTGTCATCTGTGAACTGAGGGGACCCTCAATTGCACCAGCCAGATAATTGATAAAGATGTTAAATATGACATGACATCCCCAAAAAGAGCCCTGGGAAACACCATTGGTGGCTGGCCACCAACTTGATTTAGTTCCATTCACCACCACTGTCTGGGCATGGCCATCCTGGCAGTTTCTTACCCATTGAAGAGTCCACTCATCGAAGGCATAAGCAGAGTTTCTGTGAGGATTCTGTGAGAGATGGTGTGAAATGCTTTACTGAAGTCTAGATAGACAACATACACAAGTCAAGATACTAATTCTAGATTTTTACTTTATTAACTAATCATTTACTGATAACATTTTTTGCTAAGATCTTTTGAGATGTCAAGCTATTTCACAAGTTGAATCACAAGTTGAATGGGTTTATCAACACATAGACTTTGATCCAAGTTTTAATACAATGGAAATAACCGTAGCTAAGGAAATGGAAAGTGTGATTAATTTTTCTATTCTAAATAACTTACTTGCTTGGAAAAAGGCTTAGATTTTGGACTATTGTTGCACATGTGTAGCAATACAAAAGCACTTGGAAGTTACACAGCTCTTTAAGCTCAGCAAGTGACACCTTCTCTGCAAGAACAAGCGCAGTATTGATTGTACTTTCAGCAGAAGCTGGCAACATGCCAAAAGAGCAAGAAGACTGGAAAACTGGTAAAATGAAAAACAAAATACTTCTTGAAGTCTTACTTGGCAGTAAAAGCTGCATTGTCTCCTGAAATCCCCTTGATTCAGAACATTAGAGCCAATAGAATGAAAGATTTTTTTGTAAGAACCCACACTAGCAAGGACTGTTCCCCAAGCAACTGCTCCTAGTGTCACAGGGCTGGTTCTGTTTTATAGCATTAAGACCACTCTCTAAGCCCTTTTCTCCAGTTATGTTCCTTTCTCCATTTCATTCTCCAGGCAGGGACTTGGAAGAGACTTAGGGAACCCAACAGTAAATCAAGAATGCAGGGCTAAAAGTGGTAAAAGGGTAATGGTAATGCCCCATCACACCTGGTGATTTTGCATTCACTGAAATAGAAAGATCTCATCTCCTCTTCTAGATAAACTGAGTTATTAAATACATATTGGCAGAAAAATCATTTCTCCATTTTGGTTTATATACAAAACAGTTACATCATTCCCCCCAACTCTCTCAAAAAGTCACAATGTGAACCCAAGCAAATCTCTTAAACTACTACTGCAAGTTAAATATTAAGTAGAGACTAGAGCAGAAATGAGTTCCATTTTAAAGACTATCACTGCATAATAACATCTTCATGGATGCACTATAAAAGTCTTCCTCACAGCAAAGCTACTACCATAAAAAGCAAATAAACCTAGTGCAAGCAATGAATTAACTGTAGTATAATGAGATGGCAAATTTATATAGTAAAAAATATAAGTTTAGAGTCAGCAAAATTTGGTACAGATTCACAAATCTGTGCAGCAAGAATCTTTCAGAAATTCAAAACTATGTTTCCGTTTTTCTGTAAGTCACAGTCCAGGAGAATATGTCTTGCTCCAAAAATAGACAACTTGCTGACAATCTGAACTGTCATTCCACTGCTTGATGAGGTGGAAAACCTGACATCTCTGCCAATTTCATTTGAGGAATAAGTCACTGTAATCCTCAGTCCTATATCCAAGTCTATACAATCCTGATTTGTGCATTACGCAAACACTACAGATGAGTGTTTCAGGTTGGAGCCAGCGTTTTTTCAGTTAGAAAAAAACCTACATCTCTGAAACTATGCGATATTATCTCCAAAAAGAAGGATGGTATACTTACTTTTTCTTACCAATAGACCTGATATTCAAGGCATTTCCAATAAAATTGTAAATAATAGCTTCCTGACACAGGTGATTGAGGACTAAAAAAAAAAAAGGATGCTTAGTTGGAGCAGATACTTAGAAACCAGAAGGAACTAGTTGGGAATACGATGTTTGGTGGCACCCTTGACTGCTGTGGCCATGAGATGGCAGGATCCTGAGAGAGAGTAGCAGAGCAAATAACAGAATCACAGCCTTGGGCTTCTGGAGGGCAGAATGTAACCCCTTTAGAGATCTGCTTGGAAAAATCCCAGGGAGACAGCCCTGGAGAGAGGAGGAGTCCAGGAGAGCTACTGGGCTCCAAGTTCAACAATGGTCCCTGCCAACAAGCAGAACCAGAGAGGGCAGGAGGCCACGTGGTTGAGCAAGGAGCTCCTAACTTGACATAGACATCGAAAGGAGGAGTACAGGAGGTTTAAGGAGGGGCAGATGGCACAGGAGAATTGCAGAAATTCTGTGTGACTGTGGGGAGGATGGCTCCAGGAAAGCCAAAGCTCATCTTTAGTTGAATATGGCAACACATGTGAGCACCAACATGGAAGGTTTTCAGTTAGAAAAGTATGAAGGACATCAGCAGCAAAACAAAGACCAGAGAAAATATGGCCTCACTGCTGAAGTGGGCAGGGAGCATGGGTGAAAAGAGATGTGGAAAAGCTTGACGTTCTCAAAGCTCTGTTTCTTTCTTTCTTTATACCCTCAGTACTCCAGGCTTCTAAAATCAGTGGTAAAGTCCAAAGCGAGGTATGATCACCTTCAGTGGACATCAAACAGGTTAAAAGTAATTTTAAAAGAGCGGACCTACCCTTCATCCATGATGTGATAGAGCAAGTAATGCTAGAAACCATTTACAGCCAAGAAGGTGACTGGGAGTAGTTGGAATGGATTTATGGAGGGGAAATCAAGTCTAATCTACCTCGTGGTTCTCTGCAAAGTGGTGACTCTCTTGATGAACATGGAAAAAGAAGAGCATAGTGTTCTTTTGCACTTCAGTAAGATGTCCAACTGTCCACCTCCTAACACCCATGTTGAGACTGGAATGGTGGGTAAAGAATAAAGATAAATGGTGCTAAACTTCTCTTGGTCACATCCCTTGAAGGAACAAGAGGAAAATGACAAAAATTTAAATACATGAAACTTCACTTAAAGATGAGAAAAATCTTTGGGGTTTTTTTTCCAAGTGTCTTAGGTTACAATACAGAGTGTGATAAAAGGTATCTATTCTATCACCATCTGTTGAGGGGGGCCGGGGGCGGGCAGTGATCCTTATCTCCACGGCAGATATTCTGCTAATGGGCCATCCATTGAAACCAGGTGGGGCATTGTTCTTTATCTTTTCACAATCTGTCCTTCCTTCAGAGAGTTATCTTCTTTTAATGGCCCATTGAGTCCCACTGTGTGACTGATAAAATTACTGCATCCCATTGGGAGATGCTCCAGCCAGGGAGAAGAGCCCAACATTTCTTACCAACATAAAAACTGAGAGTTGGGACACCAAGAAGAGCCCTTTTCCACTGGATTTCAGAGGAAAACCGGACTTCTCCACATCATTATGAACCTTCGGAGAAAAACTGCACCTTCTACAGGAGCACTGCTCCAACTGAATCACATCTGTCCCTGCAAGAGGATGCAGCCACCATTTAATGGGACTGCTACCAACACCCTGCCTGATAGGGTGTCAGGTTGTACTCTGACTTTGTCAGGGTTTGTTCTCTGTAATACTGTATTTCTATTTTAATTTCCCTAGTAAAGAACTGTTATTCCTAATTCCCATATCTTTGCCTGAGAGCCGCTTGATTTCAAAATTATAATAATTTGGAGGGAGGGGGTTTAGATTCTCCATTTCAAAGTGAGGCTTCTGCCTGTTTTTTAGCAGATACCTGTCCTCCAAACCAGGACAGCAAGAGTGTGGTCAAACACTGTAACAGGTTGCCCAGAGAGGTTATGGAGTGTCCACCCTTGGAGATATTCCTGTGTTACTTGACACACCTCTCAGCAAGCTGCCAGGACTGACTTGCTTCGAGCAGGGGCTTGGACAAAGCAATCTTCATCCATACCTCCCAGACTCCCAGCTGCATGTTTCTTTAATGAGGATAACATGTTTATAATCTTGCAATAAGATCTAAACTCAGTGAAGGTTATTCTTTCAGACCTTGCTTCAAGCAATAAAATGTAAGCAGTACCTACTTCTCCAGAGGCCTTCTTTTTGTCTCAGAGGAAAGTGACCATGGCAACATTTTAAGAAACCTGGTGGAGGACAGTGGGTTGGGACAGAGGTCTCAAATCCAGATGCTTCTACCATTTTAGTTTCCAACAACTTTTTGACCAAAATCTTCCAAACACGTATTTGAGTACTTAATGCAAAGCCATGTAAGCAAGCATCTGCTAGTAATCATAGTGAATAAAGTAAAAAATGTAACTTTTACAGAATCAGGGCTATGCAATATTACTTGAGCCTATAATACAACTACTTGTCTTTTTGCAAGCTTGAAAATATTTCTGATCTGGCAAGGATAGTGTGTACTCCACAGATGAAAACTGTCATGAGTACAAAGCAATGCTGTGCTCTGGCATGTTTCCTAGGGGTTTTATTTAAAGTGTTGTGGATATTATGTCAACAGAATTTCATACAGGGACCACTTTCTGGTTTATCAAAAGGTCTTCCATCCTCCTTAATTGCAACATTTCACTTTATTTTTTCTAAACCTTAGATTAAAGAGGCCTAAGTTATTTTTGCAGTCTGTATCTTAGAGGACAAAGAATTTGTCAAGATACACAGTCTTCACTTTATTTTGTCTATCAGTCTGCTGTGTGGCCTTGGGCAAGTTATTTCATCACCTGAACTGTTTTTGTAAAATGGGGACAGCAATACTAGAATGCTTTTAAAAGAGCTTTCAGATGTACGCCATGTAGAACCCAGAAAGTAACATGCTGTGCATTAGTGCCAAATATGCAGCTCCTCTGTACCTGGGAAGATCAAAAACTCTCTATCTGACACATTAATCAATTCCAGTAGAGATAAGAACATATTAATGTCATTATACAAGGCATTGGCAACATTTCCTCAGCACACTGTGCAAAGAAATATTCTAAACTGAAAGAGATATAGGACTGGAAAAATTATTAAGAAGAAGGAACATAAAGTATTTTGACTTGTTTAATATAGTAAAACCTTTGCTTTTTTAGAAGGTTTTGATTTCTCAAGAGAAATACACAGGAAGTGAGGAGATCTGAAAAATACAAAAATAGAAGAAATCAATTAACTGTTGTTGGCATGGGAACAAATGGCCAGTGCCCACAGAACTAAATCAGAAATGAAAGGTTTCTCCTTTCCAGACAATTGAGGTTATGTGTGCTTAGGCTAATAGCATAACAAGATCACAGAGAAGCACCTGGTTATTTTATAAACAGAATTGCATGTTGTTGTTACTGGTGATGCCTGCTGCAGGTCTCAATTAAAGGAGAACATGTGCTGTGGATCTGTATTTCCTGTCCCCCTGCATCTCCTGTTTGCTATTCCTTCTCACTCCCCAAATCCACACCAGTCTCCTACTTTTACCTGCAGGCAGTAGTGGTACTGACCTGAGCAAAGGTAAAGCAGGGGCTACCCAACCCATGCTGTATTTCAAACCATGGTGTGGTAATATTTTTTAATAACCTCTTGCAAAAATGACAGGCAAGAGAGACACAAAACTACTTGAATGAGGTTTGTAGGCACTGAATAATGTTCTGAAATAAATGGTGAAAGCTTTTAACTGTAATTAAATACATTGGAAATTTAATTTTTAAATGTGTTGTCAAGAAGGAAAAACTTCTATACGTATGTTTTGTCAGTGCCAAACTATCTGCACTAATCTGTATAAAACAGGTTTGTGTGATGACTAGGACTTACTTTCAAAGTTGATAAAATAAAAAGCAGATGGGATAAATGTAGCTGACACAGATGTGGCTTCTATTTCTTCATAATCTGCCTGCCTTTGAGCAAACTGTAACATAGATGGTGAGATGCTGGATCCTGTCCAATAATGAAAAACTCTCCTCAAAGCTACAGTATGCTTTCAAGCTGAAACTAGTCTGTGCTCTGAAAAACCTGCTTTCACGGGTTAACTCTGTCATTGCTGGCTTTACAGTAGTCAAGCCTAGGACTTCTATGGAACGAGGCATGCATTCCCCTTTCCTCTCAACCCAAACAGCTGGGGCAGTGGCTGTCGCAGCAGATGTGGGAGACAGTGTCTGAGGAGCCAGCTCATGTAATCCATGTGGGACACCCAGAAGTGCACAATTCCATCCCCACACAAAAATGAAACAGTGAGGAGAAAATGAGAGGCTCGAGAACAAAACTACAGAGGACATCTAGTTCAGCCTCCCTACTCACAGAAGGGTCAGCTCAAGCAGGTTGCTGAGATTTGTGTCCAGCAGAATTTTGCATTCCTTCACTGGTGGAGACTCCACAGGCAACAACATCAGGCAACTCCCTCAGCATCCAGCGCCTCCCATCAGAACCCATGGATTTCACAGAGTCACAGAATATTCTGGGTTGGAAGGGATCCACATGGATCATAAGTGCAAATCTTATGTGAGCAGACCATAAGGGATCAAACCCAAAGCTCTGGCATTATCAACACCACTATTTGTGTAAGCCAAGTTCGTTTAATGTTTTCTAACCTGGTCCTCTATCAGGGGTGAGTCTGCATTGCCCTGGGCTTTCCCCTTTGTCTCAGGGACTGGAGTCCCGAAGGCCAAGGCAGAGAAGGCACAGAGCAACTTTGCCTTTTCTGTATTCTTTTCAATCACATCCCTGGTCCATATACACACATATCCATATTGGGTATAGGATTCCCCTTACTTCTGAGGACCCTTTTTAGAAATCTTTCTTTTTTTACCTTCATATCCTCTGCTATATTCAACTAAAGATGAGCTTTGGCTTTCCTGGAGCCATCCTCCCCACAGTCACACAGAATTTCTGCAATTCTCCTGTGCCATCTGCCCCTCCTTAAACCTCCTGTACTCCTCCTTTCGATGTCTATGTCAAGTTAGGAGCTCCTTGCTCAACCACGTGGCCTCCTGCCCTCTCTGGTTCTGCTTGTTGGCAGGGACCATTGTTGAACTTGGAGCCCAGTAGCTCTCCTGGACTCCTCCTCTCTCCAGGGCTGAGTCCCTGGGATTTTTCCAAGCAGATCTCTAAAGGGGCTACATTCTGCCCTCCAGAAGTCCAAGGCTGTGATTCTGTTATTTGCTCTGCTACTCTCTCTCTCAGGATCCTGACATCTGCCATTTTAGTATCTCCCAGTGAATATGTGATAAGAGGTATCAAGATCATAGATTTACATTTTTTTATGACCTATACAATGAGGACTTTTGAATAAATCAAACCAGCTCTTAAACATTCATCAAGACGAGACACCAAATGAATGAGTTCTGTTTACAGCAGTACTTTCAGTGCCTGTATTACTGCACCCTGAAAGCAAATGCAGAAAATCCCCAAGTCCTTTGCTTGCTGTATTTGGACAGCTTCTTCTTGTCCCTTCTTTGCATAGACATTTCTAAGCCATACACCTTCTCACCTGTAAACAGCTGCAGCAGGTTTACAACATGTAAAGTGAAGGCACCTTTCTCACCTGTGATTCACTGCATTGCTTTGCTGAAAGGGACAAATGCTTGTTGCAAGGGTCCTCACTCTCCAGGACTTGCCCTTTTGCTGAGCTAATATCGAGTCCTCTGAAAGGCCTGACAAACCATGTCACCACATGGCTTTGCAGCTGGTCAGGTGAGAGAGAAGTTGTATAGCTACAAAACACACATAATTCACTCCACTGCACTACCTTGTTTCTCTGTCCATCTGGGATGTGGATTAACAGCCATAGCAATTGAATTGCTTTTGAATAGTCTTCTGCGTAGCCGAAGACTTTAAAAAATCACATCAATTTTTGTGCTCTTGAAGAATGAGGGGACAGGAAGGTGTTCTCCCTACTATGTCAGCTGCCAGCACTTGTCAGCCTGTCATTGGTTTTTAGCACATTTTCGTGCCCTCTTTCAGATGTGTCTTTGGAGTTAGTGCATATTGGCAATTGATACGCTGGGTGTAAAAGAGGAAACTTCCAGTCTCAGCCATATTACTGGATGTCACTATTTCACATGACTGACTTTGTATGCTTCACTTGGATTACATTTTGTCAGCCCTGGGCTTTCCCCTTCTCCCAGCCAGTTTGCAGTGAAGCTGTGATACAAGGCTAGGGTCTGGTTTAGTCCTGCCTGCCACCCTGCAACAGCACCACTGGTAGGCTTTCTGTCCAGAAGTATTTCAGGTTGTTGTAGATGAGTGTGTCACAGCACTTACTTGTGGTCCTGTAGTTCAACAGCAGAAATAATCTGAAAACAGACCTCATTTAGTTTACTTCTGGTATTTTAAAGCTTAATCCCCAAATTCTTTTTTTCTCCTCTCAGTCACATACAAGCTAGTTCAGAATAGAAATGGTGGAACCAAATTCACAAAAGCTTTTTTTTTTCATAGATAGTTGGTATTATTCAGTCACTGTCAAAGTCAGAGGCAGTCACCTTTGCACTCAGACCCAAGCAAGACTACAGGCATAATCAAAGCACAGAATAACCTAGCAGGAGGGATGGATTGCCAGGTCCACCAATTCATTGGTGAAAAGAAATTTTCTGGATAATGGTTGGTATTCAATACCCTACACTATTTTCAAAAAAAAGTGCCTTTAAAGAGATTTAGAGTCTGCTGTAGGCATAATAACCTCTCTAGTAGCACATCTTTAGGAATAAAAGGAAAGAAGGACATTTTTGACATCCTTCTCTTGAAAAGGAGTTGCAGGTAAAGGTTAGTGTTTAAAAATAGACTTTATCAGCAGCCGAATGACAGTAGCTAGAAGACTAAGATGTTTAACTCTATGTCTTGTAGTCACTGTGTGGTGCAGTGTATTTCCAGTCACACACAGGAATCAGTGTTGCTGATTTGAAGGCAGCTCTGGAAGTAGGTAATACATGGGTTCTGCAACAACCAGCATGGTGTTGGCACCAGACTGATGTTTCCTGCGAAGTCAAAGTCAAGTCCTGGGCCCACCCTAAGCTCCATCAGTGAAAGTTGTTCCAACGAAAGCCTCCAGAATCACTAGCCTGAACCATTTTAAAATCAAGGTGGTTTTTGGTCTGCTGGGGATGTTAATACAAGAGACAGAGTCAGGGCTCAAATTAATCCCAGACAAGGTTGGTTTAACATGCCAAGGAAGTGATGAAAGAAAAGAGTTTTCTCTCCCTATCCCACTGTGATCTCACAGAGCTGTGCTATACACGTAAAATCTAGCCCTCTTTATTCAGAAACAAAGACAGAGAAATATTAGTGTTTGCATAATGGTAAAACACTGTGTGCATTCAAATAACTGAGGTTTCTGTTTCTGCTGATCTAGAGATGGGGAGAGTGGTAGGTGTGTTAGTTTTCACCTGGTTTTGCTCAGTGCTACTCACAACACTCTAATACAGATGGGGTGAGAAAAGGAGTGTGAGAAGGCTGCTCTTGTCTTCATGGAGACAGCTTTTAGTAAATATATATCAACATGAATATACCCTTAAAGCCTAGGGATAGATGAGTAAGACCAATATTAAGTCTCCTAGAAAGCCAGATTAAATTTACTCTTCTTCATGAAGTCAAATATTTTCAAAGCATTTCTTCCATACAACAACTGGTTGCCTCCCACAAGTTTAGGACCCATATCCTTCCATTAATATAAAAGTTAGAGCCTCTCCCAAATTTCTGCAAAAAGAATGCTTCTTTATGGGAGTTCGTTGTGCACCTTGAACCTGCTCCTCCTGTTTCACTCTCCTTTGCAGCAGATCCAGCTCTGCAAGGATTGAAGCCATCATTTGCTTCTGGCTTTTGCTTTGAAGCAGGGTTAAACTCAGTGTCCTGGAAAATCTGAGCTGGGAAGAGCTGTGTGGAGTTGTAACCATGAACAGAGGGCCTCATTAACTCTTCTGAAAACCACGGGTGGTCTGTCCTGGTCCACAGCAGTGTGGGGGTGGTGTGGAGCTGCCTGAACCTCCCTTGGGTGGGAGATGGGACCACAGCCATCAGTGGGAAGCTGAATGCAGCAAAAGAACAAAGACACGGGGAGCAGCATGTCAGTAGCTGAAACAGCACTCTGGGGGCCTCGCACTGCACCTCAAATATCCTGCAGGGCCAGCCTGGGATGCTGTTTCATGTAGAACAGAAAGATATTAGAGGCTCTTTAGCCCAGGGTTGGTATCCTGTTTTACTCTTAGGCTTCCATGTGGTCCGAGCGGGAGAGCAGGATAAAAAGAGGAAGTTCCAGTGGAGGGCTCAGGTTTTTAAGGGTCAGTAAAGGGGCGGGGTCAGCCTTGGCTTCAGGCCAATCCCATCGCAGGGGTCAGTCCATTGGTCTTGCGGGGGTTACAGGGTTAAAGGGACATACCATTCTTAAAGCAGTAGGGTACTGGGTTACAACATCTCACCCTTTTTTTGTTTAAAAGAAGATAGAAGGGTATTAGGTTGTTAAAAGGAAAACAAACATTTTAAAACATGTTAAAAGTCTCTGAGTCTGCCGGAAGGTTGTCTTCTGTGTCAGTTCTCTCTCCTCTCCAGCGGCGTCTTCTTTTCGAAGCAACTGCGACTTGCTTCTCTTCTTCTTCAGCTGGAGCTGGCTGTTTGGGGACAAAAGGCTTCACCCATTTCTGGGGAATCCACCGAGGGCCTGAGGGAGTGGATACGCATGCATAACCACGTCCCCAGGTAACAAGCTCATAGGGACCTTTGGTTTCCCACGTTTCTGGATCCCTAATCAAAACTGGTGGATGCTCAGACAGCTTGAACTGTTTGCCACTGTTAAAATGACGAACCACAGGAGGATTCATGTTTTCAAATGAACAGTTCAAGAAATTGATAGTGAACAGGGCTTTACACAGCTTCTGCTGTGGAGACATCCACACAGTTGAATTGCTCTGTCTAGCCAGAACATGCTTGAGCGTCTGGTGTGCACGCTCAATCACAGCTTGGCCTGTGGGGGAGTGGGGGATGCCAGTCTTATGTTCCACTCCCCACTGCTGGACAAATTCCAGGAACTCCTTGGACACATATGCTGGGCCATTATCTGTTTTGATTTCCTTAGGGATCCCCAATACTGAAAAAGCTTGCACTAGGTGTTGTTTGGCATGCACAGCTCTTTCTCCTGCGTGGGCAGAGGCATAAACTGCACCTGAATATGTGTCAATGCTTACATGAACATATTTGAGGCGACCAAAACTGGGAATGTGTGTGATGTCTGTCTGCCACACCTCACAGCTGCCAAGGCCTCGGGGGTTAACCTCTGCACCTAGCGATGGCATGGCCTGGAGCTGGCAGCTGGGACAGGTGGCCACAATGGCTCGAGCCTGACTCCGTGTTAGCTTGAACTGATGGATCAGACCTGGCACATTCTGATGGTATTGCTGGTGGCTCAGCTTTGCCTGTTGGAAGATGTCTGGGAGGCGTGCTTGTTCTGCTGGGGTGGCAAGGGAGTCTGCCTGACAATTCCCTTCTGCGATCTCGCCTGGCAAATCGGTGTGTGACCTCACATGCATCACATAGAACGGATGTTCTCTATGAGAAATCAGACAGATTAGTTTTGACAGCAACCTGAAAAGTTGCTCATTGTCAACCTCTTTAAGCACTGCCTGCTCCGCCCTGGACACTACTCCCGCTACATAAGCTGAGTCTGTTACCAAGTTGATCGGCTCTGAGAACTTCTCAAAAGCTCTTACCATTGCAGCCAGTTCAGCTACCTGAGGCGAACCCTCCACAAACTCAACATCAGCTTCCCAATGCTGAGTCTGAGGATTTCTCCAAGTCATCACCGACTTGTGGGAAGCCCCAGAAGCGTCTGTGAACACTGTGAGAGCTTTGCGTGGTCTCCAACTCCGCTTCTCGCGAGGAATGAGGTGGAATTCCTCATTGAACAGCTTGTGAGACGGGGCATGGACTGATATTTGTCCACTGTAGCTGTCCAGAGACAACTGGAGACTGGCACTGCTCTGGAGCAAGTGCTCGAACATCTCCTTTGTCAGCCTCTCAGGAGAGTTCCTTCCCTCCTCAGAGAGTTTGACTGGAAGGTGAATACATGTAAAGTCACAACCTGCCAGCTCATACAGTCTCATCCTTGCCTTACGAATCAGCTGAGCTATGAGTTCTTGTGGCTTTGTGATGGTTTTGGATCTTTGGTGGGAGAGGAAGACCCACTCTATGATTAAGAGCGAATCTCTCTGCCCCTCAATCCACTGGAATATCAAACCGTGTAAGTGTGGTAGTTTTCCCAGAATTATGAATTTGAAAGGCAGTTCAGGTTTGAAGCGATGAGCCTGCCTCTCTGCTAGTGCTTTCTGTACCTTTTAGATTGCAGTTTTTGCCTCTGGGGTCAGTTCCCTGGGAGAAATCAGCTCTCTCTCCCCCTTCAATAAATTGAAAAGGGGCTCTAGGTCCTCATTTGTGAGGCCTAGCCAGGGCCTAACCCAATTCAAAGACCCACACAAGGAATGGAGATCTGCTAAGGTCTTTGGATTACAATTAATGTCCAATTTCTGAGGAACAATGGTCCTTGCAGTGACTTCCAGGCCCAGGTACTTCCAAGGTGGCATCCTTTGGACTTTATCCTCCTGCAATTGAAATCCAGCAGAGGTTAAAACCTTAACCACTAGGTCAAGCGTGTGTTGGAGTATAGAGTCATCGGGGGCACACACAAGCAAGTCATCTACATAATGTAGGATGATAGCTTCCTTTCTCTGAGCACGCACTGGAGACAGCAATGAGGCCACATACCACTGGCATATGAAAGGACTGCACTTCATTTCTTGAGGGAGCACTTTCAAGTGGTAGCGCTTCATTGGGGCTTCTCTGTTGATAGTAGGAACAGAGAAGGCAAACCGTGGAGCATCTGCTGGGTGTAAAGGGATTTGAAAGAAACAGTCGTTAATATCTAAAACTGCCAATTTCCAATTTTGAGGGAGCATCGTTGGAGAGGGCATCCCTGGTTGAAGTGATCCCATGTCTGCTATAATTTTGTTTATTTCCCGGAGATCATGTAACAATCTCCATTTGTCCTTCCCTGGTTTCTTAATTACAAACACCGGGGAATTCCAAGGACTTGTAGTTTCTTCTATGTGCCCTTTTGCCAATTGCTCTGCTACAAGTGCCTCCAGCGCCTTGAGTTTTTCTTTACTCATTGACCACTGAGCTGTCCAGATTGGAGAATCATCTAACCATGTCAATTTGTGGGTAGGGCGCTCCTCAGTGGCCGCCTTTAAAAATCCTGAGAACTTTTGGGAATTACCATTTTCATTCCCCACTGAGACATGGTATCTCTTCCCCACAGGGGGCACTTATAGTCTGTAACAAACGGACGGACACTGGCTATTTTTCCATCTGGCCCCTCAATTTGCACAATGCTTTTTGATATTTTTGCCAATTTGATTCCTCCTATACCTTGGATTTTGCCTGCCACGGGTTGTAATTCCCATTGTGACGGCCACATCCTTTCAGGTATGATCGTCACATCTGCCCCTGTGTCCAGCACCCCCTCCACATGGAGATGGTCTGAACCATGGGTCAGATTGCATGCCAGAGAGGGTTTTTCCTCACCCACCACCTCTGCCCAATAGACTTCAGGTGATTTTCCTTCTGCTGTGATTTCCTTTGGAACAGGAATGGCCTGGGTGAGGATTTGCCCCTCGTTCAGGTGATAAGGTGGTTGTGAGCAGCGTGCTAAGAGAACGAAACCTGAGACATTTTCCTTCTTGGATAATGGAAGTAATTCCATCTCCAAGGGTGTGTGGGCTGTGTCCCCCATAACTAAATACTCACAGCGCAGTTCCAAATGCAACAACGTCAGGTCCAGTGAAATGCTAGACAGATCCACTGTAATTGCTGTCCACTCTGTTGACATAAAACAAACACCTTTAGTGGTCTTAAGATTGAGACGACCAAAAGGCGTCCAACCCTTGCCAATTGAATATTTAACATTTATGCTATCATTAATCCCCACACCATTTGTCCCGTCCTCCCCCTTAGTTTTAAAGAGAGAGGTTTTTTCCCGTGTGGAACCCGCAGTATTTATATCTTCGCGCGTGATGATATTTATGGCGGGTACGCGCTGTACACCTAGTTTTTTTGTTTGTTGGTCTTCTGTTTCTGGCTGTGTGGGCAGTCCCTTGCATAGTGTCCTGTTTTCTTGCACTGGAAACAGGTGATATGCTGCAGCTGCTGTGGTGGTACCGGTTGCTTCCTTGGTCCTGGTGTCATAGCTGCTGCAGATCGTGAGTGTGCTGGTCCTGGATTCCTCTCTGGTGCACTGAACAGTTCTGCTTTTCTGGTGCAGGCTTCTATCATCTGTGCTAAGCTAGGTGGTGGGTCGAGGGGAAGACTAAGTATGACCCTGCAACATGATTCATTAGCGTTTTTCTGAGCCATCTCCTTTAGTAGCTCTGCCTGCACCTTTGGGTCTGAGACTTGTCTCTCCACCTGAGCACGGAGGCGATCCAGAAACTGCAAGAAACTTTCTGAAGGAAACTGTTTAATATTAACATAACTACCTGTAACTTCAACAGTAGGTAATTGATTGAAAGCTTTTTCTGCTGCTAGAGAGATCTTATCCAAAACAAATTTAGTTAATAAACGTGCCTGTTTATCAGGGTTCTCAAATTCTCCCTCTCCTGTTAGGTGTTCCTGTGTAATATCATTATCATCCTCATCTTTTGCACTTTCTGGGCTTTGTTGTAGTTCCTGCAAAAGTACTCTTAAAGATCTTTTCCAAATGCTTTCCCACAATTCGAATTCCGAAGCTGAAAGTAAACATCTGAATAAATCCTTAATATCATTAGGTACCATCTCATGAGAACTAAATGTTGCTCTTAAAAATCCTTTAAACATTTCACTGTGTCTGCCAAATTCTCTTTGAACCTTACAAATTTCCTTTTTATCTTGGTATGGTAGTGGCTGATATGTTCTCCTGCCATTTCTCCTACCCATATAAATGACAGGAGCCACAGACGGAATCTGAGTTTCCAGATCTAGGGTTTTAGGGATAGGCACTACTCCTCCCTCTGCTCTGGGCTGTGTTATCTGTTGCTTATGTGCCTCCACAGAGACAGTGTTCTGAGCGATGGGCGGAGCTGAGGGCCTTATCTCAGAGAGAGGGCCCATAGAACCTGTAGAACCAGTTCTCCCACACCCACCCCCACCCCACTCTGTGCTAGCTTGATAGCTTGGGGGAAGGGATGGCAAAACCTGAATAGAGTGAGAATTGCCCTGAAAACCCAGAGGTGAGGATGAGTTTGGGGAAGGGTTTGAGGGTGTTAGCAGAGGAGAAGGAGCATTATGGGAAGAAGAAGAGTTGAGAGCCATGTGGCTGGAGCCATTTTGGGGTCTGCTTTCAGCAGGAGACACGTGGCTGATAGCCTGAGTTAGAGAGACAGAGGCATCAGATTTCTTAGGTGAAGAGGGAATAACACATGCAGAGGGACAGATACAAGAACTGGTTGCCTCTGAAGCAGTTTGCTGTGGCTGGCTGTTATTTTCTGTTTGAAGTAACAGTTTTCTAATTTGCAAAAATATTGGGATGAACATTAAGGCTTTTTTTATCCCCATTTTCGACTTTTAAAGTTAATAAATCTCCAATTTCATTCCAAAATAAAACCGAATTCATATCTTCCAAATTAAGATCAGCTCTTTCTACAGACAGCCACTTAGCAAAGCGTTCTAGTTTTCTGTTAGTAATATTCACATTTGCAATCTTTAAAAGTTCTCTAATTTGTGAAGCCACGCTCTTTTTCAAATTAGAATGCTGGGAGCCCATATTTCCACAGCAAGTTACTCTAATATCTCACTACAATGCACAGTTAAAACACAGTAAGAGAAGGCTGGCACCTCCCCCACAGAGAATCACTGGCTGCAGCAAAAACGGCGCCTCTCTTTGAAATCAGCTGTCTGGCGTGATACTGTACACACGGCAGAAACGGTTTCAAGGCGGCCTTGCTACCCCCACCAGCGTCTCCGGCTGCATACAGCTCCAAACCCCCAGGGCGGACGCTGTGCAGCCCAGCTCCCGGCACCTCGATGCTACAGAGACAGCACCTCAAAATCCCCCTCCCCAGGGAGGAAAATTTATACTTACCAATCTCTGCGAAGTACCAAGGAGCTGAAGAACTGTACTTTGTAATCTGTTCCGAAATCTACTCACCCTTGGGCTGGATGAGTTGTAGATTCCCCCCGTGTAAGCTAGACCTGCTAGAAAGCAAGTTTCGCCCACAGGGCAGTTGACTTCCCGTCGGCTTCCTAACCCTTCTAAGGGTCACAGCCTCTCACGTGGGTTTTAATTTAAAAAGCACCACATTCCGGGCACCAACTGAAACAGCACCCTGGGGGCCTCACACTGCACCTCAAATATCCTGCAGGGCCGGCCTGGGATGCTGTTTCATGTAGAACAGAAAGATATTAGAGGCTCTTTATCCCAGGGTTGGTATCCTGTTTTATTCTTAGGCTTCCATGTGGTCCGAGTGGGAGAGCAGGATAAAGAGAGGAAGTTCCAGTGGAGGGCTCGGGTTTTTAAGGGTCAGTAAAGGGGCGGGGTCAGCCTTGGCTTCAGGCCAATCCCATCGCAGGGGTCAGTCCATTGGTCTTGCGGGGGTTACAGGGTTAAAGGGACATACCATTCTTAAAGCAGTAGGGTAGTGGGTTACAACAAGTAGCAAATCCAGAGGAAGGAGGGATGTATGACAGGAAGAAAGCTGAAGCAAATGGCAGAGCTGTCCCAGGTTTCTGCAGAATGGAGTCCTGGCAGGGGGGTTGCTCTTCAATGGGGGCTGGTGACCAAGGCACTCCTTACAGCTGGGACTGCAGGGAGGTGCTGAGAAGGTGGAGGGGATCCAGCTGCAATGGGAGCCTGCAACACAAGGGAAGGGTGTGGACAATAGGGCTCAGGATCAATGAGGCCTGCTAGAAATTATTAGAATTTTTTTTTCCCTCCAGAGTGAAGTTTCCTTAACCACCCCGAAGCCCATTTATGAAATACTATCTGTAGAATTCAGACAGGCACCTTATTGCAGGAGTCATTTCTTTTGCCATAAGCAGCTTCTAGGAACATACTGACTGCCTCTGACACAGGGGCACTTTCTAGAACTTCAGATTTCAGAGCAAGATGCATCTATCCTTCTACTGAACAACCAAGCCCTCACATGCAGAAAAACAAGCTTCTTCAGGGAAGAATATACTCAACATCATCAGTTGTTTATGTTAAAGTTGTAAATAGCTCACAGAACAAAAAGTACAATGCTTCCTGAATGTTTGGAATTACACATTCATCGGGGTTTCTGGACATGTAATAATTAGAATATTTGTTTCTAGGTTTTCAATTTTTCTTTTTTAAGGATTTTACAAGAGGAAGTAAAGCAGATGTAAAGTCCTAAAGATGCAAGACATACCTTTTGATTATTTCATCAGGACAAGCAGTGGTACTCTGTCATTTCTGGTGTTAGCAGTGTTTTGGGGGAGTTTGTGTAACTGAACTGAAGAAAGTTTAGATGAACATAAAACATATAATGCAGATATATTGGCATCAGCAGGACACAATTGTATTCAGCTATACTACGTAATATAAAATGAGGGAAGCTTCTCAGTGTTTGCTAAGAAAAGAAAGAAAACTGTGTACAATTCCTGGCTATGACTAAAGGAAAATGTTCCAATTTTCCCTCAGTTCTCCAGTGATATGTTCAGAAGAATTTGCAACAGCTGACAGGAAATCGTAAAAAAAAAAAAGGAAAGAGAAAAATGAAACCTTCCCAGGGCTCCAGTGGTATGTTTCAATGTTCCTTAGTATCTTTTCTGTGCACACTTGTGATGCACACACAATATGTGATACACAATTCACCTGATTTCAGCCCTAGAAATTTGCTTCACTTTATATAAATGATCTCTCTCTTTGCCCCTCATTCCCAAGACCGTTAAATATTCACTCAAAAAAATTTAGAAGTTGCTGTCTGCAGTTTCAGTCATAGTATCCTCTATTACTTTGTGCCCTAAATGGAAAGGTGGTGTTATAGAATACACCTAAAACTGCATCAGACACTCATGTGCCCAGCAGTATCATGAAGGGAAAACCAGGTTACCAGGTGTGCCATGAGCAGGATCTTGCTGGAGACATCCTGCTACTGCTTAGAGAAGCAGTAGTACTAACCAATGTTTTCTCAGACTTGTCTGATTTGCGGTTTTTGTAAGTATACTGCCTTGTCTTGAGGACTACTATACTAAATATTTATATATACTTACCTAACATTTGCATACAGTTTGGAATTGTGTAGGATGAGTGTGCAGGATGAGCCATCCTAGACATCTACTTGTAGACAGTTAATACCTTCTGCTGTATCCTGTTTGCTGGCATATCTTCCTGTCCATGAGGATCATGCATAATCATGTCCTTCACAGTGGATGATGATTTAAAACTGAAAGACTATGGAGCAATAAACCCACTTTATTCTCCTACTTGTCTGACTGACCTTCCAGAACAGCTTCTTTCTGAAGGATTGCAAAAGTTTTCACGTAGTCTATAGTCTTCTGTTAACTATCTAATGGGAGTAAAAGCTCATTCCCACCCCTAAGGGGAAGAGAGCAGACAACATTCATGATTGAAAAGGAATGACAAAAGTCAGAGGATCCTGTCAAGTGGTGTTTGCAGTCCTGTTGAAGTGAATAGTTGCAGTTTTGTCAAAAGCAGTGGTCCTGTGGAACTTTTGGTCCTCCTCCTGACCCACTGAGTGCTGGTATCCCAAATCCCCAAACCCAAAGATTATGTATGTACATATATCACGCAAATATAATACACAAATATTGTATATGTATATGTATAAATGTACAGTAATTTCACGATTATAAGTCACACTATTTTGACTAAAATTTTGGTCCGAACCCAGAAGTGCGGCTTATAATCAGGTGCGGCTTATGTATGAACAAGGAACGAAAAGTTGCTGTTTTAGTTTGGAGGACAGGTGTCTGCTGAGAAAGGCAGGAGCTTCTCTTTGAAATGGAGAATGTAAACCCCCTCCCTCCAAATTATTATAATTTTGAAATCAAGCAGCTCTCATTCAAAGATATGGGAATTAGGAATAACAGTTCTTTACTAGGGAAATTAAAATAGAAATACAGTACTACAAAGAAACAAACTCCAAACCCTGACAAAGTCAGGGTACAACCTGACACCCTGTCAGGCAGGGTTTTGGTAGCAGTCCCATTAAATGGTGGCTGCAGTCCTCTTGCAGTGACAGATGTGATTCAGTTGAAGCAGTGCTCCTGTACAAGGTGCAGTTTCCCTGTGGAGGTCCAGTGGTGATGTGGAGAAATCCGGTTTTCCTCTGAAATCTAGTGGAGAAAGGGGCTCCCTTAGTGTCCCAAAACCTCTGTTTTTATCTTGGTAAGAAATGTTGGGCTCTTCCCCCTGGCTGGAGCAACTTCCAATGGGATGAAGTAATTTTATCAGTCACACAGTGGGACTCAATGGGTCATTAGCAGAAAATGACTCATGGAGGAAGGATGGGTTGTGAAAAGATAAAGAACAATGCCCCGCCTGGTTTCAATGGATGGCCCATTAGCAGAATATCTCCCACGGAGATAAGGATCACTGCCCCCACCCTCAGCAGATGGTGATAGAATAGATACCTTTTATCACACTCTGTATTTTAACCCAAGACAGTTGCCGACACCTCGACATGCGGCTTATAATCAGGTGCGGCTTATATATGGGCAAAGAATGAAAAGTTGCCCACACCTGGAAGTACGGCATATAATTAGTTGCAGCTTATAATTGTGAAATTACTGTAAATATAAAATATAGTAAGGTTCAGGTGGGAATGCTCAGCACCGCCCACAGCATGAGGAACTTTCACAATGGACGATGTAACTCTGTCACAAGATATTTGGAAGTCCTTGATGATCTTTGTCATTGCAGCTGCCTATTCTGCTGGTGCCATGAAATGCCTTAGCAGAGATGACCCCCTGAGGATGGATGTGACTGCGACTGTGGTGCCTTCAACTCCCAGAGAGAGTTATCACAGCTGAGTCATTTGTGAAGACAAAGAAATTCTACCCTGCCTCGTGGGGTTTGCCTTTTCTCCCTTACCTCATTTAATACACAGCTTGTAGCCTCAGGTGTCAGATGCACTGGGCAGCTTCTGAGAATGGCCCATCATTAACAGTTTGTCAGAAAATTTGGTTACACCCGCATAATGCTAAATTGGCACTCTTCTCCTGTAACCAGAACTCCTGGTTGCATGGCTCCTTCTCCAGCTACATTTTGTTCTTTCTCTCAGTGTGTTATTACCAACAAACTCTGGCTGGCTATCTAGCTATTCCTGCTTCAGACATACACATCGGCTCCTTATCTTTTGGGATTCTATACCTAGAAATTGAGCAAGTTCTTAGAAGACACTCTGTACAGCAATGAAAAAAGAAAGAATCCAGACCTCTAAAATCTTAATCCAAACCATTAATCAGACTCATCCTTTGTTTTTGCTCACAACAGACAACTTTGTGCAATCCTCTAGATTGTCATTGCATGGCAATGAAAAGAAAAAGTAAATCTCTTAAGAGATGGAAGGATCTTTACTGATAAAAAAATGTAGAACCAGTGAAGTATTAACAAATTAGGCATTCACTCTACCTTAATAGTTTTCCTACCACTACTGGGTACTCCATTAAAAATTTGCTGGTGTGCATTTTCTCTGTTGTACATAAATCTTCTGCAACTTGTGGATGTTAAAAGTGATACATTTTCCTACACACTAAAGCCTGCTAAAGGTGGGAGTTACACCAGACAGTCACTCCGCTAGAGAAAGCAATGCCAGCCTTATGTTTACTAGGATATAGAGACAGCTCAGTCTGCAATGGCTACATGGTGCGTTGTGATTTGCTGGATAAACAGACCAGTCAGCACAGCGACAGTATAAAACCAGCCTGTGCATAACCATGCCAGCTGCAGCCACACCTCTGTCTCTAGCATGCATGGATTTCACTGCTAATAGACTGCAGACTGCAACCAATTTAAGGTTTGCTGTATCAGCAATCCCTTCCAGCTAGCAAACTTGTTCACTAGAATGATTTATCAGAAAGGTACACAAAGAGAAAAAGTACTGTTGACAATAATCCATTTAAAAATGTGAATAAATATTGCAGAACAGTTTGCTCCTATGTTTACCCTGTGCTGAGCAGGACCATCAAATTAATTTGAAGATTAAACGTTCTGGAAAGTTTTTCCAACCAGGCATAATCCTTAATGTAGCTGCAGGGAACGGACCAGTTTCAGTGTTTCCATCTCCTCTGAGAAATACACACTTATTTTTCATGGTCTGCCTAAGTAATTTCTGACAGCAAAACACCATCTTTAAGGCTCTGATTAAAAAGCTATTCAAAATGATTGGGAAACTCTGCATTGACCTCAATGAGTTTTGGATCACAGCCTGAATTGTTTCAATGCAACCCAATCTAATCTGAGGCACCCCAAGCTGTATGCTTTTCCTGAGATTTGTGTTATTCTAGGATGTGAAGATGCTGATATTTCTTGCTCTGGACTGATCATGTCTTCCCTGAAAAGTTGCTGTAGAGACTGACACATCATGTAAGAAAGCTGTTTGATTGCCATCTTTATAAGATATATAAGAGCTTTTCTTTTTATTCAGTTGCCTTCCAGTCACCAGCCACATGGAGCACATCTCAGAACTAGATCACTAAGATACATTCCCTAAAGCTGATAAATTGATAATGCAAGGACTTTTTTGGGGAAGATCTACATGGAAGATCTATGATTACTGCTTGATTTGTCCTCAACCATTGTGAAGGATTTGCTGTCTTGCCAATATAAAAAATCATGATGACAAATAAACTCATCTATAGACCTAAACTAAGAACCTGTGTACTCCTCTCTTTCCAAATATTTCCAGGGAGCTTCATACTACAAGTTTCTTCTCTATAAATTTTACTTAATTCCTACTTTTCCTAATTGCTGTATTGTACAAGGCATATTAAAGCATAAAAGAATTTGTCAGAATATCTTTTAAAAAAAATGTTTAGCTGTAAATTTCTTTGAAAACTTCTGGAGATTTTACCAAAAGCAATTAGCCTTATCTTAATATCTCTGACAGAATATGGATTCAGTGCCTCCACTGCACAAATTTTTCCTTATCTTGCCACTTCAGCTTTGCTTTATACAGCAAAAAGATCCATTCACTCTAAATGGCTGTAACAAGACTGTCACTTTCTACTCACCTCACAGTACATACTGTTTGAGGAAGTTGTGAACCAAATAAAATTCAGCAAGAGTAAGGAAACAGGCAGATGCAGAAAAACTCAGCTGTAAACGTTACATCTTGTCCTTTCACTGAATCACCCTGTGTCATGGCTCAGTGAACACCTTCCATGCCACCACTTTATAAAGCAGAAAGTATTGTTGCTCTTAGCAGCTAAACTCTTAGCAGCTTGCATGTAATTTTAGAATAATTATAATTATTTCTTTAAAAATATCAAGGTATTTTAGAATATAAGTTATTAGCACATAACAGTGTTTAAAAAGAGATTAAATCATGGTCTAAAAGGTTTCCTTGTGGACTAAATAGCAGTTGCAAATAAATACAAAACAAGAGTATGTGTTGGATTGCTGATTTTGTATCACACATCCAAAACAATGTAAAGATCGGGAAGAAGGCAAAAGAGGCATCTCTGTGTAGACTGAGGAGAAGTCAAGTAAAGTTTTAAGCTGAAAGCTGGATGAAAGAATTTTTTATGAATAGAAGCAAGAAAATGGCCCCCATAATATGATTGTGGCTCCAAAACGGTGAATGACATACACTTTTCACTTAAGTAAACAGTGTTCCAGCATTGATTCCTACTCCGTCTCTAGGAAAACAATGAAGAATGGGCAACTTTGAACTCAATTCAAAAAAGATATGGAGGAAAAGAAACTGGTTTCCTTCTGAGTTCGACAAAAATAGGCTCCATGTCTTCCCATTTTCCATACATGTGTTTAGCACCAAGATACTTTCAGTGTCTGGAAATGTCATGCAAACAAGGCACAGACCATCTTCAAAACTGATTTGAAGAGTTCAAAAAGCATGAGGGGCTTTGTTTTATAGTATCTATTAAAATCATAAACATACTTTCTGCATGTCATTTCATATATCCTCAAAAATACATACTAAGATAACTGAGATCCTAGGATGCCTGCTTCTAGAAAAATCGCCTCTCTAGCTTAATGGTGGAGCTATTTTTCAAGGAAGAAACAGGGAAAATTAAGTCATTAAATATTCAAGGCTAGGAAAAAAACTTAAAGGTAACATACATCCTGACAGCATCCTTTTAAGTAATTGTTGTGCTTTTCCTTGAACTACTTCATCAGTTATTTATAAACCATATCACAAAAATCATAAAACCATATGAAGAAGCAATTTAACAAGCAACGAAATCTGTATTAACATCTGAAAAGAATGTTTTCTAAAATATCAAGACATAATAATATGCATTCCATTATTTTCAGATTTCTTGCTCTTCCTTTGCCTTCCCCACTACCCTCATTGATAGAAGGGAAGAAACATTCCCAGAAAATTTTCATTACAAGCCTAGTTCTTCGAAGTGCTGATTGTTCTCTGATTTTTAGATTGATTCTCCGTGTTGTCCTTTAACACACCAAAGAGCAGATGTTTCTTATGCATACAAAGAGAAAACCCTGATTTATTTTTTTTTTAGCTTTGAGGGACTTGCAATCTCTTGCACCTGCTGAAGTCAATGCAACCCCACAGATGCACATGTCTGCCTGCAGAATCAGAGAGAAATCCCTCTGCATTAAGAGAGACATATGACAGCAGCTATGAGTCCTCCAGAGCATTAATTGTGATAACATGGAGTGATTGTGTTTTGAGCTTGGAGGATGCTTCACCACTTCAAGCACTTTAACTACTCATTTACTACTGCCCGTGTTGTCAGAGGACATAACACTGTGTTTCAATGTGTATTGCACCCTGCTCAGAGGTGCTGATTATTGCTGCATTTTTATGGTACAAATGAAACAAAGTATTCAATGTTATTTTTTACAGACTTTCCATCTTAGTAAGGAAGATTTTTGAGAAATATTTTACTAGGCTAGATTAGTTATATGCTGAAGTGAAACTTGCGTCCTTTACCTTTCCAGCTGTTTAAAAAAAAAAAAAAAAAAAAAAAAAAAAAAGAAAGAAAAAGAAAGGAACTAGTTATTTGTCTTTTAGTGATACTGGCATGCAAAACCCCTCAGACTTGTTTGTGCTACTTGGACAGTTTTCTGCCAGAAGGCTGGTGCCTAGCTCTGTTGTAGGCCTGTGAATCTCATGATCAAGCACAAAGCTGACAATGTGAGTCAGAAGATAAAGCCAACTGCTTGGCTGGTTGAAGAAAGTGTTTGAAGCAGAACAGTGCCTTGTAGCAGAGCAGTGCCTTGGCAGGCTGTAAGGCATACTAACCCTCTGCTCCACAGCCAACTGAGTAACAAAAGCTGTAGGGAAGTACGTCCCTGGTTTAGAAACACAAATTAGTCAGCATCATGTCTCTGCTGAGCTACTGCTAATACCATGTTTGAAGGATAATGTTGTTTTATGCACCAAGAAAATCCTAAGGGATTTCCTCACCCTCATATTTTAGGAGCACAAAATACCTACATGGACTGCCCCACACAGAGAGCATTTGTTGCATTGCAGCATATGGCTATTTAGTGTGAGGACATGAAATAGAAACTTTCTGAATTGCAGTGAGCAATATATTTTCACTAGACACTGAAGAATTGCTGTCACGTTTCTAATCATCCAAGGCATAATTACATCTGACAAATGAAGTTTTATTTTCTAGACTCGTTCTCCATAAACTTAAAGGGATGCTGTGAGATGAGGAACATTTGCTGTGCTGAGAGCTTTTGCTCCAACTCTGACCAAGATGCAGAGGAGAAGGAAAGCACCCAGCCACCCTACCCTCCACCGAAGGGTACTGAGGAAACTGGTAGAAACACTCACTGAACCACTTTCCACCATAATTCTGGCTAACTGGGGAGGTCCCAGTTGACTGAAGGTCGGCAACTGCATCACCAATCTACAAGAAGGGTTAGAAAGAGGATCTAGAGCCACAAAGATGATGAGAAGCCTGGAGGGTAGGCTTATGAGGACAGGCTGGAAGAATGGAAGTTGTTCAGTCTGGAGAAGTGAAGGCTCTGGAGAGGCCTTGTTGTAGCCTTTCAGCCCAAATGGAGCTGGAGAGGGACTGTTCACAAGGGCACGGAGTGACAGGATAAGGAGGAATAGATTCAAACTGAAAGATGGTAGGTTTAGATTAAAAGAAATTCTTTACTGTGAGGTTGGTGAGACATTGCAACAGGTTTACCAGAGAAGTGGATTCTCAGCTGTGACAGTGTTTAAGGCCAGGCTGGATGGGATTCTGAGTAATCTGGTCTAGGAAAGCTGTCCGTGTCTATGGCAGGGTGTTTGGACTAGACTTCCAAACCAAATCATTGTATGATTCTATGACTCCAGGATCTGGTGAACTACAGAGGTCTGTCATCCTGACCTGGATGCCAGGGAAGGCCATAGAGCAGCTCATCCTGAGTGCCATCACATGGCACATACTGGATTAAGTAATCAGACGCAGCCAGAAGGAGTTTGTTAAAGACAGCTTCCAACAGGATCTATTTCTATGGCAGGATGGCCAGCCTAGTAGACGAAGAAAAGGCTAAGAATGTTTCTACCTGGACTGTAGTTTCCCACAGCATTTTCCTGGCTGGCTGCTCACAGTTTTGACAGGTGCCCTGTTCCCTGGGTAAAAAATCATCTGTATGGCTGGGCCTGGAGAGTGGTGGTGCATGGAGTTACATCCAGCTGGTGGCCAGTGACCAGCAGTGCTCCCCAGGGCTCAGTACTGGGGACAGTTCTGTTTAATACCTTCATCAGTGACCTGAATGGGGGGGGGATTGAGGTGCAGCCTCAGTCAGTTTGTGAATGACACCAAACTGGGTGGGAGTGTTGATGTGCTGGAGGGCAGGAAGGCTCTGCAGAGGGATCTGGGCAGGCTGGATCATGGCTCAAGGCCAGTGGTGTGAGGCTCAACAAGGCCAGAGCTGGGTCCTGCCCTTGGTCACAACAACCCCAGGCAGTGCCACAGGCCGGGGCAGAGTGGCTGCAAAGCTGCCCAGAGGAAAAGGACCTGGGGGTGCTGCTGACAGCAGCTGAACATGAGCCAGCAGTGCCCAGGTGGCCAAGAAGGCCAATGGCACCCTGGGCTGTACCAGCAGCAGTGTGGCCAGCAGGAGCAGGACAGGGATTAACCCCCTGTACTCAGCACTGGAGAGGCCACACTTCAAATTCTGTGTTCAGTTCTGGGCCTCTCTCTCACAGAGGACATTGAGTTGCTGGAGCTGGTGAAGGGTCTGGACCACAAGTCTTGAGGAGCACCTGAGAGAGTTGTTTAGCCTGCAGGAAAGGAGGCTGATGGGGGACCTCACTGATCTCTGAAAGGAAGTTAAAGTGAGGTGGGTGTCAGTCTCTTCCCAAGGAACACGCAATAGGACAAGAGGAAACAGCCTCGTGTGGTAGCAGAGGAGATTTAGATTGGATATTTGGAAAATTTCTTCACTGAAATGCTTGATGAGCCCTAGACTAGACTTCCCAAAGAAGTCATCATCACTTGATGTGTTTAAAAGATGTGGATATAGTTTAGTGGTGCAGGGTTAATAGCTGAACTCAATGCTGTTAAGGGTCTTTTCTGGTATACTATTCCATGAATTTATGATTCTAAAATTCTATTTATTAAAATACAAAAGACAAAGATATAACAAGGGAAAGCTGGTGTGAAACTAAAACTACTTTTCTAGGAGAGTCAAATGGCAAAGTTAGGTCAACATTAGAAAACATTACACTTTTTCCCCTGTGTTCTCTATTTTTCATCAGTATCTCTGTGAGATATACCATGCTGAACAACCCATAGTGTGTATAAAATTTATTTCTAACTGTGTTTCTGATAGGTGTGGAAATAAAATCTGACCACAAAAGCATCAGCCTTTGAGGGTACAAAGCTACAAAAATAGCATATTTGCAACTAGTGAAATTATTTCACTATCCTGCTATATTTCAAGCAATCAGCTGTATTTAAAGGATGAATTTTCCACTTAGCTAAATATGGCAATATGTTCTCAAAACTCTTTCATTCTATCTCACATCTAATGTACATGGAAGCTCAGTTGTATTGCAGCAATCCTTTCTGTGGAACTATTCATGAACTGCTTTAATTCATTTTGCTTTAATATGATAGCTTAGTTGCCATTAGGCAAAACATTGGGATAGGAGTGGAGTGGTAGCATTACCCTTCACACACACCTTTGGGCTGAGCAGTTGAGCACTACTGAAACATTTCCAATTCAAAGACCTGACAGATCAATTCTTGACAGCCTAAAATATTTTAGGGGAATATCTGTTCTCAGGGATTAGAACTTGTCTGGCTTCATACTACTCTGCAACTCTAATGAATGGTGGGAAAGAGAGGATGATCCTACAAAAATTTGGTTTAACACACAACTGACACAAAGTCCTGCAACACAAGGCCAGAACAGTAGTACCAGCAAAATACGCTATATCCATGCTAACAAGAGCAATTTCTTCTGTCAAGCCACAGCCGTGCCTTGCTCCTTTCATGTTCCTTTCACTTTTCTGTTTATCTTGAATTCAGAAATTGTGCTTCAAAGTACATCAATAGTACATACTAGCTTTAATAAGAAGCCTCCTCTTCCCATGGCACTTTATGTTACAATCCCTTCTCTCCTTTCTTCTTGCACAGCAAATCTCAGTAAAAAATAACTGTGTTAGTTGCAGGTATAATGATGCACGACAGTGAACCTTTAGGGTACTGACACTAAACTAATCTTACAGAAGAAACAAACCCACTGATATTTCAAGTACATGTTTAACAAGGGATAAGAAAGAGGGATAAGATTATGGCCTAAACTTTGAATTTGTCTTCAAATGATCTTGTTTTTCTAGCTTGTTTGTATACAAGATAGTCACTTGGGAATGATGTAGCCAACTCAGCCATGATTTCTGCAATTCCAGAGGGAGTCAGATGGACAGTTTCTATTAGCAACTACTAGACAGCTTAAAGTAAAAGTGATAGTCCCTTACCCTGCCTCAAATCATTCAAAAAACCTAGATTTATTAGGAGCTCCAAGTAAGCAGAAAGAAAATATGTAAGGCCAATATTTTAAATCATCAGTGTTCTGGAAAATATTTTCTTCTCTGATAGGAATAGATCTTCTTATTAAAATAAACTGTATTGTTGTAAAATCAAACATTGGCCCTCCAAGCCAGACTCACCAGGAGTGCTACTAGGTTGCTGCTCAGTCAACTGAAAATTCTGCCAATTTCTCCACATCATCTTGGGTAACTCTTGAAGTAACTCTTGAATAGAGTTCTGAATGTCAGAGTGCACGTATGGGCAGAAATTCTTCTCTTAGTGGAGAAACCAAAGGACCTCAACTGACTGTAAAATACACATTTGATGGTCGGTTTTTAGCACAGGACAATTTAACACCAAATCCATCTTTCATTCATGGGCTTCAAGGAGTTCAGCTGAAAGAAGGGGAGCAACCATTCATCACTATCTGTTAATAATAACTTTCAGTTAGAATCCACCAACCACCATCACCAAGTGCATTTCCAGTTCCATATTTCACAGAGCAAAAAGAAAGGTCTTCTGAAGTCATGCTGCTATAAAGAGTTGTTCTCTGCTTCCATTTAAGCTGACAGCAGGATTTCCACTCTCTTTGTGAGAAGGTTAAGATACTAACAGAAACTGGGTAAGATACTTATGATACTACTCCCTAACCAAAGGGAGTAACTGGTGGGTGCTGAGCAGCTACTTTTTCGCACACTAGGACTGTACTGCATATGTTTTCATAAACCAAAAGTTCAAAACAATTCAGTGGCTTATGTTGTTTCCAAATACAGAACTATTTTAAAATATGACACGTACCTCTGCCAAAAGTTCAACTGATTCAAACATCATGCTCACTTTCAGAGTACGAGCAGTGTCAGGTAACTGTATGGCTGAAAGTTATGCATAAATTTCACAATCAAATGTTTCTGGGCAGCTCAAAGTTTCAACTTCTTGCTTAACTTGTTCTCTAGCTTTTTTCACCACTACCTGATACAAGCTTACTTGCTCTCAAAACCAAACCTGTTATTCTTCATACATAACCTGGAAAAAAAGTGTTTGAACTTCTTAGCTTGCAACATGTTTTTTTAGAAAGAGCGTGCTCAATATTTGGAGACTGTTGGTAAATGTAGCTTGACTGCTAGGAAACCACATTGCATTAAAATACTAAACAATATCCCCAGGCAACTTTTAGTCTAATCTGCAATTTCTATTTTTTAATGTCTGTGTTAGCATACCCATCAGGCACTGATCTAATCCATTATCAAAAACAAAGCAAAGTTTAGCTTGTTCTTGGGTGAGTGGTAATCCAGAAGAACAAAATACAGAACTTCACAGGACAGCAATTTTTTGGGAGATAGCATTCTACTACGAAAAGTTATTCTATTATCAAATGTAGTAAGTCTATGGTTACTGAAACCCTTGACATGAGAAAATAGGAAAGCATCCAATTTATGAACAAGATAGCCTGATAACTGATAATTAAATTACATACTTAAGAATTACGTAGCCAACTTAAGAACAAAAGCTGAGTGAGGCTCATAGAATGGAACCTGATATGGTCCTAATAATTGGACATTTAATATTTAAAGAATAAATCCCCAAGGTTTGAGTTATGCAATAATATTCTTGCCCAGGAGACTGAAGGCAGATGCACAGAAAGCAGAAGCATTCTGCTAACCAGAATTTCTTCTGCCTCATGATCAGCCTCTTATTTCAGGTTAGCTGAACTATAGCTAATCTAAGGCAGTCTTCATCAGAGACTGAGATATTAAAGAAAAACATGTAGTAACCAGGTCAGAGACTTAACACCAAAAAACTATGGTGCTTCTCTTGCTCTGTTTCTAGGTGTGATGACACAACGTTAGATCCAGCCACTGTTTGCTGTAGCTTGCTCTGAAGCCAGGCCATTTGTGTAAACCACAGCAAAATGAAGGTCAGATGGATAAAAATGTAAATTTATTTATGTTGGTGGTTTAAATTTTGTGTGTTAGCCTTTTAATATGAGAATTCACATCTTATGGGGAATAGTACAAGTCCTGGTAAAGAAGTTGCGATAAGGTAGGGACACGCTGTTTAAGGTAAGATCAGGACTATTATTAACATTTTTGAATACAGTTGAAGTTCAAAGTTCCCTATGAAATTAAATCCTATATATCCATCTTTTTCACTATCTCAGGTCTGATTACCTCTTTCCCTTCAAAGAGTTCTCTTCAAAGCAGCAGGATCCAAATATTAGTTTTGCTTTGCATTGCATGTGCAGGGTGCATCTTTCTGGGCTTAATATACGACAAAAATTATGTATGTAAACCTGAAGCAAAAAGCAGCAGACGACTGATTTAGTTCTGTGCTAAGCTTCCCAGCAGTGCTCAGAGTCTGTGTTATGTATTTTCTTTTCAATCTGACTTTATTAAACATTTCCAAAGTTTTAAGAAATTGGTTAGGTTTTTATTCAACAAAAATCAGCTTTCTTCCAGGCTTTGGCACTTTAAAACAGCACACAACAGTCTAAGTGAAAAATATAAGGTTTCAAAACAAAGCATGTGGTATGAATATTAACATAAGTTTCATGACTGGCCCTTACTATATTTATACAAAACAGAACCATGTCCTTGAGATGTTGTAGGAGCTCAAGACAAGGGCTTCACTGCCCACACTCCTCTTCAAAAGCAGAGAGATTACAAGATTTCAATTCAACGTGTAATGCCAGCTTTTATTCTGTAAGAAGACAACAGCAGGGCTAGAAGCTGTACACAGCAGTCAGCCCACTGTTCCTGTTGCTACAGAAAATTCCCTATCAAGCAGCCTAACCCAAAAAGGGAGTGAGTAACAAGTAGGTCCTGCATTCTGTGTGCAAGGCAGAGATGTGGCAGTTTGCCAGAATTCACAATCAGTGTCAAAGCTGACTGTACATTCAAGAAGCCCTAGGCCAGTGCATAGCCGCAAGATTCCTTCCTTGCATGAAAGGAAGAGCCCCTAGGAAAATGCCTTCCTTTGGATTAGGGTATGTAGTAGGGAAGTCTTCACTGAAACATAATCTCTGCATTTACAGGCTATGTGCTTCAAAGGCAATCCAAAAAGCCCCATAAAATTAGAAAGGCAATTTGCCTGCCTGTCTTTAAATACTGATTTTGTTAATTGCTTTTATTTGAATGCTTTGAGCCTTCTAGCCAGTAACCACCTCCAGAGTTATTATTTGGACAGCAAGTAAACATGGCATTGCTTATTTGCCAAGTGTTCTTGTAGTGAAGGTCATTCTACAGCTGGAAATAATGTGCAAACAAGGCCTAAAAGAATTCTCTCTCTGTAGAAAATTTTACGGAGATATAAAGCAGTCATCTAAGACAGCAGTTGCTTGCAACAGGGCAGACAAGGGGGGATAACAGTTTGTCTGAATCAGTACTATTAAAAAAAAACGGATATCAAAGTCTATCAGAGCTAATTTACTCTGAGTCCCAATTGCCAATCAATGCACAAGAATGACACATTCCAAAATTCATGATTAAATCAAAATCAGACTCTTGCCATGTCCCATACTTTGTTAGTTCAAGACAGCAGTATGCCTACTCTTCAACCCACCATCCTGAGAGTCATCTCTGCCCTGGATATAAAAAGTAGAGCAGTTAAACCTTGACACTAGCAATCATCTGCATGTTTAATGCAGAGCTATCAGACAGCATGGATGAGTTTAGACCATGGAGTACTGAATTGTGATGTAATTCTTTCAGTGCAGTAGAATGGTGGGTTAAGTTTTTAAGGAGAAAGGAGTAAGATGCTGAATTTTTCAGCACTTCCCCCTCCTTAGAGGCACCCTAATGTTATGGGTTGCTGACATACCTAATGGTTAGGATTGCATATAACACAAGATTAAATTAATTGAACCCAGATGTTTGTAAAACCACTATGGTGTAGTCTGCTGGCAGATAACATGTATATACTTCCCATGACTTTCAACATGTTGAAAAAAGCACATTGATCTGGACCATTATAGTTCCCTGTAAGTGATACTTACAAAACAGTTGCTGTTGTAGCTGTTGCACAGACTACATTTGAATGGTGGTTAGAGCAAGTAGCTTTTGCAGATAAAGTACATTACAGGTCTCATGGTTTATTTCTAGTCTTGCTCTAAGCATTTGAAATTGCTTGATTACATTTAAGAATATTGTGTAGGTACCATGTTAAAATAAATACCTATTCTGTTCCTGCTGAGAATCTAAATACATCCGGATACACCAATTATCACTGGACATTTCCCTTCATTTAAGAGGAACATTAATGTTTCTAAGGCTGACTATAGTTCCATATCACCTTCCAGTTTTCCCTTTCTAACACCTTTCTCTTTTCAAGCCAGTATGTAATTGTATGTGTTGCTATACATCTGACGAAATATGTGTCAAGAAGAACGTAGGATCTTAAAATAGCTTGTCACTACAGCAGGGTTGTGACAGGAAGGTTTTAAGCCTACCTCCTTTCACTACATTTGTGTTGAGTCCATTCAAAAAAAAGATTCCCTATAGTCTCTGCACACTTTAGCTTGTTATTTGTTCTTTTATCTGTGAAACTAAAGACTGTGAACTATCTTTTAACTCTTGTCATAGGAGTCTGGCCAGAGAACAGATCCCTAAGAACAATCCTGGGGTTTGCCTAGAGCAGGGAGGTTTAGAGTTCAGAGCCCACAATCCTATTTTAAAAGGAACTAAAGTGCTGCAGGACAAGCAAGGCATTTGTATGCAGCATAGTATTTTCCTTTTATCTGAAAAAAATCCCCTCACCCAAACTCCTGTGTGCTTTGCATCAAAGCATGCAAGATTCTCTCTTACTGTGGACATGTATGATCTTACAGATCTGAAAAACTGTGGCAAAACTGATTTGATATGACAAGCTAAAATGAGAAGAGGGGAGAATACCAATAGCAATGAAGTCCAGTGAATTTTAGTGGGATTTCTTAACAGGAGGAATATGTTAACAATACTGTCTGGTTCTGAAGGACAGTGGTTGATATATGGACAAATAAAGCCTGTTTAGACTACAGGACTTTTATTCTGGGCACCAGAAGAAAGTATTCAAAACTATCTTCTACAAACAAACAAACAAACAATCAACAACAAAAACAAGCCCTGACCAATTCTATCATCTTTTAAAAAGCCTGCAAAGCAGTGTGTTTGCAATGCTAGAAATTATCCCTGAGCACAGCATTGACCTGATGATTATAAAGACAGGCAAGACAGGGCATCTGCTTTTCCCTTGGCATAGGTATTTCCAGGCCAGAGCTGTATGAGCACCACAGTTTTTCACAGCAAGGTTAGACAAGTTGGACCTTGACAGAAGTGCACAGTACACAGTGTAAGGACACATAGAGTTTTTACGTCCGCACAAAGGCTTTCAAATGGCCAGACTCAGCAGAAAAGCCTTGTACACTGTGCAACATTTCAGCTGAGGCACAGGAAATACGGGAGACCTGATTTGGAGACCTCACTCCCACTTCCAAAAAGAAAACACATAAACACATTGACAAGAACCAAAATCATCCATAGCTTTTCAAAGCTGGAGCTGAACCTACATCCTTTCACATCTCAACAGTATTCTGAATGTGGGAAAAGCATGTAGGTACCTGTTTTTCCACAGACTCTCTGCTTTACTGCATAAACTACACAGGTCAGTGAACCTCCAGGTCAGCTCAGCATGTCATGACCCCTTGCCCACCCAAGGGCCTTTGTCAAAGCTGAAATAACCAGGCTGAATGTAAAAGAATGCAGTGTAAATGAAAAGTATATGTGTGCAGAGTGTGTAGTATGTATGGGAACAGAAGAAATTTATCGAGAAATCTTTTTTTAGATATGGTGCTGTTTCTTGGTAGGACTGTTTTTGTATTACAGTTTACTTATCAAAGCAGACTCCCAAAAAAAACACTGGAGTAATGTCTGTACATGAAATGTTCTACACATTATTATTATTGTAGTTGTTGTGGTGGTGGTTATTGGACTTATCTTGGAAAAAGTTATTACAGCAAAGATTGCTTTGACCCAGATGCAGGGAAACATTATTCTTTCCCCTGCAAATAACGCAGCATTTCATTTGTCTGTAGACAAAGCAGACACAACACTGCCAACCCACAGAAGCCAGTTCTGCCACTGAAGAGTTGACCAGTTCTAAGAACATAGTATTTCCCTACACAAATTTAAAAGAAGCCATCCTGAACAAGCAGCTGCCTAGTAGTTGGGGTGCAAAATAATCTGATGAGAATTATTTGTCTTTAAAGTACTATTGAAAGAGATGAAGAGAGTAATGAAAACGTGTCAAATGAATAGTCAATTGCTCTGGAAGAAACAACCAGACTAGACAAGGTGGTTTTGTATCAAAGATCACTCCCCAGATTTGTCTCCAATAGTTCCAGTCATAACAAAATTTCAAATACTACACACTTAGAAAAACAGCATGGCTTTCTAGCTTTGCTGGAAAACATACAGAGCCAAGTCTTGCAGTCATCTAACTGGCCAGAAAGACCTGTTTTTACTTTGACCTCTGGCAAGAGTAGACTTTTTGCAAAATAACATGCACATGCACACACTGAACAGTCAAAATTAAGGTTTTGCATGCAACAAATGGTGTTAAAATACTGCAACAGCCAAGTAGCAAATCTTAACATGAGACCATAAAGAGGACAGGCATGAAATAAAACTTAAATTATTTTATGCTCTTGTATCCACTTGCTTACAATCATTAAGTCATTCATATGAGAGTGGCCTGTCCTGCAGTCAGGCAGTGAAGTGCTTGCATCTTGCAGCTCAGTGTCTGCCAAAATCTCCTTAAGAGGACATGAAATATGAAGGATGTTCACTATTGTGTTCTCCTCCTGCACCCTGGATTTCTCTGAGTTTGGAAACATTACCTGTCTTTGGTCTCATCTTCTGTACTCATTGCAAGCTGATAGTCCATCTCTTCAAACATTCCAGCTCTGTGGATATTTAGTATTTGCTTACCGTACTTCATGTTTATCTGTTTCTCTTACGTTCTCTTGGTTTTCTGCTGCTTGCTATGCTCTTCCTTCTCCTAGGCTGCCATTCCCACACTATGTTTCCCGAAGAACTGTACATACTCATGCTGGGGTCACAGTGACATGGTAATAGAGGTGCCATGGGACAAGGTATGGCATTAATATGGACCTTCTCCAGCTGTTCCTTCCTTCTGCTGCTCCCAGAAACACACATACCCATTCACATCAGTCCTAGCATTTCTATCACAACACTCATACACATTTGTCTCAGTAGCACTACCAACACTGAAGTGGCTGGGAGGGAAGAAAAAGACCTCTTTATTTGCTAACAGATTTGCTAAAGGATTAAAGCCTGGTTTTGGCACTGTTCTAAATTCTTAAGCTTGACTGAAACCTGTGCCTTGATTCCCTGCTGTGCAAATAAAAATAATGACCAGTTTATCATCTATCTGTTCACTATAAATGCTTGGGAATATAGATTGTCTGTCGTGTGTGACAGGGTGCTGAGCACAAGGTGGTACCAATTTTAGCAGGTATGTCTCAGTGTTACAGACAAAATGAGTCCTTGCAGGGAGGCAGGGACGCCTTCGTGGTGGTGATGCACAAACCACAGAGATACAACAGATCTGTTCCAAAGCACTATTTCTACCATAAATGTTTTTGTATGTTGATGTGATTGCAGTTCCTGTGTAAATACAGCTTGCTATCCTGGTATTTTTTCTTACATACAGAAGCAGCAAACATCATTTTGTGCAGTTCCTTGCTTTCTTGTGCTCTTTCTCACCATATGTGCAAGCTGGGATATTTGAAGCAGGACTTGAAGCAGGGTTTTAATTCCTCTCCCCTTTTAAATGACTATAATGTTAAGTGTTTGAAACAAGCAAAGGGGCAGGTCTTCTATATTCTCCTCACTGCACACTTAATTCTTGACGTCAGTGGGCAGCTCTCAAAGCATCAAGGCAGCATTGGTGCTCCCTGCACTTAGGCCTTGAATTATGTCCATGGGTTAAACTCCATGGTAGTCATCTTACTCACAAGCCATTTAGTCACAAGGAATAGGCTAACAATATTTGATCATTTCTCTTTGGCTACTGCAAGTCTGTCATCAGGAATGCCACTGTCAACAGAGGCTAGAGGTGAGCCTCGGTTGGATGGTGGGGCTATGCCAGGTTCAATCCCATTACTCACCAGCTCCCATTAAGGAGAAGTCAGAGCTCACCAGAGATACATGATCAACTGCACTTCACTGGCTTTCACCCACAGTTCAGGTGCAGAGGGAACAGAGGAAGCAGGGAGACGAACAGGAAACAAACACAGAAAAATGTTTAAAAATCTGGGGTTTGATTTGTTCTGGTTTTTTTGTCTTTTTTTTTTTTTTTTTTTTTTTTTTTTTTTTTTTTTCTTCCAGGATGCCTAATATATTATAACTTCTGATACTGTTCTGTATTCCAGAATTTTTACTGCATTAGAGCATTTTTCTTCACTTGAGCTCATTTCCCTGCAACATCCAGCTCTAATTTTAAGGTTTAAATATATGAAGTGGCATCATTTTAACCACATTTTATCCATAAGATTCACGTGGATGGAGTAGATGTGAGCCATTCCAAAACGTTAGTTTAAAGGGCTCAGTTTCATAAAATGATATTGAGTTATGCTGTCAAAATATCACCATACCACTGAAAAATTGGTAAGTACCAGAATCACAATGCTTAAGCTTCAGAGGATAACTGGCATTTCAATGGGAAATTGAATATTTGCTGACCCATCATGTTATTGAATGTCTCTATCTTAATGTGAGTTATATTTATAGCTCCATATTATGTATTTACCACAATGCACTGCTTATATGCAGTCAGAAGTAAATGCTGAGAATATTTCTCTTGCTTAGTTCTACTTAGAATTGTTCATGAATGTTCAGACTTCAATTAGCATTTGCATGTAGGAGACTCTCTGTAGCTTTGTTGAAGTTCCAAAGCTCCTATTCAACGTTCTAAGAAGGAGGTCTAGCTTGTATCTGCATGAGCAAGTAGGTACAAAAAACAGATGTGAAGAAACAGTGATGAATATTGCACAAAAGCATTGACATGGTTTGTTTACCTTCTTTTCAATATCTGAGAGCATATCCTACTTGAGGCTATGACAATTAACTATTGGAAGTTCTTAACAAAAGCTATTGAACTGCCTTCATATGAATACTTTACACAAAGCATATTCAGTGTATCCGTGTAAGGTATGAAAATTCTGTATAGCTTATTTATAGATATTCTAAACTGCAGACTTTTCATTACAAACTTGTAAATGTGAATGCATTCCACTTAACATGAGAATTAAATTTGTTTCCAAAGTTATCAAAACATATTTTCACATGCAAAGATGACTTCACATATAGCCTTCTGTTATACCCTGAGATACCCCAAATCCTCTATGTTTATGTAATTGTTATCACAATATTGATGTGTTGACAAAATTTGCATAAAAGAATGTGCAAAATCACAGTTTAGGAAGAAAACTCAGTCATGCCCTCCTATATTCAGAGCAGCTTCCATAATGTTTTTCCATAGAGATTTTTTTCTTTTTGTCTATATTTGTTGTACAGAAAATTGTCTGGGCTAGTAAAGATTTTCTCATTTTAAATTGCAAAAACCATTTTTTATCAACTTAAGCTGTTGTATAGAGCCGTCGTTGGTCCATTTATTTAAGATGTGTAAAAGCAATACTTCATACATTTTTTTTAAAGAAAGAACACTTCATGTTTTCTCAGGTATTCTAGGGTCAATTCCCCATGTGTGCTGAAGTGTCCTTACACTGCTTGATACAATTCAAGAATCCTGCAAAGACACTGGAATTAGATCCATGTGTGTTTTATTTTTTTCAGCTACACCAGTACAGAATTGTAGGTTTAGTATATCTGGGTGTTTCTGTGGTGAAGTGGTCAGGCAGTGCAGCTGAAACACAGCAGATCCTTCCACACACGTGCTACACACTTGACAAGCCTATTGAAAACTAAAAAACAGTTGGTTTTGAGTGATCTTTTTCATCATTGCCTACTCTGCCAATGTCTTTGGATACCTGTTAGTAGCAATAACCAGATTCAGCCCATTTTATAGCAATCACCTGACAACGTGTTTGCACAAAAGAAGTTGCCAGTGATGGATTTTTCTGTTCTTGTCCCATTTGATTGAATTAAACTCAACCTTTCTTTACAAGAATCAATAGAATATTTGACTTAATTGATCTCTCTTGATAAATATGGACACAAAGGGTACAATGTGCTTTTAATAACTCTGGTTCCACTTCCAAATTGTGTCAGAAATGCATCCATCTGCTATAACAGCATTTTTACCATTCAGAACACAAAGAAATTGGAAGATAAACAGCTGGATCAATGCCAGTGTCTGCCAAGCTGCTCATAGGTAGCGTAACTTCAATAACAAAATATCTCCCAGCGTAGTGTCAAATGACAAAATTCACATTCTACGCTGTTCAGTGCTAGGCTGTTACCTAAGTACTTGAATAAAACAGTCTCACTGTGTTTTCATGAGGGGCTGTACTTACACCTGCCCTCAGGTGTAAAAAGAAAAGCAACACCACACAGCATCAGGATAATACACATAGATTGCTCCTTCTTTAGCTTCAGTTTTCACCCTGGGCTATTTGGGCTATTGTCAAGATCCTGTTTTTCTATCATTAATGCTCTTGACACTGTTAATGTGGCCAAATTTTTCTAAAGGAATATTATTGAAAGGGAGAGTCCTAATATATTTATAGCCAAGAGTTGCTCTATCAGATCCAGTTTTCTCTTTTGGGGGAATCTCTGGAGTACTTTAGAGCATCTTTGAGAAGGGACAGTAATGGGCATCAGATAGAAAAATTCAATGCCATTTTATTATCCAATATTTTTTGTACTGATTTTATAATCCACTTCATGGGAATGTGTAAAAAAGAAACTGAGCCTTCTCATTATATTTTGCTTTCCTGAAGATGATTTAATAAGTGTATCCTTTCTATTAATTTGCAGGAACATAAGTGACATCCATTGGCTTGATATTTAACCTGCATCATTCTAAATTTGGAGGTTGCATTAACTTCCTGAGAAGTGAGTGTCTTGCTATAGAAATGATCTCATTAAGTAAGCAAAGACCTGGCCAAAAGGATAAACTCTGCACAAGTATTCACAGGCAGCTCCAGCTTCCTGGCAACCCTGATTACTTAGATCAGGAGACAGAACACACCTTGTGCCAAAAACCAGCTTTAAAATTCATGCTTCACTCCGACACAAGCTACACCTTAAGGCTAAGTTATACCTGTGTGCACAGATCCAGCACAAGGTTCACAGACCACTTATATCTTCAAAACTACTTGAGAAGAGCACTGGCCCTGAGGAGTCTCTCTCTGCAGAGAGGACTATGTTAAACACTGAACAGTGCTTCCCAAATGATGATCTGAAAGTCACTTTAACAATTTGCCTTCTCTCTAACACATTCCCATGAGATTTTCCTATGAAGTCTATCTGTCTCCAACAAAATATTTTGAGATCACCAAAACTTGTGTTGCTACAATAGGAAGCAAACTCTATTGAATAATTGCATTCAAAAATACTATTTCTTTATCACGGCAGCAGGATGTAGTGAGGAACTAACAGAACACTTCTTGGTTAAACAGTACTTTCATATAACTTCCCAGTAATAGATTTTGGCTGGTGTTCCTAGACTTTAAGAACTCCCTCATCTGACAGTGCAAATATATTAGCACATACATTCCTCTATTCTTCACCACACCAAAATTCATTTATTCCTCCCAAGCCATCTCCTCCAAATATTAGAATTCTCTTTTCTCTGAATTTTCCCACTTCTCCTAACTCACTCTCCTTCCTCCTATCCAGTTTTCTGCACCAAAGCTAACCCTATAGACATTCAGCTGAGCACAATCCCCTTTCCATTTCTCATCTCTCAAATTTACATGTTACTCTCTCTACATGTTATGCTCCACTCTCAACTCAATCCCTCCTTCCACCAGCACTTCATCATTCTGCTACTCCATCATGACAGCAGCTGGTGCCCAGACTGAGTATCCCACTCACCATTTACACCTGTCACTCTCAAAGGTTTCCTTTGCCCTTCTGTAATATACTCTGAGGGTATGCATGCAGCGCACACACACACAAAAAGAAATACATACTGTTTTGGAACAAACCGTACACTGTGACAAATGGCCTCATTCCTAGGGGAGATATGTTACAAAATACAAACAGGACACGGGAAGTATTCAGAACAAGATATGGGAAACATTCATGCTGTTTCTGAGACCATCCTATTGGGATCCAGGAACAATCTCCAGTTAAAACTGTAAGAATTCAAGAGCAGGATTTAATCAATGGGTACATGAGAAACTGTGTGCAATAGAGTTGGTAGGTGTGCTAGTCACCATTAAAACAGGAAAAGAAATAATCCCACTAAACCTATAGTTCCAAATTACTTCAAAAGCCAATAAATCACGTTCAAGACCAGTGTTCTGGTCAAACACCAGCCCATAAGTACACCAAGTGTATAAAGTTGAGCATGAAAAGATTTATTTGAATTTCAAAAGAATTTGCTGACTCTCAGTAACTGATTAGGAATTTCTCTTCTGTGTGAAGCACAGTGTACTCCTGTGGGTCTCCCCAGAATGCAGACGCAGAGATTTCTGAGATTCTGATATCTGATTTATAAAATCAACAAATGGTCCTTTCACTCCTCTGATATGGACTTCAATGCCTTATCAGTTTCTGTGGGGTCAACCTGCAAGGTCATGTGAAAAGGTGTTAATCTACCAAAACACCTAGTGCCATTAAAACCAAGTAACTACTACCCTGCACACTGTCTGCCATCCAGGACAGGCCATAGCAGAACTCATGGGTTTGGAAGTGAGTACTGTCAAATGGATTGCAATTTGAAAAAAGTGCAAGCCCAAGATAATGACCTGTGTAGGTGCATTTGTCTCTTGTGAACCTACACAGACAGTTGATGCAGGAAGCACGTGAGACGCTGTACTTGGTGGCGTGTTTTTGTATTGGCTGAGAAAGAGAAGAAAAACCATGCACAGATGATATTAGTGGTCACCACTTCTATCAGTTGACAGGGAATGAAATACGGGGGAAAAAAAGGTAAAGCAGAAAACACAGGAAGATCTCATTTGAATAAAATGTGTATTGAGAAACACCTTGTAAAGGAAGTAGCTCAAAATCTTTCAGAGTTTCTCTGAGGGCGACAGTGGTGCCTCAAGAGCAGGCGTACTACCAGAGAGGACTGAAAACAATGCTATGCAACTTGGCGGCGTATTGCCTTCTACCACAGGGCTGAGAGCTCAGTTCTTCTCCATCCCAGCTGACAGCCACATCTTCCTGCTGCCAGGAGAGAGCGCCAACAGGTTTGGTCTCGTAGGAGCAAGGGCGGAGATGCCCTCCTGTTTCCTGTTGTAACTAACTGTTATGAAAAGAAAATTACGGCACTTGGAAAAGATTCTAGGGCAAATGGTTCTCCATTTGCTGTGTAGGCTGTTAGGCCATCCAGTGAAGCGGGGTGTGACAGAGATGGAGAGGATTTCAAACACCCATCACCACTATTCATCCACATCCCTTGCAGGGATGGAGAGCACAGACACCTCACTCATGATCCAGACTGCAGGGTCCCAGATCAGTGCCAAGGGCTCTGGGACCCCAACAGAGGGCTTTAGATCTGGTTGCCTCATACATACAGATGTAACATCTGTGCCTCACGTGGGTATGTTTAGAGCCTCACTGACTCCACTGTAGGATGAGAGGAAAAGCCCCTATCTATAAGACTTCCTTAAGTATGAGCCAGGGAAAAAAGAACTGAAAAATAAAAAGATGTAAGAGGAGACAATCCTGCGTAATTTAACTGAAAGTGGTATCCATTTTTAATCCACTAGGTAGAGTGTAGTTGCAGACCTTTCATTCTTGCATGGCAGGAGATACACTTCCTTGGAACAAAGCAAAAAAGTAGGATGTGTTTTTGTTTCAGAAGAGCCCACTTACATTCCTGTAAGCCTTCCCCAAGTACCTTGAGAGCTCTCAAGATTACTCTGACTGGAGGAACGAAAGGAACAGTGAAGGCTTACAATAATCCTTTTCCTCAAGAGTGAAGAAAACATCAGATGTGGCTGCAGCTTTCAATGCATTATTAATACCAAGCACTTGGCAGCGTTTGTTTCAGTGAGATAAATTTGATCACAAAAGAAAGAGAAGGAAGACAGCTGGTCAGACTGGTCACAGGAATACCTGCTGAGCCAAATCAAAATCCAATATTTTTGCACAAGAACGCCTGAAACATGGATATAAAACAAAGCATAAAGAGTAGTAATACTTGAAGAAAATTTATTCAGTTACAAATCTCAAAGAATAATTGTAATGCAAATTACATCAGCAGTTAAGCAACAATGCAGACTAATTAGAGATATTAAACCATGTAAACAAACCTTTTATCAAATAAAGCAGGCACTGAAGGAGATCCTGATGTATTTATGATGCCACTGGGTTTTTGCAAGGGTTTTGAATCTGTGAGCATATAAATGTTTCCCAGAAAGGCTTCATACCTTGCACAGTAATACTGATCCTCCTGCTAGCAGGTTCTCTTTAGTTAACTACCTTATGGGGATTATGTGTGTATTTCTAGTTTTACAGGACTGGGACCCAGAAAGGAAGGAAGGGAAGCAAGGAAAGGAAGGGAAGGCAGGGAAGCAAGGAAAGGAAGGGAGGGAGGGAGGAAGGCAGGAAGGAAGGGAGGGAGGAAGGCAGGAAGGAAGGGAGGAAGGAAGGGAGGAAGGGAGGAAGGAAGGAAGGAAGGAAGGAAGGAAGGAAGGAAGGAAGGAAGGAAGGAAGGAAGGAAGGAAGGAAGGAAGGAAGGAAGGAAGGAAGGAAGGAAGGAAGGAAGGAAGGAAGGAAGGAAGGAAGGAAGGAAGGAAGGAAGGAAGGAAGGAAGGAAGGAAGGAAGGAAGGAAGGAAGGAAGGAAGGAAGGAAGGAAAGAAGGAAGGAAGGAAGGAAGGAAGGAAGGAAGGAAGGAAGGAAGGAAGGAAGGAAGGAAGGAAGGAAGGAAGGAAGGAAGGAAGGAAGGAAGGAAGGAAGGAAGGAAAGAAGGAAGGAAGGGAGAAACCAAAAAGCAGCAAGATGAGATATCTCTGTTTTGGTGGCTCAAGTGAGCAGAATAGAGAATAATCACACAAAAAATATCTGTAATTGCATGTCTGTGATCTGTACACTGCCATAGCTCCATTAGTCTGCTGGGGGCTTGAGTCAGGCGAACAGTCAATTTATGACATGATATGTAACAGCAGCTGGGCACAACAGTAAAATGACTCAGACAAGAAGGTCATACAAATCTCTTCATTCAAAATTTGTGCTTTCATGTAAAAAAAAAGTCCCTTTGACAGATCAGAACTGACTTATTTCCAGACTCCTGATGAATGATCTGAAGTGGGAAGAGGGATTAAAATTGAAAACAGAGATGTAGCTAAGTGCCCGGCGCAGGCACCCAAATTAAGCAGGTGACAGAGGGGCTCTTGTTTGTCTTTTAAAAATGCATCACTATCAATAGTAGTAATAAAAAAAACCCTCAACCCGACCTCCTTGTGGTATTAAGTGTGGGTTTGCCACGCAAGGACTGGAGCAGTACATCATCAATTCAGGGCAAAAATTAAGTACATTAACCCTTCACCCTCTATCTCCTATTCACTCCCACACAGTTGTTCTTCAATCACAGTAAATTAATCTCCCCTGGAGCTGCAATCTAATAATGTTACACCTGAATGAGAGCTTCCTGGGCAGTATAACGTGGTTCAATTCAACACTACATCTTCACAGCTTTGGCTGATTTGTCTCTGTTTCCTTGAAACAGAAGTGCAGTAGTAGTCTGCTTTACCAGATAAAATAGGCAATGCCTCTATCTGTGGAGAGAATAAAGATGGTGGCTAGGAAAAGAATTGGATCACAGTCTGGAGGCTTTCCTCCAGCCTCATGGAGAGGCCCCATGAAAAGATATTAATGCCTTGGGCTCTGCTATCTCATGGCAGGGCACGGTCTCCATCCCAAGGCAGGCTCAGGGAGCAGCACTGCCAGTGCAGTGATAGGGGATTCTGTTTGGCTCAGGAGGTCAGGGTGAACTGCACGAGGGAAACAGGAGTATCTTCAAAGACTGAGGAGAACTGGCATTTTGCAATGTGCTTTTCAAAAATGAAATCCATAGCTTCACAGGGCAGCAGGGAGGGAGGAAATTACCCTAAAAACTCTGTACACAAGGACTTATTCTATATTTTCCTTTCCCTTACAGAAAGAGGTCTACTTGATACTTATCACTTTTTTAGTAGTTGCAGCTAAACTTGTGTCACTCAGCTTGGTCATTCAACAGTTCTTCATGAAAAGTCATTTATTTTATGCAGCTGACATCTCCCTTTACTTTTTCTCCTCTCTCACCTCAGATTTCTGGGAGAATGCATCACTCTGATACACCATGCTACTCACAGAAAACTTCTGCAAGCAGCATGTACATAATCACCAAGTGACCTATTCGTCCCTGATAGACCTAAGTCTTTCTTAAATCAAATCTGTAGTTCCTCCATCATGTCATCTTGTTAAGTAGGCCAGACTTATCTTGAGATGTCAAGAGCCACTGTGACTAATTAATTATTCTTCATTATCAGTCGCTTGAAAAGTACTTGAAAAATCACTAAGATTCCACTTCAAAATGATATTGTCAACTAAGAAATTTAGCACACAAAAGAATTGAAATAAGAAAACTTTTTATTCAGTGCAGAAAGTTCACCCAGCCCAAGAAATGGCATTCAGTACCATAGCACCAGCTTCACAAACTTTAAAGGGCTTTGCTCACAAAGAATCTTGCTTTGTTTTTTGTAGTTTGCCATGTCCTACCTTGCCAAGCATAATTGCACACTTACATAAACTCTCTGGACAGAGAACAAACTTGTCAAGAACAGCTGGCAGAGTTTCTTTCTCTCTGAAAGGAGGCATCCTTTTCCACATAGTACAAAATCTTTCTCAGACCCATACAGGTGTTTTTCCACCTTCCTTTTTTTCCAGCTTAGGAAACATGTCACAATGCCAATGTGCTTTGATCATCAGTACAAAAACATCTTCATTATCTCAGTGTTATTAAGAGCAATCAGACTCTGAGTGGGATAAAAATAACCAATGCAACAGGTCTGGTTTTTTTAAAACTAGTGTAATCCACTAACACATGCAAAAAGATGCATTCATTCAACCATAATAGAGGAAGTCAACCCATTCCTTGAACTCTAAAAAAATTACCACTTTTGCCTGTCTCTGTCTCAAATTGAGCAAATGCAAAGACTGTCGCAAATTAGGGTTTATGCTTACTAATATTTATCAAAGATTTCCAACCACACAGTGTTTTACAAATTAATCAGTTGAAGAAAACAGATTGTCTCCTGACCGATTTCCACATCAATCCAGCCAGACCATATCTTGACTTGACATGTATGTTGTACCAAATACTTTCAGAGCCATTCAAGATGCTTTCAAAAATGCTTTTAACAGATGTTACAGTATCTGCATTAATTTTTATATTTCTTAATTGCCCATAAAATAGGTTCTTTGTAGCAAATATCTGCTGTTGACTGGGAGGAGCATTGCTATTGTGGACAATTAAAAATAACTCATCTTCCCTACAAAATACAGCAAGTGGAACTAAAGGAAGAATGTCAAAAACCTAACTGTTTGCTTGTCATATGTACTCCTCCGTCATTGCAATTATTTTGTATTGAGATTATTTTTCTTTGTATACACAATAAATCTTTCAGAGCATGCATTTCAGAGCATCCATTCAGGGAGACCATATATAGTTTCAGTGGAACTTAACTGAAAAAATACTACCTTAAGTATGTATTTACAGCTAACTGTAACATCAAATGGAAAACATTTTGTCTGATTTCCTCCTCTTCTCCTCCCATCACTTTTAAAGTGAGAATTGGCCCTTGTTATTTTTTCCACACCCGCAAAATATAAAAGCCTGTTTCTAGACCCCAGGAGATTTTCCTGCTGGAAAATCCCACTATGCTGTTAGGATGTTTCTGCTGCCTGTTGAAGGAAGCATCTACATGCAGAATAAAAAAATGCCCCTTTCCCAAGCATACTGGAACTGCACAAATCAATATATTGTGTTAATAGGATCAGATTTGTTACATATCTTCAGTTCACTACTAGCACCTAGAGGAAGATGAACAAATTCTGTGCACTCAGAAAAAATAGAGAGTGTTTCTTCAAAATACACTGATTAGTTTGTTAAATGTATTTAAATTTGATGTATTAAATTGTAAAGGTATTACCCTTGCTCGATTGGTTAGCTGCATGAGGTTATCAATTTTTTTTGTTGCAAACCTTCAGCAACCCATTTTTGTTACAGACATAGCTTAATTTCCACAATTAAGCCTGTTCTCTTTGTCCTGTTGTAAAGGGTGGCTAATAAAGCTCTTACTGCTTAGAGATGAGGTAAGCTACCCTGGCTCTATCCTCTGTGAGAAAAGGAGAACTAACAGAACTGACTATTTTCTTTTCCAGGGGTTCAATTAAGGACAGAAAATGGTGCCTCTCAGAGCAGAGGAAGTGGTTGTCTAGTAAAAACACACTGAAAAACAACATACTGTGATAGAGATTGATAACAGTGGACACCATGCACATTGCAACAACAGCAGCATAACAGTGGTCTGGATACACACAGGACTCCCCCTGGAGCTCCACAATCTGACCGAGGAGAGAAGCTATTGGGGAACTGAAAAGGAATGGTGAGTGACAAGCACTTACGGAAGAAGATGCCTTAGAAAAGTTGTGAGGTAGCCTGCACACTCCTGACAGCCTGGAAATTTATCTTACAGCCTGCAACACTGGATTTACTAGTCATTTTTCACAATCTGTGTCAGGATAGGAACAGAGACACTCATCCCCTGCAGGAGCCGCAACAGGAGTGACTCAGGCCTTAATAGCCTTAGTTCTCCTCCTTTCCTCAGGGGAACATCATTTTGCTGCTGGCTGTGAGTATCTTCTCAGCTCTGTGCAGATGACCAACAGCTTGCCTGAGAACATAACCCAGATTTCAGCAGTGTAACTGTCATGTAGGCAGACACTGTCCGTGTGCACAAAGACCAAAAGAAGGGTCCCAGAGGAAGTACAGCCAGGATTGCTTCAGTCTTTTCAATAATGGAGCTCAACAGGACCCATGGCTGCTGCCAGCAAACACTAAAAGCCTGTTCACAACCAGTGATGTCCCTTAGGGCATCAGCATGCCTCCCAGGAGGATCTCTAGAGGAGCCAGTATGGCTGAGTTAGTGCTGATTAGGAGGTTGAAATCCTTTGAAGAACTAACTGAACAACTGGCCTTATCCTCCATACAGCACCTCACAGTGCATCAAGTTAAGCTCTCAGGATATTTGTAATGAGCCTGGAAGAAGGCTTTTTATCACCTCCAGCTGAGCAGGAGTCATCCCTTCTCTCTAGATAACAGTGGTCACAATGACCCAGGCATGATCACTTCTGAGCTGGATTACTCTAATTCTCTCTATTTAAGGCTAGATGCAGACTGCACCAAACTACTGTTTCTCAGGCTGTGACCAGGTTTCTCAGGCTGTGACCAGAGTAAGTGAAGACTCTGCTCAGTTCTATCCACCAAACTCTGGTAATCTTCAGAAAATACACTATAGCTTTGGTCCTTGTACTCCACACAGATAATGTGTGGGCCAAACAATCTGTCAACAGCCCATATGCCTAAAAAGCCAGTTTTCAGCCCACCACTACCTAGAGACTTCCCTGGAGCAATGAGCAATACAACTCCATGCAGGAACATGACAGCCAAAACCAAGAGCAGCTCAGGTGAGAGGATCCAGGTCTAGAATAAGGCCCTCCAAAAACTTAGTTAAATTAGGAGTTCACAATTTTAAGGATATTTTTAGAAATTCAGAAGGAAACTTCTCTCACGGTGATGGAGTTACTCTGTAAAAAGGAACAGCATCTTATAGTCAGAGACTGTAGAGCCTTTTCCAAAGTTTGTGTGAATTTGTCCACACAATAGCAGACACCTCTGAACTTGGAAAGGGAATTATTCTGCACTAGGGACATGAGCGGACTCCAGTGGAAATTTTCACAGGTAGGCAAGTTGCAGTCTGAGGTGGGGCCAGTGCTCTTCTCCAACATAACCCAGTGCCAGCTGGTGGGTGTTGAGATGTGCCAGATGAGGGAACTCAGCGTCTGACAGAGCCAGCCTATCACAAGTCCCAAGCTTTTGGCCCCAGGCAATAGATTTTTCTGGTTTCTTTGGAAGAATCTCCAGGATCTCCACTAGCTGTACAGTTCACAATGGGGTCAGAAGTTTATGCAAAAAAATCATCTACCTTGGCTACCATGCCTGGAGGACACCTTGTTTGCAAGGGTGAAACAGTGCGTTATAAGGACATGAGGCAGTGTGATACACAAGCTTTTTGAAATGAAGTCTCATTACAGGGTTAAAAATTTACTGAAGTACAGTGCAGGATAAATAAAAGAGGTTATTCCCTCATTTTATTAAAAGAGAAGAAAGAACTGAGCCTGTTTGAATCAAGAGCAAGGACTCAAGAAGTAAGAAGAAGACACTGTAAGTCAAATTATTGAAAAAAACCAAACTGTTGATAAAGCTAAAGAATACCTTTGATTGAACTTTGTGCTAATCTTAGTGACTAACACAGTAAAATATCCACCCATAGGTTATGTTTGCCCCTCACTCACACAGGCCTCTTCCTTGTACAGCATGTGCCATGCAAAGTGTTCATTGTGTCAGAGAGAGACAGGAGAATGCAAAGCCAAGGATTACAGCTTTAGTTGTTAAATATATGGAAAACGCCAATTTTTTATTTTAAATGTCATACTGAAGGTGTGCTAGCTTTATGGATTTACCACCTAGCACCTATCTCTGCATAGACGGGAAATTAATAAATCTCTCAACTCTGTGTGTAAATTGGCTTTATACACACTATGTATATTTGTGACCACAAGCTGAGATCATCACCTTTAAAGGTGTTGTGGATGGTTTCCAGGTAGATAACATATATTTCTTAAGGTCCAGAAAGCCAGTTTGGTTTCAAAATACATCTTGTGCTTCAGATTAAATTAAGAAATTTCACAAGTACCTTTTAAGTCACATTCTTGGCAAAGGTATACATAGATTACATAGATTTATGGTAACACTTCCAGCAACAGTGTTTGCTACCCAAATATGTTGTCTTACATAATTTCTTCTTCTTTTCCTTCTCCTCCTTTTTTTTTTTTTTTTTTTTTTTAATTACCTCAGTACTTTCTCCTGTTGCCTTCAAAATTCCCATTTATGTAAGTAACCTATGGTATTTTCTGGTTTTCCCTCTTCTTTCTCTCTCACTATTTCAATTGTTTTAGACGTCTGTCCTGTGAATGTTCTTTGCACATTTCAGAAGCAAGATAAAAACCCTGTGGCAAGTCAACAGCAGATACTACTAAATGGAGATACTTGTTCCGCACGATAACATGCCACAAGTGAACAGCAAAGCCTTTCCAGGCTCTACTTGGTCTATGTGGAGGATCCCAGGGGCCTGAAGTAAGGGGTGTAATGCCATATGTTGTGAAGACGGAGTTGTGCTGATCTGGGGGGAAAGAGATTGGAGCAGGCGGTGGTTATGGGACGCTTTAAGTTAAAAAGAAAAGACAGTAAGACCTCATTAGAACAGTTGTGCTGTTGGGGTTCAACAAGAATCATGAAGTGCACTGAATCTGCTTCCTCCACCACATGCTTTGGAGTTCAGTATAAATAATTTTAATACTTCAATTTAATTAAGGAGGAAGTGGACTTTGAGGTATATCTCCTCTTGTATAGTCGCAAGTACCCAACAAACAATAGCTATTTGACAAATTGTCTGCCTAACAAATTAATTTAGTTAAACAAGAGGCAAAGCAGAGCCTGCTAGATGTAGCTGAGTAGTAGTCCCTCCACAAGAGGATTCAAATCTCAGATACGCTGTTATGTGACTCCCAAAGGAAATTAAGAACATTTAGAGCTAACTAGTGGTATTGCTTACACAGTTAGCAAGCAACTCAATGGGCTATGGCTTGAAGAGAATGCACAGCCCAGTTCCCTGAGCAGCTGAAGCCCAAGTTGCTGACTCTCAGGACAGTGTGAGCCACTGGGTGTGCCTCGCTTTATTTTCTATGTTATCTTAAACTATCTGTGCAGATAAACCAGCACAACACTGAAACAGCACCTTCATTTAGCTGTGGAGAGACACCCTTCTCTAAGTGGTAAGCACCACCTCTCTGCCTTTTCACAAGTAAAAAGCTAAGTAATAGCAGAGGCTATTTCTAGACTTCTGTTTTTGCATTCTTTTGGTCAATTTCTTTCTGTTACTGCAAGCAGAAAGGTTCTTTCCTAAGCAGAATCAAATCCCTCTACATAGGCTATAATTTTTCCAAACAAAGCAATTGTGACTACTGTTGTCACTTCTCTTAAGCAAACAAATCTCACCAGTCAGCTATACTTTAAATCCAAAGTGGCTAGAGAGGTCTCAGCAATATTATAAACTAGTGGGCTTAGAATCCTGGCTGCTTAAAGAGCTGGAAAAAAACACTTCTGTTTGCAGCAGTGCAGAAAAGAAAACAAAGTCTGAAGACAGAAGTTCACTGAGTAGCTTCTCCTATCAATACGGACCTGGAAGCCTGTTTGACTCAGACCCAGAAAAAGTACTGTCTCTAAAATTCCTTCAATCCCTAAGGTCTGTAGCTAGAGAATTGAAGTCCCTAAAAGTGCAAGAATCTAGTAAGGTTCATCAGTCACTCCTGACAGCATTCTCAGCAGCTTTTTTGGACATCCACTGAAGATAGCTATCAGGAAAAGCTGTATAGCATGGGCACTGAGCCATGCCCTCATTGATTGGAAGCTCCAGTACGTGAGAAAAATGCCAACACTGTGACTTGATCAGCACTAATTTATACCATATGTTTTGGGAATAGCCATACATCCATTTGTTCCAGAGAGGTGCTTAATTAATTACTGATTTAATTTTTCCTATCAGTTTGAATTACATTACATTACCTATGTAAAGTAAACCTTACAAAATGGACACCAAGTAACTACCTTTGGCTCACACTAGCGCTAGTCATTGTGTGTGACATCTTTAACAGACTGGCCCATCACAAAATAGGTTGTGTATCACTTCAGAAGTGCCCCAGATGAAGATTTGAAGATACAAGGTGTCTTTTCAAAGTATTTCAATAAATTTAATTGCTGTTTCATTCTCCTCTCAAATACACTAATCTGCTCATCTGTAGCTGAACTGTTGGTGCGCTTAAGCAGAAAAGTCTCGTATGCAGGTGTGATTTCTTGGCATACCCAGGACAGGAGAAGCAGATAAATGCCCTCTTGCCTTACTCCTCCACCTAGTATGGTGGTGGAGTTATCCTCAGCTCTTGGTAAAGTTTAGCGAAGCCCTAAGGCTTTTTCACTTTCAGTAGCATCATCTGCCAGCCCAGCATTCTTGCATCCTGTCCTGAAAATGTTATGTCATGGCCTTTGGCTGCATGTCTATTCAGTTTTTGTCTTGGCATTGTCCTTTTCCACCACACACTTTACATAATTTTCCCAGAAGTTAATAATTTGTAGCTCCTAACACTGAAGGCTTGAAGTTCATCATTTTGGAAGATGAAAATTTTATAGTCGAAAGAGAAAGTTATTTTTATAATCAGTTTCTGACTAATTCCATACCACCACGACTAGAACTGAGGAATGTGTAATGGTTTTAGTTACTTAAGTACAGTGCAAGAGACAGACTCTGTAATCTATACTTCAAAGATTTGTTTAAGATTATAATGAAGCCTAAGATGTTTGTTTTACGCTGGTTTTGGACTCTGTTGTTAGCTCTCTGCTTTTCTTTGAAAGTTGTTTGAATAGAGTTCCTCACAGCTCATTAGGAGCTGTTAAACATGAGAGCAATGGTTGCTCTCCTGATTTTGGAGTTTCCTCTCAGGAAAGGTCAGGAAGGTCAAGAAGTCCAGGACCTGGTCTGAGAATCTAGGAGTGAATAGTCTGGAGTTGCTTGAAGACAGTATTATTTTATAGCTTACCCCACTCAGAAACACACAGACTGTGTTTTATGTCACACTTTTCCACAGTGCTGAAAATGATGTATGTCATTAGCACCATTTCCTTAAAAGTTTACACTTGGCCACAGCTTTTCAGAGTCTCCAGTGCCTATCTAGACACCCCTTCTACAAAACAGAGGTAATCTTTGATTTTTGTTCTGCTACCATTGGCATCCTTAGTAAGTGATCCACAAAAAAAGGACATTTGAAACAGCAATTTGAGATAAAGTCTACAGCACATTGCACTTAACATCTGCCTCCAAGTCCTCATGAAAACAGCCAAAAATAGCCCATCTACATGATGGAGTTTTGTTTGCTGTTGGTTATGATGATGGTGGTGGTGGTGGCAGCAGTAATAATAATAGCAAAACTGGTTGATATGAGATAGGCAAGCTTTGAGCCAAGAGAAAGGGATTTGTTGAAAGTTCTGCCTTGGAAAAAGAGATGGAGAAATCAACTCCTCATTTTTTAAACTGAGACTGGCAGCATTAGACGTAGTGTTAGACACATTGTAATGATGAGTATCTTGTGACTATTGATTAAATAATATGTTTTTAGTCTCATGGTTCCCATTGAGACATTTGTGACTACTAAAGTACATTACCATCACGTGATGAATTTTATAATCTTTCACACACTAGTTTCTGGAATTGCATTAAACAATACCCTAGCAATGGAAGAATAAAGAGTGCGTTCACTCATGCCTTCTCTTTTGAACAAGAGCTCTTCCACAAGAAACTCGTAGAAAACAAGAATTCAAGAGTACATATATAGTTACATAATTAATCTAGTCTGGTGGTCCCAAGATGCTGTGTACTCTAAGGATTGTCAGTAAAAGGGTCTTTAATATCACAGTTAATGGCTGCTTGAGACAGAACATAGCCTGCTTGGCATGTCCAGATCAGTTCCTGCAGGCACTTCTCAATTCACTCAAAACAGCCCAATTAAAGTATCCCTGAGTTTAGCACAACTCAAATTTATTTTGAGTGACATTTTGTATCCTAGCTCTTCATCTTAGTATTTCTAAGAGAAAAAACTAAAAAATTATCCCAATATAAATAAATACACTAAGGTACCTAGGAATAGTACTCTGAAGCTTACTGCCACAATTAATTACAATGAGGGATGTAATCCCTCTTCTTTTTACTATCACCACACAGTCTACACATCCATCTGCAAAACCCAGTACACCAAAATTTCTGAAGCCCAGCGCTGCATGATACCCAAAACTCTATACCAAGGCATGCTGACTGACAAAAGGAAATGGTGGAGTTCTTTCATCTCTGGAAAAGGAAACACACAAATCACTGGCAACTCAATCAATGTAGGTAGCGTTGGAAATAGGTAAAGAGCAGAAAGCAACAGCATGCCCTAATAACCTTAGGCCATTTTCGTACCTTTCTGACTGATTTACTCTTGGCTGGTCCTCCTTTCCCATGCAGAACAAGGATGAAAGATACTGTAAGTATGGGCTCACAGTACTGACAGACACTTCTTTTTTCCCTCAATATCCCACTAGTGGTGGGTTCACAATCAGTACAGCCAAAGCAATGTGGAATGCTCGAGTGTGTTGCCTAACATTTATCCCACTAAGAAAAGAAAAGCTTCATTTTCACAACACAGTCAGGGTAGCTGCTAATGTCAGCACAAAAGAGACAGCAGGAATGTATGGTCTGGTAGTTGGGACCATTGTGAACTTGCACACTGCTTAAGGACAGGGCCATTGTACTGTCACTCCAGGAATACTCTGTAAACAGAGAAATGCATGACTGGCTTTTGAGAAGCCATGGTTTATCATTTGCCAAACACTGCTTTGTTCTGATGCAATGCTCCTCCTTGCTCCTCCAAGAACACATCAAAGTGTAAATCATAAGAAATGCAAAATGGGTACATATCTGTGTAAATCACTGATGGTTACATAAATCTCTTCACTAGTGTGACACAATCTGGAGGAAATTTCATGGTTCTTTTCTTTTATGGCTCTTCTGCTCAGTTCTTTGCAACTCAATGAATAAGAAGATATAAGCGTTTGAAGAAGGCATGTCAGAAGTTTCCTATAAAAGTATTTTATTTAGTAGATAATCTACAAAAAAATCTACTGATTTTAAAGTTCCTGCTGTGTCAATGTCAGAGGTTAGTTATTAAATGAAACGTATTGTCAGCACAGATATCCACAAAACTACTAAGTTCATGCCACTTAAATGCTGTGGCAAAAATCATTAATTTGGCAGATGTAAAAATAGACTATTTCAGGTGGTGTTTAACTTATTTCTACTAAGAAGTTCCAAAAGTACCAGCAAACTTTGATAAAGAAGGCTTAGGATGGAGAAATTTTGAGCCTCGTGTCATTCAGCATTCTGGCTAGCCACAGATTTTTGACATGGAAATCATAAGCAAAGACTGCAATGGAAGCTGATCTATAATTTAACCAACGTAGATATATATGTGTGTGTGCATGGATATATATATATATATATATATGCCTACAGATACACATAGAGATAGAGAAATAAATCTAGTGGTCAAATCTGTGGTGATTACAGTGAAGTCATTCTCTTAGGCTAAGACCAGAAACAAGACAGGAAGAGTAAGAACCTGCATTAAGTCCTGTTGCTAAAATATCTTTAATGACCATGGAAACAGCTGATGAAAGTGTCATGTGCCATCTGTTCATACTACATAATAAAGCAGACAGATAAGATAGCACATTTCCCTAATTTTTGTCACTTCTATGTGACAAAATTTCCTTGAATCACCAGAGCTGAAGCAACACCACACTAACTCTATTTGAAAAACTGGTCTCCTTGAATCTCAGCATATCAAGGCAGTATGATACACCTGGATATGGAGATGGTTACAGGCTGTGGCAGAAAGCATCTGTTGGGCCATGCTTTAAGGCAGAGCTTTCTCTCCTTTTACACTTTCAGCCTCAGGGGAAACAGCTACTGGCAACTGCTCCCAGAACTGTGTGAACTTCCAGTGCAAATAAAAACTGTAGAAAAGAAAAATAAACTTTTGAAACTGCATCTTAAACTTCAGTTCTATATAAAATAAATTAAATATATATATATAAATTCAAAAATATTTTAACCAGATCCAGATTTTGTCCATTTTCAAGTAGTATTTGTCATGAAATGTCTCACTGACCAAAAATCTGAAAGAGTACCTCTTGATCTGACTTCATATAAAGTAGCTCTAGTAGTATGAATGTGCATGATTATTTCAGATTTTTTTTTTCTAAAACAGTGATTTAGAGCTGTCGTGTTGTTTGCTACTAAGTTATTGTGGAAGACAGCTTACAAGATCAAGTCTTCGCTGCATAGAAGCAAGCCAGCTGTCTCCTTGTCTTTGCTATTGAGGGTTTTTTAAAAATTATTTTTGGCAACAGAAATAATGTTATTGCTGAGAGGAAAATTGGTCTTGTAATAAAAACAACTTCTCACCCATTCCACCTATAAAATATTTCATTCTTACAATAAATTCTTCTCAGGGAGCTAATTAGAAAGTTCTTTAATTGATGAGTATTCTGACCATTAGGGCATTTTCAACTTCTCACAGCATCCCAGATGACACTGTTACAGAAAGGCATAACTGAAAAGAGACTAATTGGGACAATTAATTGAAACAACATACAGTTAATTTCAATTATAAGAATCATCCTGACTGCTCCCTTGTCCCTTGTTGTGTGGCCTGCTGCACTGGGGTGATGTTCCTACAGACTCCTCAGCAAAAGCTGTGTGAAAATCCCATCTGCTGCTGATTATTCCTGTATTTACTATTTGTATTATCATAAAACACATCAGCTCTATTGCTGCACACGGTACCCAGTGTAAGGTGTTCATAAAAGCAGAACAGGAAGATTCATGAATATAAACAGGAGCATGGCTTTGCATGCTTGAATTACACATTCAGTCAGGAAAAAAGTTAAGCCACTCACTTGAATGCTTTGGTTTTTAAATGTTCTCATCACAAATTTCCTCAAGAAATTCAAAGAACGCTTCTGAGCAAGAAGTCTGTTTCTAGGTAAATATCCAGCTCTGGTAGCTAATAAGCTCTGGGAAAATGTTCCAAAATGTGCTTTCTACAGGCAAAGGTTTCATACTACAATTTGGAGGCTCACAAACATTGAGCTACAAAGTCTTACCACCTGTTCATCCTAAAGCAGGAGGCTTCTTGCTGTCATTTTTACAGGAAACAGCTGTGTATCACTATCTGTGGCACCCTGCAAAAGGGTATGCACTCATACCCTGTTGGCTGATCTCAAAGTCACCACACTCCTTTGCTCCACCAGTTTCTGTTAGCCATAGTGATTAATAAAGTTATGATTCTGTCAAATGCATGCCAAGGCTTCCACTTATTTCTGTGGGGTTAGGATTTCCTGATGCATCGTGTAGTGGATGCAGCAGCTTTTGTGCAGTGTGCACAAACACCATATTCACCTGCAGAAATTCTCCAGGTTATAGCTTGAAACAGCACATGACTCCTTCATCTTTACAGAGCTGGTTTTGACACTTAAGACTTAAACAGTGGTACAGCTTCTTATGGGAAAATCTGTTGATTTTTTTATACTAGCATTCATTTCCTATGCCATGACTCCTAAGTCTGCTACAGGGATCTTGTTCAAACAGCCTATTCAGCAAGCTGTGCTGAGCTTGGGACATGACTAATTATAATTTTATATGGTTGAGAGAATCAGGAATGTACTGTCAAAGAAAGGGCTGTCTGGAGAGTTACATTTATTCATAACATTCACCAGTATTTTACCTCACTTTCTCACATATTGTCCTCCCTGCAACAAACTAAAGAAACCATCCTTACTCACATCAAATTAATTTTTCCTTCTGTATGATTCCCCATGCCCTTCTCGTGGACTTTCACACCTCCCTATAGGAAAAACCACCATTTCACAGTTCCCTTTGCAGGAAATATCATCTGATGCTGTGTATCACACAGACATAATCTCTTCTGCTGGTAGCAGAGTGAGCAACCATTCTGATTATCAACTGTATTAACAGCTTCTGGGCGTTTGAAGCACTGTGAAGGCATGATTTGTAGAAAGCCTGAACAATTATACTGTCTTAAATGTATGTCATATCCTTAATCTTTTATTTTGCAAACCACAGATCACTCTCTGCTGAAAAAGTAACGTTTCTTTGTAAACACAGGCTATGCAGACGGGCTTTACATTTAGAAAAGCCTATTTATGCAATGACTTTCTGAGTGAATAAAAGTAACCCCAATGTCAGACAACCTGCATCAGAAATATGATCCTGTATAATGAAGTGTGCCAAACCTGATTATTGATATTGGTTATGTTGGTCTCATTTGAAAGTACAGTTCTTAGGTAAGATGATGGTGCACTGACAACAGCTGGCTGCCAGACATCCACCCAACTGCTCTCTCAGTCCCCCTCCTCAGCAGGAAAGAGGAAAAAAAGAAGTTGAAAAAGCACCTGAGTTGAGATAAAGTCAGTTAAGTGAGAAAAGCCAAAGCTGCATTTGGAAGCAAAGCAAGAAAAGGAATTTATTCGCTACTTCCCATCACCAGGCATATGTCCAGTGCATGGTCTTGGTACCTGTAATGATTGTTTGGGATGACAAAGGCCATGAGTGGAAGTGTCCCTGCATCCTCCTCTTTTCCTACAGTTTTTATTGCTAACTATGATGCCAGAGGGTATGATAGAACATCCCTGTGATGAGTTTGCATCTGCTGTCCCGGTTGGTCCCTCCCAATATCTTGTCTGATCCCAACCCACTGACCTCAAGAGGTGGAGGGGTGGTTTACTGGGAAGGTCTTGACACTGAAAGGCAATACACTCAGATAGTGCTTCTAAATCAACAGAAGTTATATAACTGCCATGAGAACATGACCTGGATCCTCTGTGGGCAAAGAGAAAACCTACATTGCAGTGAACTCAGCAAAATGCCACTTGTCAGCAAAATTAAAAATTACAGGGAATTGAAAAATGGGATACAGGAGATTTCAGAGTTTAATTAAGCTAATCCGTCAAATAACAGGCTACATGCTGCCAAGTAGGTAGCACACTGCATCTTCAAACACAAAGGAGAGCTTCCTTTGACTTGTTTCCATCATACTTTTCCACATTTTCACCTAGTCTAGCATATTTCCATGGTTAGAGAAATCAACTGGAATGTCTGGTACAACTGGCCCATGAATGAGCTTTGCTAAAATATCCACAGCTTCTGAGTCATTAAAAATCACTAGGAAACTGACTGCACTACAAAACACTGAACATTGTGAACTGAAAAATCTGAATGAGAGAATATTTCATATTTTTGTCTTCATGAGTACTTTCAAGGGTTGATGAGAGGGTCAGTATTCTGTAAGCCTGTTGACTCCTCTGTTGAATACAGCTAAAGCTCAGGAGATGAGTGGGAGATTTCACAGATTGCTAAAATTCTGCCAGTGGCATCAGGTATGACTGAAATAGACACCACATATTTATCATATGTTTCTGTTCATATCTAGATAAAACAGCACTTGAGATAGGTTACTTTACATTTATTTTTCTCTGACCAATGTATTTCATGCCAGCATGTCTCTGCTATTTAGTAGAGATAAAAGAAAATTGAGAACTTCCAATTGTTCACACAATAAGCAAGATAAGGACAATAAAATCTCATTTAGTGGCACAGACAGATTTATCACTCAGAAGGACTTTGCTCTGTGATACAGTCCTGTTGCACAGTTGGTTAGATGCAGATAAGAGCAGCTGTCTTTTAAAACTGTAATAACAATTTCATAACTGATGATGATGACTGGAATCAATAATCTGATATGCAATGCCATGCCAAATGGTCTTATACTTTCAAGACAGTATTTAATGTTGCTCTTGTCTTTATGTCTACAATACTACAACCTAGGCAATATTCCAGAAATACTGACTTTTCTTTTGAGGCCTTTTGGCAATCTGAAATTCTAGGCATATATTACTTTGATTATAAATAGCCCTTTTCAACTAAGCTACCACAGCAGTTACATCAGTATGTGATCACCAGTACTGTGTAAATGTTAAAAATTCTATAGAAGCTAGAGTATTTTCAGATTTTATGACAGGCTCTCATGACTTCTAATAGTCTTAACCAAAATGGACCATTGCTAGATAGTGGAGAATATGTCACTGTTTCTGCCCTTAATCCATTTTAGTTTGCTTGTGGGCTGTATGTACAAGAAACATACATGCTTCTGGTTGCAACACAAAATATTTATGGATGATTCACTGATACAGTTGTAATGATAAAAAGTCATCTACTAAGTGAGCAGCAAAACTAGACTCTTTACAAAACTAGACATCAAGTTTTGCGGTGTAAAATATGTCTCTGACAGAATGTAAGCCATGAAAAAAGATGGAAATCTGGTATTGGTGTGTGCCAGCACCTGGTTTTGTTTATTCAGTACCTTAGTTATTGTTGTCAGCTGCTAATCCCATTGCCCCTCTGTTGATGCAGGTGTAGGCACAAGTCCTTCATCTCTCCTTGGCACTCCTACACCACACTGGCAACATAAAGAACCTTAATAATTCAAAAGTTGTAAACATAATTTGAACTCAAGTGTGTCTCTTGCCACCTTCACTATGCCACAGTGATATAAGGCAACCTTCCTGTCAGTGAGGTTGGTTACTATGCAACTTCTGCGCTTGTGGGTAAGACATAAATAACAAGAGCTGAAAAAAGTCACCCCCAGAGACAAGCCAATATCCAGAACACAAGACTAATCATACCTTTCTGTTGAAACACATTATAAATACGAACACTAGTAGATCAAGAGTCACTGCAGGAACTCAAATCTATGTGGAAGAAGAACATTACAAAACCTGACAAAGAATCTGGGGCATTGTGCAGGCAGTTCCATACATAAAATTTCATTATTCTTTTGAGTTTCTATGCAGACCTATGACCCACTTCAGTTCCCACTGAAATCCACGGCAGTTTTAATAAGTGCTCTATTTTTCCATTTTAATAGGCACTCTATTTATAGAAAAATGTGTAACTTAAAACTATGAGAATTCTAGTCTTGCTTCACCTCTATTCCTCAAGGGATACTTCTTACTGAAGAACTAAGTACTATTCCACAGCATAACTGTGACAGTAACCATACACAGTGCCTAAAAGGCCTGTCATAGTATGTTCAGCATATTACCTTACACTGGAGAATAAACTTTATTTCCCAGCTACTAAGATACCACGATCACAGTTTGTCATTAAGGCTGTGCCTGCTTTTGACAGATCATCCATCAAAATAAAATCAAATTATTTTATACTACCTCATCTTCAACTTCCAACAATCAGTATTTGTCAAAGCATAAGACTTTCACAAAAGGCACTGATGACACATGAAAGCAGGAAACTGTGGAGCTGCTTCCCATTAGTAAGTCCTCTCTTCTGCAAAAACATTAAAAGTTGATTCTCCAATCCACTCAACTTTTTAATTTTTTTAAGATGATCTTAAAAAACCCTAAACCTTTCCTGCTACTATCTGGAAAGTATCAAGGTCATCTCCCTGCAAAAGACTTCATTCTGAATACCATGTACTCAAAGTTCAGTTCCTGTGATGGGCCTAACACAGCTTTCAGGACTCCAGGAAAAGTAACATCAGGCAAAAAAACCCCTAATGCATCTGTTTCATAAAACTAAGTATTTATACAAGGGTAAAAACAAAACAAAACAAAACAAAAAACCACCACATAGATATTGTCAGGATAAATTGTAGTGGCATTGCTTAGATTCCAGTTATTCCTATTTTTTGCAAACCTGGATCCACTGCAAGCCAGATGGGGACTCAGAAGCAGTGCCCACAACCCCTGGGCTGTGCTGTGCCTCAGGGAGGGCAGTAATTTGATGTTGGGCCATGCAAGCATACTCCAGGGGTGGTAGGCAGTATGCAGGGATGGCTGTGCAGGCAGCACAGGAGGAGATGTGTGCTGCACTGGAATGAGTGGCTTCATCCCTTCTCCCTGCCCACAGCCACCATCCCTCTGTGCCATTGCTCAGGTGGCCACACAGAGGGGCTGGAATTTGGAAGCTGCTCAGCTGAATGCCAGCAAAAGGAAACTACTGGGGTTTAGCCAGGTGGTCGGCCAGCCCAGTTCCCCATGTGGCTGCACACAAGTCACCCCTGGAACACCAAGCCGTGGGGAGCAGCAGTCAGGCACAGGGACATCTGCAGGAGCAGCCAGCTGCAGCTGGCTAAGCAGCCAGTGCCAAAGCCGTCCCACAGCTCAGGTGTGCTTGCAAGCCCTGCCCAGGACAAGGCTGGCATAGCACTACCTTAAGTGTATGTTAGCCTGCCTTTAAGTAAAAGCCTTTTACCTTTCTTTCTATGGCCTCTCACAGTATATGAATGAGCCAGTCTGCATACAAACTTGCTTAATAAAAATAGGTTTGTTCAAAAGGTTTGTTCATTCTATTAATTTTTCTTAACCTCTGTTACTGCTTATCCTCGTAAGCTCTTATGGGATGTGGATAAACGAGCTACAAAAAGTACACAGGAGCTCCCTTTGCCTGTACCAATCTAATGGGCCTCTAGCCAGCACCAAACTGAAAACCCTTGTGACCTTGCTAGGGTGACGCTGCGCCCAAGCTAATAAGCTCTGTGCAGAGGCTGAGCGATCTGGGCTGGGCCTTACAAACATGTTTTTGGGCTGCAGCTGGCTGGTGTCCAGGAAGCTGAGCATACATGCAGAGGGCATTCATGCACGATCTCAACCAACCACAGACACATGTTCATGATGTCATCAGACTGCAGGCTACAGCTTCTCTCCACAAGATCTCAGTATCTGCAAAGACTCTATTCTAGGTTTCAACATATATGCCATGTGTTTCACCTAACCTTCCCTTCTGTGGCAAAGGGAACCTTCTGCATTATACAAGCCACCCTGTCATCTTGTTTACTTGTAATAAATCATAGAATAGACATGGCTGTTCCTTGCTGCAGGGACCACCCCTTTCCATGTGGTTTGAGGAATATTCCTTTAATTACCATTGTCTTACAATGCATGCAAAGGCATCATGATGTTTGTAACTGTTATGTCTCACAAACCTAAAATTTGGCCATATTTTTTATTCAAGAAAACATGCATTATGAAAGTCCTGTTCAGCTAAGCTTTTTTTTAAAGACATCAATAAACCTATACAAATTACTACCATGTAATACTGCTAATGAGTGTTTTAGTTCACATCACTGCACTCTTAGTTCAACATAAATAAAGGCTAACATGTTTTCTAACTTGGCCATCATTGATTTTTCCCAGTTCTTACTGCACACTTCAGCTGGGATACTGCAATTATTTCCACACCACCACTGACACAAAAGCAAGTATTTTTCTTATTTGTATCATTTTATTAATACAACTGGAGCTTAACTCAGTTCTTTCACTCCCCCCACTCCTGTTTTTCTCACTTAAGACCTGTTGACAAAGCTGAATCCCTGAAGCTCCATATATCTGAAAACAAGTAAGGTTATGCAAACAGAACACAAAATAAGTGTAGAAAAAGAAAAGCAAGACTATTCTCTGTCTATGCATAAGAATTCTGTATAAAGTATACAGCAGAAAATGGCAGCTATAATTAAATGTGAGAGAGTACTTCCAGCAGGAACAAGTAATCGAAAGTCAGAACAGGAATGGGAGGGAGAAATAGCCTTACTATTGTGCAAGTCAGGCAGAAATCAAAACGTGGTATTTCAAGTGGGGAATAGGCACACCATGTATGTTAGGCAGCTATTCAGACAACTTAGGTGTGTCTGGCAAATATCTCCATGCTAGATGAATGTTGAAATTTCCTATGAGAAGTAAGCCTGTACAATTAACACATGTGATATCTCAAAAAGAAATTCAGATATTTTTTCTGACTAAGTTATTATATAATTCTGTGCCTTTACTGTGTAACAGCTATCTAATGTTAAAAAAGGTCAGTTAGGACTTATTTAATTTCCTGCATACTTGGTCACAAGCAGTTGCTTCATTTTTTTAGAAATTGTCTGCATTATTTGCCATTATGTACCTTGCACCTGTCTCAATATTCATAATACCGTATTTAAATCGGAATTAGGAAGCATGATTCACAAGCTTGATACTGAAAACCAACTTCTATTAGAAAAGGTACCATTATTTGTGTGTTATTAAAAAGCTGGAAGAACTCTGTTGGCTCTAAAAAATACATATTTAAGCATACCAACTAGCACAATGAAAGCAGAAACCTTCAAATTATTTAATTGAGCTACTGCAGTTAATGGCTGAATACAGTTTGCCTGCACTGAAGGAAAGAGCTCAGTTACCAAAATCCGATAGCAAAAAATACACAATCAATATTTTCCCCCTCTGGGAATGGGAGCAAGCACCAGCTGCCACACTGTATACATAACTGAGATCTGGCTCGAGGACTAGTATTCAGATTTGCATAAGAATGAGCAAGGAGTGTTTAAAACTGCCTACGTGACCCAGGAACAGAAGTGAGAGTTAAAACAAGCAAGCTAAACTTGATACTTTAAACTCCCTTTAGGTATCTTTACCGTGACTCACTTAAATATGCCTCTAGGAGATGTTTTCAACAGGAACAGAGGGAAATCTGAGCACAGTGAAGAAGCCACTATATAAAAGGAGGGATTTCCATCAACTCCAAGGAGGGCAAGAGCTGGGCTTACATGTGAACAGAAGCATTCTTGCAAGATTTGCAGTTTAGCTGCATTTGATGGTAAAAAATTCCTGCTAATGTAACTTTGTCACACATTACACCAGTGCAGCAGACTGCATTAGGAAAAAATAGCTAATAGCACGTTTTTAACGTGCGATGCAGCTAATCTAGTCCATATGGAAACATGCACCAGCTCTTTACAGGGCTCTAGCTGCACCACTCAGAGAAAGGATCTTAACAGCTGCTACCCAAATCCTGCTCTGTCACAGAGGTCCTGCCACGACATTGGGAAGGTTATTGAATCTCTTGTGCTCTGGGTTCCCTCAGCCTAAAGCTAAGGTAGCAGAGCATCCCAACTCACATCCCTGCCCTGATGGGAAATACATTAGCGCCTATGAGATTCTGAGCTTCTGATATAGGCCATGACTGATCACTGCAGTTAAAACATTACCCTTAATCTAGGCCACTAGGAAAAAATTAAGGCTCCTTTGTGTCCTCAGTGTTTCAAGACAAAAATTTGGTTCCAAATAAGGAATTATTCCTTAATTAACAAATCATGTTTTTGTAATTTTTTAACATCCAAATAACAAAATAAAAAAAAAGCCAAAACAAAGAACAACTAAATAAAATAAAGCCTATCTAAGGAGATAAATATTAATTCAACTGAAATATTGTACCTGTTAAAAATGGCAAAGTAAATAACACAGATACATAAATACCTGAAACACAAATGCTCTGACCTTCTGTCAGAGATCAGTGTTTCTGTATTATAAAAATGCATTCAGCTATCCTACTGTACTGGATATTAATATGTAGGTCTTTCTTTAAACTCAAATTAGATTACAATGTTAGTAGGTCCTAATGGAGGTATTGTTCTCATAACATGTGCTCTCCTGTGCAATCCTGCTTCTGATAACTATTCAAATCAAGGAATTTAGGTGGAAGTAGAATGTTATACATTTTATGTCAAGCCACCTAACAAGTGTGAGTGTAAATAAACAATAAATTCTACATCAGCAAGTGCTCAAGTAAGTTTTTACTTCTGACATTACCGGTGAAGACAACAACCTCAGGCATCTTTCTGGTGAGGCAAACTATAAAAACTTACCTAGTCTGACCTTTCAAATCAGAAGTGTGACGTTCATGTCTACAAATGAGAACAGGGGAGAAGTGAATTTGGCCATGAATGTTGTTTAACCACATTGCTCCTGCAAACACAATTTTGATATGCTGATGTTTCAATGACAGAAAACTCGCTTTTTTGCATGAACATGTGGGAGCTACTGAATGGAAAAGGTGGGACTGAGAGGGAAGCAAGATGTTTATATACGGTGCCAGCCTCTGCCCTGTGGCCTGGTGCAGTGAAGAACTGCAGTACAGAACTCTTATCTGCTACCACATGAATCAACCACTTCAAAACAATGATCCAGAGCTTGCAGAGGCCTCTAGTACAGGGGTAGATGTCACCTGACTTTGTTCCTGCTTTGCAATCTGCGAGTGCAAAAGGACCATGTCATGGAAAACTTTCCCTTGGAAACAGCAGAGGTCTGGGACAGGAGCCCGAGAGGGCTCTGGCTTGTCCCTTTTCACCAGAGTTGGAGGCTGAAGGGGGACAAGCTGTGCATGGGAAAGGGAGCAAGCTGCTGGCTGCCATCCTGCTCCCTGCTTCCCACCCTCTGGCTAGCAGAGGCTGGATTTCATCACCCACCTGCGTCATGACTGCTAGAAGTAAGGAGCCCAGTTGGCAGTGTGTACACTAAGCATTTTATTCACTGGACTCAGATCCTTTTGACTTCTGGTATGAGCTTTTGCCAAATCACATTCAGATCAGTTCATCTGGTGAAGTTGTGCATAATCCTAGGACTGCTTCTGGCACACAAAACAGCTGTTAACTGAAGTTTTCACCTCCACTAAAAGTGCCCTTGAAAATTTCTTCGTACCTTAGACAGGCATGCTGTAACCATCTGCCTTGTTTAACCAGGAATAAAAGTATGTAATTTAAATTTGCAAAGATACTCTCACAGCCTCTCAATCTTGTCCAAAACATAACACAAACGTTGCTTCCTTAGCTTCCTCTCTATAAGGCTTAGTGGATCTTAAACATCAGGTGGAAAAATGCAGGTAACAAATTAAGGAGACAATGATGTTCTGATGCAGAAAAAGACCTGGAGTGTCCATTGTTGGAAGGTTTAAAAAACATGTTAAGACATGCTTTTTCCTATATCAAGAGCAACCTAGGATTATCAGCCTTCTCTAGAGGCAGGAGTTGGATCAGATTACTTTGGAGAAGCAGTTCTAGCCTAGTTGTTCCATAGGTCTGGCTTAGCCAGATGTAAGTTTACAAAGGCAAATACTAACATCAGCCTTTGCTCACCCCCGAGTCTCATAAAAGTCTCAGTGGAAGCCTTAAAAAATTCAGTGGAGATGTTAAGATTTTATTATGTAACTAGTATTAATTATTAATAATAATTAATAATGATGAAAACAGCTATAAAATAATAGTATATAAGAGTTAATTCTGTCATAGTAGTAAGACAATTCCCTGATGATTCACATCAGTATACTTTGGGTTTCTAAGGAACAACTACACTTTACATATATTTATTTTTTGAAGTTTTTTCTTCACTTGGGATGCTCTGTCTCCAGCTTACATACAGAATGTTATATACTACCTTCATGCAGGCAGATATGCAGATTCTTAACAACACATTTGCTACACTGACAGAGCATTTCAATTCATGGGTATTATAGGTGCTTTTTGTTAAAGTAATTGACTGAACTATTAGCAAGCTCTTAAAATATAAAAGTGAAACTAATTAGTTAAGCAACCGTATAAACACTTCCCCAGCTGCCAAAGCAAAGCTAAATAATACAACATCCTTAGCCAAAATTGAAGAGTGCGAAAAAGAGTTTGTTGCTTCATTTATAGCCATACTAAAATCAGAAACACAGCAGCTAGCTATACCCAGGCAGCTGCCAGGTGTGCCTTTGGCAAGATACTGCTCTGAGAATTCTTTTGGCTCACAGTTACATAGGGGTAAAAAGCAGAAAACCAGAAGCCCCCAGTTTCCAACTACACAAAAAGTCCTTAATTTTCAGAGTGGGTAGCAAGATTCTTCTATTTAAGGACCAAATGTAGAATCTGTACCCCAATATAAAGCTCATATATGTTGACTGATTTAAAAATCTGGATTCAAATTGAACTAATAGGGAAAAGCACATCTAAAACTGCATAGAAAATATTCATCAACATTTCCTTAAAAAGGTTGAGATGTGATCTCGGTTGGAAAGTGTCATCCATTTGGAACAAGAGAAATTTAGTACTTCCCTACCCACAGAGGGCTGGCCCTGAAACATAGAGATGCCCCTGCTTGACAAGCCTAAGGATGTCTGGGAAGATTTAGGTGCTTGCACTTCTTCAAACCCAAAGCTTTCTCCCTCAGATTCACTGCTCCTGGGGATCACTAGTCCAGAACCAATTTCTGAGACAGTAACTGCACTGAGAGGTGAAAACAAATAAAACACGGCTAAGGACTCCATGGCGCAGTGAGGCAGCAAGAAGTGGATAAACAATCAGGGCAGCTTAACATGGCAATTGCCTTCCTGCTGAACCAGTCCTGTGGCTGTCCCTCAGGCTCATATGCACGAGTTCCTTCACAGAACTGTCGCAAAGCTTAAATTATTGATATCTGTGGAGCACAGCCTGTCAGAAGGCACCAAAGAACATTCTCCCTGAAAAATAAATATGAAAAAGAGCAGATCCTGCAGCCACTTAAAGAATGCTGACAAAGGGCTGACTCTTGCTCTGATCTTAACCCTGCAGATGGGCCTTCCAGCTCCAGCTGAAAAGCAGCATGCAGCACCAACCTTGGTCGCATTCCCATTTTGCAGTTAAACAGTCATGTTCCCAGGCTGCAGTTTCTTGCTGGGGCTGTTTATTTGGAGCCTAAAACCATTTCTGAGCTAACTTTCAGGTTAAAAGCAGGAAGTCTCATTGATTGTTACGACAGTGTAACAACTATGAACAAGGGCAAACCATCAAGTACCAGCTGTTGAAACTGGTGGACAGCCTGGAGACCAGTGCATGACATTTCCTGCTTTCTCCCATCACAGGAATGACTACCTAGAAAAAGCCATCAAAGAAAAAACAGGGGTAGTTTTTCTTGGCAATTTGCACTAATGAAGACCTAGAATTTCTAATTCCCAACAGGAGATGAAAAGGGATCAGGAGTTTTCTGAAGATTTTTTTTGTGTTTTTCCCTGGAACTACAAGGGCTTCTGCTATAGCCAAGCCAAATGCAAGCAGACCTTAACTCTCTTTTTTTCTTTTTCCTCCAAATAACCCAAGTAAAGCTTAGATAAGCCCCCAGCTACATTCACCTGCTGGAATTAGTCAGAAATAGATGGTGTCACTAGCACAGCAACAAATGGAGTGAGATACATAGGAAGAAGGAATAGGTTAGGGTCACACTGGACCTTTCTTGCCTGCTTTTGCTGGTGCTTACACAATAGATAAGCACTGCAGTGCACTTGAACATGACAATGAAGATGATAATGAGAACTTACTCACTGAGTAAGCAACAGTGAGAGAAAAATGGGGTCTGCTGGCAAAACCAGAGCAGAAAGCATACTAATTTTCAGTAGAAAATGAGACAAGATAGACACTTCTCTCACTGGAGCCACTGAGGTTCACGATCCTGGCTGCACAGAGGCATTTCTGTATGACAGCCCATTGGCCCAACATGACTGGCAGCTGTAGAAGGATTTATGAAGATGATGTAGAGAAACAGATTGACTTTTGTAAGTTCTTGAAATAACTAGCAGCTGGAGAAGCTCATCCACGCCACCTAATTTGTCCAGCAGGAACACTCATGGCCTCAGTAACCCATCTGCAGTGCCACTGCACTGCCCTCTAGTTCACTGCACAATTACTCCCACTGTAAGAAACACTCTCTTATGACTTGAGATTTTCCTGTTCCAGCTTCAGGCCATTGCACCTTGTCTTTCTTTCTTCTGAGAATGCAGTTAATTCCCTTCTTTCATTTATACTATTATCTCTGCAATTATTTATAGTCTGTAACTGTAAATCTCCCGAGTCCTCCATTTAGCACAATTCTTTCAGTGTCTTTCTCTGCCGTTTTACTTTTCTATCATCATCCATTACTGGCTTTGCATCATCTCTATTTTTAATAATTGTTATGATATGGGGTCTTGGGTGAATTTACCATTCTAACTGTAGGAAAATCACAGCTATATGAACCAGAGACCCATTATTTTAATACCATTACTTGAGAAAAGGTAGTGTTTTATGCGACAATGAGACTCAAACAGCACAGGCTTTCAAATGGTAAATCACATGTCCTAAACTTGGAGTGTAGAAGCAAAGTTCTGAGAATTCTTGGAATGAATGCCCAAAATATGGCAGTTTCCTTCAACTATATGGTAAGAAATACAAGAACAAGGAAATTTTTACTAAATTAATAAATAACAACGAGAACATCAGTCTGAAAGCAGGATCTCATAACAGAAATTATTGACAAAACCTTTTCTTCAGGTGATAAAGATTCCCTTTTACATATATCAATATAAAATTAAAATTTGAATAGCGGTGCATATTTACCTGAAAATACGCCAAGAGCTATAACAATAATAATAACAATAACAATAATAATAACAGTAATGATGATAATAATAATAACAACAACAACAACGACTATTGGGAAAGGCATGGATAGCATTTATGCTACAAAATGGTTGATGTATTTTGAAATTTTTCTAATCTTGCATTTTTTGATTCAAACCAAAATATATCTGGCCATGTATTATCTGCTGTTCTGAGGATTGAACCATAACCAGTCACTATTTCTACTGTATTTGCTACTAAATTACTTGAGCCTTTGCCAAGCATTGATAAATATGCCCCCAGGAAGTGCCTTCATTTTCCCGGGCATCGAAAGAGGCATTGAAAAGGTGATCTGCATAAGAACATTTGAAAAAGATTTCTACAAAGCCAAGCCATAAACTGAATTTAGATATCCTGGGCTGCTGTTCAGTATCATCACAGCAATATTCTTAGGAAAAAAAAAACAGAGAAGGTAACTGCAGTTGAAAAGCCTAAAGAATCACTTGTTAAATGCAAGCAAGATTTATCTTCTTGTAACATTAGGAGATGCTATGTGTATTGACACTGAAACTAACTGCAGAGATCATGATAAAATGGATCTTCAAGGAGTAACAGAGACATGATAAAACTGCAACCAAGACAAAAACAGAGCTTGGAAAAGATACTTACCTAAATTTTAAAGCATTTTGATAAAATGAAGTAACGGTTACGACTGCAATAGTTTCACATACTAATGATGTGACAGACTTCAGGAAAAAAGGATTAAAATCAGACTGGAACAGAAAGATTCTAATGGGATAGAGCTGGAGTCTGATATGGGCTACCAGACAGGATGGCAGGCACAGTCTACAGCGTTACACGGCGGAAAGATATGTCAGGACCTTGCATTTTTTCCTGAACTTTTCCACATGCAGAAAAACATACTACTGATTGCTGTCAGTTCTGGCTACTTCAGCACGTGAATGATGGGTATATCTTCACCACGCAGCCAATAAACCAAACTACTGTAGTCAAGGGGTTTTTTTCTATTCTATTTTTCTATTTCTATTTCTATTTTCTAGCTGCTAAAATATTATTTGAATGTTCACCAGTCAACTCACTTTAAATCAAATTAGTTGTTTCTTGTAAAAGATCAAATTTTAAAAACTTGAGAGAACTAGAGAGTTCAAGAGCCTGCAATTCCTTCACATGATCATTAAATGCATTAATAAATTTTTAAAAAGTCCATTGCACACACATACTGAATATGATACTATGATCAAAGATCCTCTTTAACTAAATTAATACTTGATTCACTTTTCTATAGAACAATGACAATGCCATCAAGTGTAGGATGGTTAAAGGAAAAAAAGAAAACAAACCAAAAAAAGTGGAGCAGAGATGAAATTCCAAAGATCTTGCTGCGGCAAAGACAGTCTCTATCCTAAGATGTGCTTCAGAAGAACAAAATGAACATTGTTTATATTTAAGAAAGACATGGGAGAAGTTTCTCTAACTGTTCAGCCAGTCACCTACAGTCTCAACTTCAATAATATACTACGTTTTAGAACAAATACAGACTAGAAAGCTTCATAAGCTTCATGTGTGCTTGGAAAATGGGAGAAAACAATTGGGATTTACTAGAATTTGATTCTACCCAGATAACTTCACTCTTTCTTTTAAAAGCCATCTGAATTTTTTAGATAATTAGCTAGATCAAGTTCACATGTCACTCAGTAAAGAACTTAAATGAGACGAACATGGGAAACTATTATTTAAGCAACAAATGCTGGCAATTTGTACAGGAGTTGCCAGATGTGGTAACATTTATTGTTTGACGGGTACATGAGGAGTAATAGTGAAAAGAAAACTTTAGGATAAAGGAGTTTACTAAGAGGTGATCAGCCATGGGACCTTCAAATAGTATTATCACCAATCTTAAACATCACCAACAATGTAGAAATTAGAAAGGAGGTTAACAAAACTAAGGACATTAATTTGGACAGCACATTTTAACAGACAACCAACATATAAACTAAATAATAGAAATTGTATCAACGTCTCTGAATGGCCATGCAGAATTGTCCATTTCTCCCCTTTTATTATAAAGGTAAACTTGCTCCTCAAGATAAATATTTAGGGTAGGTAAATATTTGCACCAGAGGCCACGACACCATCTGATGCTACCAGAATGAGAGCACAGGACATCAGTCAAGGTACTTCCAGCAAAGAAAATTATCAGTGTCAACTTAATGTCAGCATAGAAGACTTTTGAAAAAGTCCTCCCGTAGAGCTCTTCGACCCCTGGAGCACCACCTACCTTTCTGTTAAGTCAAGCCCAGGAAAGGTGGATTCAAGCTGGGAGAGGGCCTGATGATCCGAATCACAACGGTTAGAGGATGGGTCTCTCAACAGTGAAAAACCTAAAAGAGTTTGGCTAGTTTAGCTTGGAAAAGAGAGAGCAAGAGAAAACAGGGAAGAATATAAGGCACAGTCACTGAATACAAATCTCAGTCTCAGAAGCAACAGGAACAAAACTAACAGACTAAAGAAATTCTCTGTGTAAATTAGAAGGAAACCGAGTAATGGAAACAAGACATCAGGGTGCTCTTGATAAGGTTTACAGTAAACAAACATTGTAAGCAAAAACCAATCAAGAAACCCTCCTTTTCCCTTTGAAATCAGATGTAACAAGGAAACAATAGACCTTAAAATGGTAGAATATACTTATATCTATCCTATCTGGGTATGCCCAGGCCTAAGAAAGCTGATTTTCAACCTGCAGAATTGAAGTTGGAGTCTATGTGCTGCTAAAGGCAGACACATTTTATTATACATATTATACTGCTGAAATAGAATCAGAACCTGTATTTCATGGCATCATTTAATTACACAGAAGCAATTTTCTTATAAGCAAAATCTAACAATATTTCAGTATGCAGAACAATAGTATCTTGGTAAGGCATCAGTACTGATCAATTCCAATGTAAGTTAAAATATAAGGGAATGCTGTTACATTAAATTTCCTCAGTTTGTAAATCTGTCTGCCACTTCTTGCCAAACACCACCTGCAGCAAAGACAAGCTTGACCATTTGCCTGTCAAATATTACACCTCTTCCCTAGCAAGAGTATCCAAAAAAAGACTGTGAAACTTAAACATATGGGGTAGAGGAAGGGCTAATGAATGAAAATGGCAAGAGTTTACAACACCCTTACTGATGAAAAATGGTATTTGCATTTGAAATGTGAGTAGGAACTGCAGAGTGTAACAACGAATCATCTTTGCAAGAATTATGGGACATGGAAAACACAATCCACTGTTAAGTCCAAAAAATTGATGAGCCCAGGGCAGTTCTCTCACAGTGTTCTTAGCTTGTTCTTTTTTTAATCAGCAAGTCCCACAGTCTACCTGCACAGAACAGTGAGAATTTCCCCAGCATGGTTCTCTGCTGCTTATCCTTACACAGAGGTACACACAGGTTTTCTGCAACATCTGTCACCTTATGTGTAAACCAAGAACATCTTCCGGGATTTCTGTATTCAGGATAATACACTGTATTCTGTTTCCACATTATCCTCCAAATCTAAACACTCCCAAAACAATGCAAGAACATCATTGCCCACTCCAAGTTTGCCAGTAATGCCTTGTTCCCCCTTCTATTTTTTATCCTTTACAGGTACAACACCACAATCAGAAGTTTTACCCCACTTAATTAATTACATTCCTTATTTTTAACGTAAACCACATCATTTTTCATCCTTACTAAAGAAGAAAACAAATCTTAATATCTTTCTTCACTATTAAGTTTTTTGGAACACAAATGTCAGATTTACCATGTGCATGCGCACTGCCACAAAGATGAATGCATAGACTATTATACAGTGTACCTTAAAGAAATACAAATTTCAAATTCCTCTTCTTCCACTGGAAAACTTTGCGAACATGCACTTCTGGTGGAATTTTAATATGTTTTCATCCTAGCAGGTTTTCTTACAGGAAAATCTGATCAAAATATACTCCAGCTTATGTATAATAAATCTTGCAGTATCAGCAAGATCAAGTTTTATTTGGTTTACTACTAAACATACAAAATTGGTGTTACATTAGGGCACAATATTCTAAAGTGTTTCTCATTTCTGAAGATAAATATAAAAAGTGCACAGCTGCGAAACTGGTAAGGGTATATTCTGAAGCCACATTCTATGCCACATCTGACAGAGAGGGAGGTTCTTCTTTTCCCAACTAAAATTTTATCATATGTTACCAAAAAAAAAACCAAAAACAAACAAAACAAACAAAAAAGCATAATGGAAATTTTGATTCCAAAGTACCACTTACAATTCACCCATTTCTAGGCTTACACACAGCACAGTACCACAAATGAAATGCGAACCTGTGTTTTGAAAGCAAATTAAATGCTTCCAAGGTTCCGTTCCTAACATGACATAGCTATTATGAAGTCTTCTAACACTGTAACACCAAGAAAAATGCATTTGTGTTCATATCACACGTGCTCTCAAACAGAGGAGCCCCATTAATAAGTGACCATACGAAGAAAACTGACCAGTTTGTAGTACAGAGGAGGAAATCCTGTCCTCACAGAAATCAGCAGCAAATTCCAATTGGTGTTGATATTGGGAATTGCATCCATTGTTTTAGCCATCGTGAAGAATACAGCTAAAATAAATAAGTATTTTCTAGCCTCCTTCAGAATTATATGTTTCTTGTACCACTAACAATTTAAAAAAAAAAAATTTAAAAGTGGATTTAAATCACCAGTGTAACTTAAGGTCTGTCTCCTTTTTACAGCTTAGAGGATGATGGTGGGTAAAGGGGACTTTTCTGTGAGTTCTGATTCACTTGTAGATATACTAAAAAACACAGAAATGGTGCATTTTTACTGGAAAGTTGTGTATGTGTTTTTTTGTTCCCCTTCTTTTTGTGCAAAGCTGCAGACAGAACATGGACATGAGCAGGACATTTTAACAAGAGTATAAACCTTCACAGTTTGCAGAGAAGCCTTCCAAAAAAAAAATAGGACAATTTATCCCTCAGACACAGACACGCAATCACATGAATCAGGATTCATGCACATACCTATTTTAAATTATTCCCAAAGGATGCATTCTCTCTCTCTCATCCTCTGCACAACTCCTCTGAAGTCAGCAGTACAGATCCTGGCTCTGCACATCCAAAATGTAGCCATGAACACATCTCCTTCATTTACTCTAAGTTCAGGCATGCAATCTCATAAGCAGTTAATGTCTTTAATGCCAGCACACAATGAAGAAAATATTTCTGCAACTGATCCTAACACTGGGTGTTATCGCATAATACATAGTTGCTGCTTTTTCTACCCAGAAGGCTTTGCTTTTCTTTATTAGATTAGGCTGAATGTTGCAGACACATCCTCACTTCATGTCCTCCACCAAAGGAGCCGAAGGCAAAAATCCCATTGATTTAAGACCTGAGGCTGAATTAGTAATCCTGGTGCTTCACGTGTTCATTTAGAAATGGAGGCTATGTGGTCTTTAAGGTAAAAAGAGAAAGGAACAAAACACACTGAATTCATGTTACGCGTACTCCAAAAGGTCCTTTCTGTTGTTTATTTTTTCTTGTAAGTTGACTTTACACTCTTGACCACCAGAGTAGATTAATTATTCCAAAGGATCCAAACCAAAGGATGGGACCACTTATCTATTTTTTTGTAAGTCCAAATGCATTAACCAAGGTATTGATGTTGGAAAGTCTCAGGGAGCAAATATCTGCCACAATTCCCAAAAGGAAAGGTAATATGATGCCTTTTCTTGTTGCATCATATTTTAAGGTGAATGCAATGCCTAAGTGTTTGCTTAGCTTCTTGCCAGTACTTTCCAGCTTTTTCAAGGAAACATCACATATTCAAGAACATTCACCAGTTACGGCCAGAAAACAGGATGGAGACTTGGAGACTTCACTAACAACAATTAGCAGAAATAAAACAATTACACATATTATTTAATACCATATACCACCTGACTATGGGAACTTGCTTAACTGAGGTGGCAATGCTAGGTTTCCCTTCACAGTTCACTCTCTGTACTGAGGTGCACTTTCCTATCCACCTGCTGTCTGCAGCTTCCTGACTTCCCCAAAGTTGAAGAAGTTTAACTCAAATATGTATACAAAAAAGAGACTGCAGGTCACTAATGGAAACAAAGCAAATGTTAATATGTTTTCCCTGACAAAATGAATAAAGGCGTTTTAATTACAAGAGCCAGTTCATATTGCTTACAAAATTCAGCACAGTTCCTAAACCCTGGGTACTTTCCTGCTGCTATTGCCCTATGTGCGTGTATTTTCAAGCAACAGAAACCCACAATTTTATCCTGTTCTCCTGTAAGGATATATTATGGATTGTATCCTTGTATGAACTATTCATTATACACACTGCAGATGCCCCAGATACCTTTCCATTCCCACATGAAGCTTGCTTTGAAAGACTATAGCTGCTGCAAAGGCGTGAAACTTCAGTGCAGATGGCTCCCATCTTGCAGACCATCTCATAGCATCCAGTAGGATTCCTGCCCCTTTCTTGAAGAGAGTTCCTGTAAGGATAGTGCTACGGATGGAGAAAACCTTTCTGTCTGAGATCCCTTTAAAGAGATTCCACCAAAATCTGTGGATTATAAGATTCATGCACTAACTTACTCAAGCACTTTAATATAGCTGAAACAGTAAACATTACTTTATACCAAGTTCTGCTTTGGAGTCCAAACCCAGAGGTATATAAAGAGCTAGGTACATCCCAGATAGAAAATTAGACACCCATCACAAAGCCAGGTGGAGATGCTCATGGAGCAGCCATAATGCAGGGCACAAAGAATAATTTTCCTCTCTCCAGTAAACCTGTATCTTCACAGACAAGCAAGGAAGGTCATCAGCTACCAGGATACACCTATGTATGTCCAGCTCTGTATTTCTGCATGACTGGAGTCTTCTTATGTATTGCTGCACTCAGGATATGTCTTATAAAATATTTCTGAAAAGACAGTAGGACATTTATGAACATGTGGTTCAGCTCAAAGCACAGCAGACCATGCAGCACTGAGCACTGAAGGTAGTACGTTGCGTTGAAGATCTGCAATCAGAATTATGTTTTCAACATACTTACTTATACTACGCCACTTTCTTGACCATCCCAGTCAACCCCTGTGTACACAATAGATTTTTCTTGCTTGAAGCAGCATATGTTTGCAAGAACAAGGCTGTAGCATCTAATGCCACATACCAGGCAGGCAGGGAAAACAGTCTTTGTCCCTGCAGCCATGAGATGGAAGAGCTGTAGGAAGGCAAACACTAGGAACTGCTCTCTTCATATTTACACACATATGAAAAATACAATCCCCAGATGTACTTCAGTTACATGAAATCAAATCTTGACTTTCTAAACAAGTCTGTGATACATCAATTATTTGCCCATTTGGATGGTGTGTGCAGTCGTTAATTACATGAACTGCAAGAGATAATCCACTCCAAAGTTATTCACGCCGTAGTATGGCTTGTCTTTAGTGCAGTCATGATACAAATGGATGTGAATCAGAAAGGGCTTCATTCTGCAAATAACACACAAAGAAATAAAATACGTTATGACATTGAGGAAGCATGGAAAATCAAAGATACTCGCTTCACTGAAGGAATCATTCATGCTACTGGAAAAGACTAAGTATTAAATCCTAATAAATCAGGACTTCGTTTCCAAGGGAAGAAACAGCAACCAGCTTTTTCATCATTTTTGGATGGACCTGCTTGCTGAGGTTTGTATGTGCACAACAGTATTAAAAGCACAGCACACAATACCACCGTGAACTAGCAAGTCCATAAAAATACTTTTTTTTAAAAAGCAGAGTTTCGAATTCTAAGAGTGCCGTGTACAAATGCAACTTTGCATTTTTACCAGCCTTTCTTTTCTAGCTATATTTCATCGAGACAGAATTGAATGTACAAAACGCTACAAACGTGGTATAAAACTACCAATTCGCGTCCTTAAATACATTTTGTGAATACACGAGTTTGACATATTGTTTTGTAAAATTACTCATTAACTACCATCTCTCGATCGGATTACGCAGAAGCGCTTTTCTTTCTCTAGAGCCGCGCCTTCCTCGTTTTAAAATCAGGTTCCACTACAGAGGGAGGGAAAACCGCACAAACACGCGAGCATGTGCGCATGGGGCCGTGGGCACCGCGTGGAACAAACGCTTCTCCGGAGGCAGCCAGAGCGCGGCGCGGGTTTCGGCACGCCCGGACCGGGGGAGCCGCACCCCCTCCCGCGGCCGGCGGCAGCGGCGCTGGGACACGCAGGGGAAACAAAGCCGCCCTGCCGCCGCGCCTCCCGACTCTCTCCCGCCGGGACTGCCGCGCTCCGCCGCCCCGGTGCGGGCTCTGGCAGCACGGTCGCACAGTGCCCGTCCCCGCCCTGCGGAAGGAGGGCCGGGCGGGGGGGCGCGGGGGGCTCTGCCCGCAGCACAGCTCCGCACCGCTCCGCTCCGCTCCGCGCCGCCGCAGCGCCACTCACCGCGCCGCCCGTGCCCCGCCGAGCCGTGCCGAGCGGTGTGCGGGCGCGTCGCGGCGGCCGCAGGTGCCGCGGAGGAGGTAGCGGGGGCGGGCGGTGCTGGCGAGCCAACCGGGGCCCGGCGCAGCGCCGTGAGTCACCAGCGGGCACGCCGGGCGGCCGGGCGGCTGTTATAAGAGCGCCGCGGGGACGGCCTCCCCCCGTGCATGTCTCCGGCTGCCACCTCTGCTCCTCGGCTCTCCGCCCGCAGCGCTTGCCTGCCCATGCACCCTGTCCCCGGTGCGGCGATGCGGCTGCACCGGCAGCACGGAGACCCGAGCGCCCCGGCCGACAGCCGCGGCGTGGGGCGGTGGGCGCTCCCGCGCTGCTGGGCGCTGCTGCTGCTGCTCGCCCTCGGCTGCCTGCGCGCCGCCGCCGACGGTAAGTGTGGGGCCGGGGGAGTGGGCTGGGGCGCGCACTGCCGGGGCAGCTCCCGCCGCTGCCCCCCGCGGCCATCTCGTCGCCCACCGCCCGTTCCTTTTGCCTCGCTCTCCTTATTTTCTCCCGCTCTTTCGGGCTGCCCGCCCGCTGCCGAGCGGGGCGGGCCCGGGCTCCCGGGTGAGCAGGGGGCGCTGCCGCCGCGCCGGCCCCGCCGTCCCCCGTGCCCAGCGAGGCGCCGCCTTCCCCCCGGGGCCCCGGGCGGCGGGAGCCGTAAAGGGGAACCGAGCCCCGGGAGCCAGGCACCGGCTGCGGGAAGGGTCTTGCTCCTTCCTGATCGATGCCGAGGGGCTGGGGCTAACGCCAGAGGGTCGGGAGCATTGGGGCTCTGTTGTGGAGGGGCAAAGAGGAGCGTTTGGGAAGCTCGCGGCGTCAAAGGTGCTGTCAAACTGCGGGGCAACTTAGGCTTTGTTGCCCAGCGGTGTTGGCATGGCCCTAGTTTAGGGTCCAGGGTGACCACTGTGAGGCATCTCCACCTGGTGGCAAGGCGGGGTCGCTGCTCCCAGTCGCGCTGCTCGTAGCCTGCTCCAGGGCTGCCTCCCGCCGCAGAAGCTGTTGCCGCTATCGGCTGGGGTCCTGCACACCGAGCCAGTTGGATGGTCATTTAAAAATATTTTAAGTGCAAGTAGTAATCATTTGGCTGACTCCTTTCTTCCTTGAGGAGCTGAGCTCCACCCTGCTCTCTCAGGTAGGAGGTGGGCAGTTTAGGTCTGCATTGTTGTGTGCTCTTAAATCTCCTGACTGTTGTCCTAAAGTAGGCCTAAAGTGTCTGATCTTGGCGGTTGTTCCTTTAACAGTGTGCAGTAGTAATTCAGACACCAGATATGTCGGGTAGCCCTGCCAGCATGTTGTTGTATCCAGTCCTCATAGAAAGAGAGAGAATAGAAATGTCTGCCTTGTCACCTCTCTTGTAGGTTGCTCCCATGCCTGATCTGCAACAGACATGGTTAAAAGAGCTGTAGAATGAAGGACCAAGCTGGCTGGCACTGAAACTGCTACTGCTCTGTGCTCAGAAATCATCACAAGAGATACGCAGTGGAGGGTAATTAGTGGGCTAGCTAACCAAGTTATTCTGATTGTTCCTTCAATTTGAGTCAGTGGCCCCATCAGCTCTCTAGTGGTTGCAATTGCTGCGGTCTGGAAAAAGCCTAAGCTAGTTCCTATATGAGCTCTCGAAAGGTTTCCCAATCACGGTTGGAAGCTTTTCTGGGTCTTGGTGTCAGATGACAGTACACAAGTGTCACATGTTTGAAGCTGCCCAGACAAGTAATCTGGCAACTTGCTTAAGGGGCTGAGACTTACAGTAATAGCAGAGATATGAAGAAAGTTAGTTTAACTTGGGTAGTCAGTGTAACTGCTCCTTCACCCATTGCTGCTTACGAGCCAACTTCTACTAAGAAGTTACCTGGGAAACAGCAAAATGTGTTAGCAATCCCAGGCTTTGACTGGTTCTCGACATTTTTCAGCCTAAGTTGTATTTTAAGAAAAAGAAAATATGTGAAGGTGCTTCTGCTGTATGAAGAGCACATAAAGAGGCGCTTTAAATTAGTGGCTAATTGGTGCTGATCCAAAAATCACTAGATGTCTGGTCACTGAAGTTGTGACTGAGGTATGACTGCATTGCTTCAAATTGCAATGGATTAGACTGGTAGTACCTAACTAAATGGTTACCTGGCATTGTAGAATGGTGCTTGGTGTAAGACAGGGGGTCAGAGTTACTGGCTGTAACTAACCATCTTAACTGGAGCTCATTTCAAGAGGCTGACAGACGTCTTCAGGAGCAGTAGCAGATGCTGACCTTCACCTTTGTGCACCTGTGTGGTTGTTAGGCCTTGTCGATTTTTTTACTTGTTTGTGGGCTAAAAGTAGTTGCTCTGACATTTCACTTGGTATCAGCTGCAGAAGCAATGATACCTTCTTGGAATGGCTTGTTGTTAGGATTGTAATTGTAAAGTTATAGCTGTTTCTCCAAGCTCAGCTATGGCTTCTGTTAACCTTGTGCGTAGCTTCCCTGTAGCATTTGGTCAACATGGTGTTATGTTTGTAAGTCACTAGTAAGCCTTTTCTGGTTACTCTGGCTTGAAATAGAGTAACTAAGGACCGTGTAGTTATTTTGGGATCTCCTTAGTGGCAGGTTTAGTCTAATTCTCTGTATGCTATTTTGGGAAAGGTTGACTGTTCCCACTCAGAACGCCTGAATGAGGAAGTCCCGAAACTAGCAGGAGTCAGTTGTTGCATATTTTATGTAGTAGTGCAGTAAAACCTGAATTATGTCACCAGGGCTCACATCTCTGACCATCTAGAGGTTGCTGGACAACAAGGTATGAGGCCTAGAACAAGCTTCCAACTGTGGCAGCTACTCCCACTCTTAAGTGGCTGGGGTGTGCTGTCTAGCACAAGGCGAGCTAATTGACAGCTCATGACCAAGCAGCAATAGTAGCTTTACAAAACTACCCTGCTGGAAAGGACATGCTGGTGTAATTCCCAACCAGAAGAGGAAATGGGGGAATGGAAACAGCATACAGGAGAACTGGTGTTCTGATTTTTGGTACTTTTTGAGCACAGTTCCCATGAAAAAAAGTTGTTATCTTTGTTCTAACAACTGGGCTACTGCTTTACTCCTCCACTGAGGCTACTAAAACATTAGCTGAACTCAGCAAAGATGCTGTTTCACATCTTAGATTGTGGATTTACATGAGACATTCAGCAGATGGAAGTGCTTGTGTTGTTCTTGCTTTTACTGTCCAGCGTTGGTGGAATACCTTGTGTGATGGCTGGCATATATAATGTAAAATAGCTGAGTACCTTCCTTCTGCTTGGAAACTGTCTTGCATTTTGCAGGTCATACAGAGAGGATATAGAATAGCAGATAATACTCTACTAAGATTTGATGCCCTCTGAGCTCTGGAATGCCTGGACAAAGCACCCTCACCAATGATGCAATAAACCAAAAAGGATCAGGAGTCTTGCATCGTGCTGTAGGCCTGTGCAGCCAATACTGATGCACAGTCTTACGCGCTTGTCTGTGTGCATTAAGTGGGACAGCTCTCGCTTAGATGCTGAGGATGCAGGCTGCTGCTTTTAGTGACTGTTACAACAGGGCTTCCAAGACAAAGCATGTTACCTTGGGAGATGGGGTCATACAGTTGTAGAGCTGAATACACTCTGGAAAATGCACTCTAAGGATCTTTTAGAAAGCAGTATCTTATTCAAGCGTACTAACAAATCAAGACCAGTTGTGACACAATGGACATGATTTCAGAAGAAAGTGGTAAGTGTGATGCTAAAAGACCAGAGTAATTTCTTTTAGTGTATACCAAGGAATGTAGAGACATAGCACCCAGAGGGGTGCCACTGTTTGAGGAGTAACATAAAGCATGAAAACTTGCTCAGCTGCAAAGCAGTTACCTAAGCTACCTTTACAGGTGTCTTTTGGATTCTGCTCTGTTAGTAGCAGAGCTAATCCAGCTTGACATTAATCGTATTTAAACCCAGTTTGCTTAAAGTTTGAAGAGTTTTGAGGAAGTGATGCTAGATGCAAGACAGCAGAAGTAGTTGTGGGCACACATTTTTGCAGGCTTGATCCTGTCTTGAAGAGGAGAACTGAGTAAGAATAACACTGAGACTGTTTGCTGCTGTTTTGCAGGTGGACAGTTATGGTACTTAAACTCTGCACTTGTACTGTGAAGGAAAGCTTTTGATTCTACTTTTATGATTGAATAGGGTGGTTGCAAAGATTTGGATCTCAGATCTGGCTTCATGTTGATGTTACGCTCTTTATTAGGCTGAGTAGCTTCTTGATCAGTGGGGAAAGCGAGAAAGTATTGCTTAACTGTATCGAGGCTTAGGTTCGTTTTTTCATTGAAGGTGCAAGAACAAAATGTGAAGAATCCCAATTTGCATGTGGTAATGGGCGCTGTATTCCTCAAATCTGGAAATGTGATGGGGATGAAGACTGTTCAGATGGCAGTGATGAGAGTGCTTGTGGTAAGTAATCAAAGTAATACCTCTGTAGTAGTACTTGCTTGTTGGAAATGGGGACTTAACAGTGTATCACTGGAGAGATGCTTATGCCATCCAGCACTTCTGGCAGTCAGAATACAAAGACAAATTCCTTAGAATAACCACTTGTGGTTCCTTGTATCCATCTGAAGCAACTGAATTTTCCTGAGTGTTATCTAACTGTCCTGAAATTGGCAACCGAGACAAAGCTTGTGACCAAAATTCTTCATTTGTGAGAATGATGACTGACAGGAACAGAATAGAAGCCTATTCTCGGTTGTTTCTTGAATACATAATAGAAAATATTTGCTATTAGCACTCTGCTGTTGACTATTCCATGGTTAAAAGCCCTGTTTTATATGTGAAAGTGATTCTGCTGTGTTTCCTATAAACATTAAGTCTAGCTTTGGCTGCCAACCCTTGCTTTCAGCAGACACAGAAGCCAAGATAGATGACTAGGTTTACTTGGAGACCAGGCAAAGCACACTCTATATCCATCACCTAGTGTGGTTGAACTGCCAGTCTCCTCAAGCAGACCTAAACTATTACCCTAGGGTTACATAGTACCATGCTTCTGTAATGACAAATCAAATACCTTGACTATAAACTCAGAATTCAAAACCTAAATATTAATATCAACAGACCTTTTTTTAACTCAAGTCTGTTCAAAGCAGCAGCAAATATAGACTAACCTGCTTAGTCTCCTTAGCAATAGTGGTCCTTAGTGCCTGATTAGATGAATATAAATGTTTTTCTCTGCACAGAATAATTGTAGGAAGTGCTAAACAGCACTGTTTACTAGGTTGGTGGGGAATAACACCAGGCACTCATGAACCAAGGATATTTAATAACTTTCTAGGGCAAAAGAGCTGATCCCTGTTAGCCATAAATAAGTTAAGCCCTGGTTTCTAAATAACTGTCTTTTTCTCCCTTGCAGTGAAGAAGACATGTGCCGAATCTGATTTTGTGTGCCTCAGTGGTCAGTGTGTGCCTAACAGATGGCAGTGTGATGGGGATCCGGACTGTGAGGATGGGTCTGATGAGAGTTCTGAACTGTGCCGTAAGTGAACCTGGCATGGTGTTGTAGTCAAGCCTGTGGGAGGAGCATTTTGAGTTCTCGCCTGCTTGCAGTCTGAGCAACTTCCTAAGTGATTGGCCTTGTCAGGGTCTTGCGGAAACTTTTCACTGCTGGCAAGATGCAGAACTGAGTGGGCATTATTGCACTTGTACTGGAAAGAGAAGCAAGTACCAAGTTTTACTCACAGTCAGAAGCAGCATGTAGAACGTGGCAGGCCTGACTGTCACTGTGGCTTGTCCACCAAGTGATTGCTGTTCTCCAGGGCAGCTACTTTGCAAGTGCAGTCCCAATACTACCAGAGCTAATGTAGGGACTGAGTATCTGACTATGTGTTGGTTGTGGGAAGCAGTAGTGCAGAGGCTTGACTGGGAGGTGTCAGGATTAGCAGCTCTGGTCTGAAGTATCATAACTCATCAAGCAGTATAGGTCCAAGAACTGTCATTTTCCTGCATCAGTAGGATCCATAGTGGGAAATACTTCAGCCCCAAGTCCTGGCGCATTTTGGCATTACTCCTCCCTACTACTACTTGTTGTAGCTCAAGCTGCTACAGAGCAATTGGCGTGCAATCACAATGCTACTACTACAAAGGTACCCTTAAAATACTGATTTCTTAGGAACTGGAAACATGTTTTTTAACTGAACAATACAAAGTAATAGAGCTTTTCTCATCAATTTGTACGGACTGTTGGCATGTAAATAACTGCAACTTTGTCCAGACCTGAAACCTTTCAGGCTCAATTTTCAACACAAATGCTGAAACCCAAGATCAGTAGCTCTTAGATTGAACTTATTTTTTTTCAATAGATGCAAGAACATGCCGGGTAAATGAAATCAGCTGTGGTCCTCAGTCAACTCAATGTATCCCAGTGTCCTGGAAATGTGATGGTGAAAAAGACTGTGACAGTGAAGAAGATGAACAGAATTGTGGTAAGGAGAACAACAGTAGCTGCGTAACTCTATTTGCAATTAACTTGTCTGGAAAGGAGCTGGGCAGTACACCTGGGAAGATAAGCTTTTGGTAGTATCAGTATCTCTCCTACATTCATTTTGTTTTGGAGCCACTTAAAGCAAACTTTTTCTGACACTCCTCTAGCCTGCTGAGTTAAGAACTACAATAATGTAAGCTTTTAAATGTGTCTTTCTTCTCTGCTAATTTTGGCAGTGGCCCTAGGTAGCTTAGTCACCTGGCAAGCCACCTGTCAGAACTTGTTCTCTGGAGAGTTTCTGAAATTGCTGCTTTCATTAACAAATTAATTGTCTCCTAAAGTGTAGTAGCAACTTTGAGCTGAGGCCATAACTGATCTACTTTATAGCCAATCCTGAAATATCTGGGAAGCTGAATGTCTGCTGTTTGGGTAGCAAGGGGCAGGAGGGGAAGGAGGCAGAACTTCAGGGTGGTACTCAAGTAGAGCTGCCACTGCAGCATTAGAATCCAGGATTCCTGGCTTATTCAAAAGAACTTGCATGCATAGGAGTTTTCTGATGTGTGATGAGATATATTTGCTGTAACCAAAGCCACAGGACTGGCTTCCATCACAACCACTTTGCTTGGATGGCCTAATGAGACACAGATCTTCAGACTTTTGCTATGTGTCATTGGAGTTGCCATCTTACTCAGCAAACTAATGCCTTAATCTACAAGTAAATCTACAGACAGTGTTTCTAATGAAGCTGATAAAACTCTGAGCTGTCAGCTACATTGTTATTAAACCAGCATAATTTGTACTGACATAAATTGCTTGGGTTTGCTTAACCACAGGATCAATAGAGGCAAGGTTTTGATGTGTTGTCCCCATTGATCCAGGCAAATGGGCCACTGCTGTCCTGGGGACCATCACAAAACACTTTAATTTCAAACTACAGTACATGCTAACCGTCAGACTATCTTAATCTTAGTCTGTACTCTTGAGTTAGCAATTCTCTTACCTTACATCTTTGGTTCACAGGGTTGGACCCTGTTTTCTGAAATACTTGCAGTCTGAAGTGCAGGACAACCTAGCTACTTCAGAAGGTTATTTTCACTCAGTAGTTCAAATCCGATACCTATCACTTACAATGGCCAGTGGCAAGGAGGATGGTCTGTGGAGTCAAAGTGTGCTATAGGTGGACATTTAGGCTTCCCTATTGTCCTACACAGGATGCTCGTCTGTGAGCTAACAGCTGCCAAAAAAATGCCTTCACACGAAAGTCAGCCTTCTTGTGATAATGTACTAATCTCTCTTACTCCCATTACCCCAGGTAATGTGACTTGTAGTCCAGCAGACTTCACATGCAGCAGTGGGCAATGTATTTCCAAGAGCTTTGTCTGCAATGGTCAAGATGACTGCAGTGATGGTAGTGATGAGCTAGAGTGTGCACCTCCTACCTGTGGAGTTCATGAGTTCCAGTGCAAGAGCTCGGCTTGCATCTCCCTCAGCTGGGTGTGTGATGATGATGCTGACTGCCCTGACCACTCTGATGAGTCTCTAGAGCAATGTGGCCGCCAGCCTGCACCTTCTGTGAAGTGCTCTGCCAGTGAGGTGCAGTGTGGCTCAGGTGAATGTATCCACAAAAAGTGGCGCTGTGATGGAGATCCCGACTGTAAGGATGGAAGTGATGAAATCAACTGCCGTAAGTTCACTTGGTCCTTCTCTTGGAAGTACTGCTTGACTCCTCTTTTATTTCCTTTGCTTCAGTAAACCTCAGGAGTAAAAGTCTGTAATGACTGTGTCCTCAGCTTCTCGGACCTGCAGACCAGACCAGTTCAGATGTGAAGATGGGAACTGCATCCATGGGAGTAGGCAATGCAATGGTGTGAGAGATTGTCTGGATGGCACAGATGAAGCAAATTGTAACAATGGTAAGTGTGGAACTGAGCAAGAATTAAAGTCTTTTGCAGAATTCAATCTGTTGAAGCTGGTAGTCACCCTTACAATCTTCATTATGTCAGTTATTCAGTGCTCTGGGCCTGGCAAATTCAAGTGCAGAAGTGGAGAATGCATAGATATCAATAAAGTATGTAACCAGCAGAGAGACTGCAAGGACTGGAGTGATGAGCCCCTCAAGGAGTGTAGTAAGTAAATAAACTCTTTGCACAATGTTGACTACTAGATATACTTGGGTATAGCCTCTGAGTTGTCAGGTGTCGGCTGGAAGGCCCGTTGGCGCTTCTTGATGGCAAACTTTCAACTGAGGCCAACCTAGTTATAGGCTAGTTTTATCCTAGTCAAACTGGCTGAGAGGATCATTTCTCTATAGCCAGGAAGGCACTTGAATGCATTAGAAACACTGAAATTTCAGGAGCCTCAATCTTTATTCGTACCTGCTTGTAACACAGAGAAGGTGCTGGTAGCTGAGTGATTGTGAATTTGAGGGAGTTCTCTTGCATGTGACTTGAAGTGCCAGAACAGTTTCTCAGATGTGACAGGCATTGTTAGAAAATGAATGTGTACCTGGTGAAGTGGTCCATGGCTAAGTCTATAAGACTAAACATGCATGCCTTCTCAGAAGTGGTCAACTCTGTCTTCTAGATGTCAATGAATGTCTGGTGAACAATGGCGGATGCTCTCATATCTGCAGAGATCTCATTATTGGCTATGAATGTGATTGTCCAGCTGGGTTTGAGCTTCTGGACAGGAGAACGTGTGGAGGCAAGTATCTAGTAATTTAATATAACCTCTACTGGGGGTACTGGAGTTGAGCATAAATTAAATTTTTGTTTTTGCAGATATTGACGAATGTCAGAATCCTGGTATCTGTAGTCAGATCTGTATCAACCTGAAAGGGGGCTACAAATGTGAATGTAGCCGTGGCTATCAGATGGATCTTGCCACTGGGGTGTGCAAGGCTGTTGGTGAGTATTGACATAAGACTTTCATATCCCCACTTTAAAATGAGTCACAAGTGATGCACTGTTTATATTACTGTGTTTTTTACACTAGCTGTTGTGGTGTTACTCATCAGTGTTAACACTTTGAATGATGCCATGATACAGTACTTAAGGCTACCTGGCATAAACTGCTTCTGTCTGCTCCCTGGGCAGGAGGATCCTCCCTGTCAAGTTGTGGAGGGAGAAAAGGATGAGGTATGGTACAGCCAAGACCTCTGTCAGCATCTACTACCAAGTGTGGAATGGAAAAGTATTAAATATGATGACTCTTAACACTTTTTGTAAAAGAAAAGCATGTGACTGAGTATCTAGAAGTACAGATAACACTTGAGCTCTTTTCACAGGGAAAGAACCAAGTCTAATTTTCACCAACCGTCGGGACATTAGGAAGATTGGCCTTGAGAGAAAAGAATACATTCAGCTTGTAGAGCAACTAAGAAACTCTATAGCTCTAGATGCTGATATTGCTGAGCAAAAGCTTTACTGGGCAGACTTCGGCCAAAAAGCAATCTTCAGGTAAATCAGCTTAGCTTCTGAACCGAATGTACTTCCCTAAACCATCCCATGTTCTTGTTGTCTAGTCGCTGGTAATGAAAACTAGATTCCTGGCATCCTAAAGAGAAAATACAGTTGATGCAAGTTCCCACAGCTAGTGCTGTCCCACAAAAAGTGCCTATTGCACTTCCTAGTAACTGCTGCTGCATTTGTACAAAAGGCACTTTGTGGGAAGTCCCACATGCATCTTCTGCCTGAAATCTTGTGCAGAATTTGCTGAGGTGCCAATGGATAGTATCTGCAGAAGAAGTGGTTGAAAGCAAGTAATTCTTGTCTTCCAGTGCCTCTATTGATACCCGTGATAAAGTTGGAACACACATCAGAATCTTGGACAATGTACACAGCCCTGCAGGAATTGCTGTTGACTGGGTTTATAAGAACATCTACTGGTCTGACTCCACTGCAAAGACCATTTCAGTGGCTAGCCTCGATGGCACAAAAAGAAAGGTTTTGTTTCTCTCTGAACTGAGAGAGCCAGCTTCTATTGCTGTAGATCCTATCTCTGGGTGAGTATTTGTCCAGGCTCTTTTAAAAGAGCAGACCTACCAACTACATGTTATGATAACTGACTTAGGTAGCCTTTGCTAGTTACTGGTCATAATAAAGAGTAATACTACACAGTACTATAGTGCATCATACAACATAAATTCTGCTTCACAGCTTTATGTACTGGTCAGACTGGGGTGAGCCAGCAAAAATTGAGAAAGCAGGAATGAATGGATTTGACAGACAACAGCTTGTGACAACAGAAATCCAATGGCCTAATGGAATTGCTCTAGGTATGTTGAACTTGTCTCTGTTCCAGAGGTGTTCTGGAGCTTTAGCAATTTTTTTGCTACAAAAGCCAAGGTCATTCTTCAGAGAACTGTTTTTTCAGCTTCTGAGTAAGGGAAGTGTCTGTATGCCTGAAGACACTGCAACAGGCATCAGCACTTCTCAGATGCTAAAATAGTAACTTTTCCTGAACTGCTCTATATTATAGTAGAGGCACAGGCTGCATAGGCATCACTGTAGCAGCCCTCTGTATCCTGGAACGGTAAGAAACTAGGGCAGTATCGCCACCATTCTCAAGCCTGTGTGCATTTCAATTCTTGTAGCAAGCTTTGAAGGTTTCCTCCATGTGAACACTAAATATATTTGGTGTTTTCCCCCTTCTAGATCTTGTAAAAAGCCGCCTGTACTGGCTTGATTCTAAACTACACATGCTGTCAAGTGTGGACTTGAATGGCCAGGATCGTAGAATTGTACTGAAGTCACATATGTTCCTTCCTCATCCTCTTGCTCTAACCATTTTTGAGGTAAGAATGACTTCCTGTAGTCATTGTCAGAAGTCCTCTTCTTGTTGGTATGTGTCAGGAATGATGGGGCTGATAGCATCATGGGGATGCAATGACATTGTCTTCTAGGACCGTGTGTACTGGATTGATGGAGAGAATGAGGCAGTCTATGGTGCCAACAAATTTACTGGAACAGACTTGGTTACCCTAGTGAACAACCTCAGTGATGCACAGGACATCATTGTGTATCATGAACTTGTTCAGCCTTCAGGTAATTTCAGTTTATAGTTAAGTCAGTGTATACTTATAAGAAGTATACTTACAAGAAGTCTGCCCTGCCTGGATAGTGCCAAATGGTATCCCTTCACTGTGTAGCTGTCCATTTCTATTTCTGCTTGGAGTTTCTAACATAGGCAGCCCCACGGGGGTTGAGAGGTCTAGTTACAATTGCTCTGTCTTGGGCAGAGCAGATATAAATCTGTAATCAGCTGAGATAAATAATTCTTCTAGAACAATTACTGAGCAAACACTTCTGCTACACATCTGGAGCATGAAGGCTTACTCCTTAATTGTTCACTCCTTAATTCACTCCTACCAACAGGTAGGAACTGGTGTGAAGAGAACATGGCAAATGGAGGCTGTAGCTACCTGTGCCTGCCTGCTCCTCAGATAAATGAACATTCTCCAAAGTACACCTGTGCATGTCCTGCTGGGTACTTCTTGCAGGAGGATGGTCTGAGATGTACAGGTACTGTAACACAACTGACATCTTTCCCAGAATAAATGGGGAAGGAGTAGGAGAGTATTGAACCTGTTAGTGGGAAGGAAATAGTGGTATAGGCTAACAGCTTTGCTAAAATTAATCTGATGTAATTAATCTTGGAGGGGAAGGTCTTATGCATTAATATGGCCCTCAGTCTGCAGCTGCTGTTCAAAGTCCATGCTTTGCTTCTGTGTCTTCATCATCATTTGCAACAAGATCTTGTACCTCCATGGCTTTCTGCAGACAGCAAGCCCAAAGATGAAACATACTCAGCCTCTTATAAAACAGGCATATAAACTGACATGGCTGTACATAAAAACACAATGTTTAAAAGGTGGTTAGCTAATGTTGCTGTCCAAGGAAGTTTGTATGTCCTTGTTGGTCCAGGTGACCATGCTGCTGTACTACTGTTGTCAGTACTGACTATGCTGCAAGCTTGCTTTGTTCAATGGAGTGGAACTAGAAACTCCAAGGTGCCACTGACTATTGTGTTTTGATTCTGACTGCCACAGAGTGCTAAATGCAAAGATGCTGACCTCCCTTAGCTGCTCTAAAAGGTTGCTATGGGTATCAAAGGCTGTATCTAACAAGTAAACTTGTAAAAATAAAACCTTATTCAGAAAACCTTATGTGAGGGGGTGGGATGACTTACAACAGTTGTGACTTTAAAATGCCTGTAGTTGTTTCCTGATTAACTGTCTGGCCTTGTTCTTTTCATCAAGAACTCTGCTGAGGGTATGCTAGTGAAATAGTTAATGTCAGTGTTCCCACTGAAGCTAACAAGCTGCATGATCATTTTTGCCATCTGTAAACCTTCACTACCATGGCTCTCATAGCAAAGCCATTGCAGAACTTCAGGATTAACTGATCTATAATTAGTTCTTGATCTATAATTAGTTTCAGGTACTGGAACAACTGTGGCTTACACTGAGGCTAAAGATACCAGCACAACAGAAAAATCTCCAACTGTTGGACTAGTTCCTGGAGGTACTGGTCCCAATCACTCACACTGCTAAACATTAGAGAAATTAAATGCAAACTGACCAACTAGCCTACTTGGGAAGTTTTTTCCTTTGCATGCAAATACAGAACACAGGCCAGATCATTTGTGTAGTGTAGCAGCTGGAGCATGTGTTAAACAGATTTAGTTCTCATAGGATAGTGTGGAACATGTAGGTTCCATGAAATCCTAGGCACGCTCAGTGAAGGTGAGCAACAAAGAAAGCTTCCAGCTAATACAGGATGAAGCATGTTAGGTTGTTCTAGAAGTGTGCTATTTAGAAGCTAATCAAACAAGAGCTTCTGGGTTTGGGAAATGCTTGCACATGACAATTTGCCTATCGCTACGCAAGCTCACTGCATCAAATTCTCATGCAGGATTCAACACTAGTAGTACAACCTCTGAAGTAACTGCAGCTGGAAGAACATCAGCAGCTTGGATCATTCTTCCTGCTGGTGAGTACAGCATTTACTAGCCTTTTGGACCATATATGGTGGCACATACCACTCTTAGGAGCTTGACCTGACTCTACTCCATGTTTGCAATCTCTTCATCTCCCTGCAGTATTGCTGATGATGGCTGCAGCAGCTGGCTACTTCATGTGGCGTAACTGGCAGCATAAGAACATGAAAAGCATGAATTTTGATAATCCAGTCTACCTAAAAACTACAGAAGAGGACCTCACAATTGATATTGGAAGACACAGTGGTTCAGTAGGACACACCTACCCTGCAGTAAGTAAACCTATTAAAAGACTGCCTAATGATGCCTGAGTTGAATTTGGGAAAGGTCTCTGCTTTTGAAAGCTGCTGGCTGCCAACAAAATACTTGGGCTGAATCAACTGACAACTTTACCCTATAATCAAGGTTAAAGTTGTGGTAGGTAACTAGTGTCTGTACCTGGGATGGAGTAATCTGTGCTGAATGTGGTCACTAGCCTGAGGAATTTGCTATGATGTGTGTTGCTTTATGTCTTTTATTACTGCAACTGTAGCTAACTTGTACTTACTGTTTTACAGATATCTGTAGTCAGCACAGATGATGATATGGCATGAGCACTGGATCAGCAATCACTTTCAGTTTACTTGTGTCTTACACTCTTTGGGGATAGTAACCAGGTTTGTGGCTGAAGGACTTCCTCCATTCTTGGAAGAAAGAAGATACTTTCTGTATTTATGGAACACTTGTGTAAATAGTTATTTTCTACAGCTTAACAACTCTGTAAATACCTGTCCACAACAATTCAGCTGTTCGTGGTTTTATCAGTAACCCCTGGGTTGGTTAGTCAGTAAGATCACTGACCAAATATAGAGCACTTTCCATAGAAAGCCATATTCCAGCCACAACTTGTGTAACACCTGTACATATGTCTATAGGCCACTTGTAAATAATTATTGGAAAATCACTACCAAGCACTTTGAAATACTTCAGATGTAAATTATTGTACACTCTCTTTTTCAATGATTGGGGCAATGGCAATAGGAAAAAACGGGTTACTATGATTGCCAAAAATTTGTAAACATGAGTAATTTTATATGTATGATTGTTTCAGTCTTGTCTGTTACCTCTTAGAGGTCTACAAGAATGAATGATCTCTAAGAAACCACTGTAAAACTCAAATGCAGCCAAGGGGATAAAAATAAAATAAGTCAAGCAGTTGAAGTGTTGTTCTCAATTATTATGTTAGCACCAAAGTAAAATGATGTATCTCCTAAGTTGAAAGCTTTAGCAGGCTACACTACCACTGCCAGCCAGATCATGAAATATTTCTTCAGTTACTTCAGCAACATTCTAGGCAGCTAAGGCACTTGCCAGGTACCATGTTTGTTCTTGAGACTAATAGTCTGCACAGAGTAATGGACAGAGTGGCTCTCCTATCACAGAAGTCCAGCTGATCAGCTAAGTTACGACTGACACTGGCTAAAATTACTCGACTAGTACTGCAAGGTTTTGAGAGGCAGCGCTGGCAGACATGCAGGGTGGAGGTAGGTCAGAGCGTGGTCTGACAGGTGAAAGAGAGGTCCTTGCAGTGTCAGGCTGTGGCAGTTACTCCCCATAACTTTTGTAGTATGAGGTGCTGCTTGAGTCTTGCTAACCCATCCTCCAAGGTAAGAAAAAATTGCTTGTGGTGGGGGAGATGCAGTTTCAAGGCTAAGACATAGTTTGGAAGAAACAATAATCTCTTGGTTATGCTTTTGTGATGACATGTTAAATCATTCTCAGTCAATCCTTTCTCTAAAATAGTAACCATGAAAATCAAGTCAGAACTTGGATCAGTTCCTAGGCTTGCTTCCAATGCCTGTTCTCATTGCAGTTACAGCTGGGGTCTGTTCTCTTAATGGTTTTCTTGTACTGTGGACTCCTTTATTAACAGATGAGGACAGCTGCCAACTTGTGCAGGTTTAAAGTAAGTTGTTTCTAGCAAGTTCACAGCTCTTTGGGGAGTTGAAGCTTCTAACCAGCTATCTCTGACAACTCTTGACTGCAGGCATTTAAGGTATCTGGAAGTCATGTGGACTAAATTGTTTAGATTAGGATGTAAGGGGGGTGCCTCTAAAGTTTCTGGCTAGCAATATTGTTTATTTTACCAGGTACCTGTTGGGGTAAAGTGTCTTGTGTAGCTGCCTAATACATGAGGTTCATTAGTTATGGGGTAGAATTCAGCTTTTTCAGTTAGACTTCTGACTCTGGATACTTTGAAGTATTTGTGTTCAGATGTGAGAAAACAAAGTTCTCGGTTAGATGGTTGATTATAAATTGACATGGCAGCTAATTACAGGCAAAATGCTCTGCCTTCCCAGGACAGCTCTACTTTTTTGCTGAAGTTCATTGCTCTTACCAGTATCATACCAAATGATTTAAGGAGAGACTTGTAAGACCAATAAAGACATTTCTTCCTGAGGTTAATATTTATTTGAAGCAAAGTCTATTTTGGGAACCTGACGTAGTTTTTACAGACACTGTTGACTCTAGGAATTTGTTTTCTGTCTTTACTCCTGAGCTCCGGAATGTGCTGAACAAAGAATAGTGCCTTGACAAACAATTTTTTTTTCCTGTAGTCTAGAAAGGACTTAACACTTTACCGGATAAAACATCTATGGCCTCATATAGCAGGAGGGAGGAGTGGGGAAGGCAGTAGCCGGAGATGATATAAGATACTTACTTGCAAATGTTGCTTGGTTTTTAGTCTTACTAGGTTTATTCTTTCTTGCCCCTCTTCATTTCTATGTTATGAAATCACTGTTTACTTCCACAGCAGGCTTGGAGAGTGGTCAGGGATTCCTTCTGTAAAAACAGATCCAGCTTGCATGGACAAATACTTTCCTCTCTTTGAACAGTTTTTTTTCCTCTGCCATCTGGAAGTGTTTGACTCTAGTTTACTCCTTGTCATATGACTCCTTTGGTATCTAGTGAAGGTGGTATAGCTGTACTGAGCACTCCTACAGCAGCACCCTGTGGCTGCACTGGTGTCCACTAAAGGAATTCTCAGCTATCATCCCTGTCTCAGTTCCTCTGCTACAGTCTTGTGGTATCCCAGAGCAATGGCACATTAATAACCTCTTTGGTCGGATTTCACTGTTAAGGTGACTATATTCC